>NC_137515.1:6045000-6627500 GCF_041902795.1 Electrophorus electricus | reverse complement strand
CGCTGTATGAGGAGGATGAAGAACAAAATCAAGGCAGTTCTGGACAATCACTCACCCTGGCAATAGAACCGTGGCAGCTGGGAGGTTTATTTTTTATGTATATAAAGTGGCATATACCACTGTTGCACTAATATTGTCTATAGTCCCATTAGTCCTCTGTGCCATTTCACTTTCATTATGCTCCGTATCACTAGGGGATGGAGGGCACTTGGGCAACTGTGTAGCATTTTTATTGTAATTCTACTCATTTGCTGGAGCTGCTGTAACACCTGAATTTCCCCTATGGGGATCAATAAAAGGAAATTTGCCTTAAATTAACACGCATCTTTTTTTTGGAATTTATTTTTTACAACACAAGAAAATGCAAATACATATGACCTCAGTTCAAGTGCTTTAAACAATGAAGTACAACTTATCTTCTCAGTAATTACTGAGAATTTGTATGACGAGCAGTTAAGCCAAAAAAAAAAAAAAAAATCTACAGTATAAATGAAAGATGAAGGGAGTTCTCTTCCAAATTTCCATTAACTAAGAGTAGTGTGCTAATAGATTACCTAATAATTAATTAGCCAAGCTATCTAGCAAAAGTACCTAAGCACAGACTTGCTCTTCGTGCAGCCTGAGATGTCAAAGTTTGATGTTGCATCGCCATCATTCATCTTCACTCCCTTTGCATGTTGCAGTTCTCTTATAATTTTAATTTGTGGTATCATGTTACAAGCCTGCACAAACAGCATTTAGTCAGTAGAGTTGCAAGTACTTTGTGACCTTGTCGAGTTGAGTCTTGACCGTGATGCCAATGTTGTTTTTCGTGTGGTTAAAACCCTGATTATTGAAAAGCATACTAAAGTTGGCAAAAGGTGCAGGTAGCATTCCAAATATTCCACTGCAATCTGTCTTGCAATGCGTCCACTTCACTTTTCACAAGCACCTCTTCAGTCTTGGGCTTTTGTTGTCATGACAAAACATGCATGCCATCACATAGCCGCAAACAATCCATTTACAAAGTGCTAGTGTGTGGTTGTTTTTTTTTGTTTTTTTTTTTTTTCTTTTCAATCTTTGTAGAAAAATCTAGAGTGAATGTGAGTATAAGATTCAATGTTATCCTTCCTAAAAAGGCTAAGTCACTGGTTTCCCTGTGGTGCGCTTGGAGATGCTCCCCGTCAGGGACTTGTACCCCAGTCTTCCACATGACATTTTCAGCGTTACTCACCGAGATGCACTCATCACACTGCTTTTGAGTTATTTTGGATCAGTGTTCCTGCAATGAAATGGTTTCTAAACACATTCTGGTGATGTTGACGCACTATTCATTCTTCTCTTTTACCAGTGTCAGTGCTTGAGCTTATGATTTCTTATTTCTTCTTGAATGCTTGTAGAAATGGAAAAATTCAAAGCATTTTGAGTACCCCTGTGTGCCAAACGTGTGATTGATCCACACCATTAGTTATTTCAAATGCACACTTTATCAAATTTGGCTTTGAGACTATTTGCAATATGTTGTTCAATTGCAATTTAATGTATCGAGCTGCACTGACTTGCCAACATTTTCATTTTAAGTCGAGATGTACTGTTCTAGTTGTCACATGCAAGTTTCAACTTCCGACAGCATTTCAGGCATAGCTTTCCGTGATGCCTTCATCAGCTAGATGTAGTTTGTATTATGAACAATAAGTGTTCATGGCAGCTTGCTGAGCCACCGTAATCTGTCCCATGTCTCCAAGCAGGTGCTCTTGCTGGCCTTGTTAGCGCAGTAGGTAGCACGTCAGTCTCATAATCTGTAGGTGGTGAGTCCTAACCTTCACTGGGGCAATGAGAGCATTTTGAAAGGATAGAGGAGTTCCACAAAACTGTTGAAGTGCGCACTCCTGAGTTACTCACATGCATCCAAGTAGAATGTTTGGATAGGACTTCGCTTAGCAAGTCTTGCAGTTTAAAATTAATGCGCATTTTGGCTCTGTGTGTGTGTGTGTGTGTGTGTGTTTTTGTGCTTTGAAAAAAACCCCACATTGAACCCCCCCCCCCCATCTGTGCTTGCAGTATTGCTATCTGTATGGCCACAAAGGTGCGGGTTGACAGGCCTACCCATGTTGGCCAAAGGTATGGTTTACATTTCCTGTCCCTAAATCCCCAGTCAGCTAGTTAAGTTAAACATTCAAATATAAAAATGAAGATGCAGACTTCAGAATCAGTTAATGAGAATAGCTGGTCCATCTTTTATTGCAGGTTAACGTTAAAAAGCATTGAGGCACTCTCCGGAGAATGTCTAACAATCAAACAAAGAACCCACATTTTTATACATTGGTCAGAATTTGATTATGTATTCACCCCACCGTTTTACATACTAGGGTTTTCATTCGCTACCGTTACATCCAAGCCAGTCAAGTTAGTCAACATATGCAAACTGACATTCAATACCCACACCAGTTGGAACCTGTTACCACCACATTCCAAGAAGAATTCTCTAAACCGTGTCTTAAAGAAGATTGTTGTTTGTTTTTCTGTACTATCCTGAACCTGGTGGAGAGGTCATATATCTTACCCTGAGGTCCACCAAAGCCTACCTAGGATCCTTTGCTGAAACTTACAGAGGCCTCTGCCCAGTACGCAAATCATTCTAAAAGTTCAGACTCTCTATACTCATTTGTTTTGCTGTATTACTATGTCTAATGCAATGTTAGTCCTCTCTTGCCTGGTAACACTTAAAAAAAAAATTACCTCACATTCTAGAAAGTTCACTGTAGAGAGCAACTTGTGTTGCATACACTTCACTTTTCTCCACCAACTATCGCCATAGCCTTGACGACATCTGTGTTGTCACTGCTGAGACATCACACTGACTTTCTGGAGAACGTTGGCTCCTAGATGCTTTACAGAAAGCATCTACCTGCATTGTTGTAGATCTAAAAGTGAAGAACAGGCTTGAACAGACCTGCTAACACCTGATGGGGTCACAGATGATTGGGATTTAGTGGGTGGAACGCATATAGTTCAAGACATGCACCGTGCCACGTGTGGTTGCATTGGAAAGATCTGGAATCAAACGGTGAGTAGACAGTTCGGGAGATTCATGTCTTTGAATGTGCGTCTCAGGATTTTTGCAGTGTTGAATCAATGACACTCTGGGACTCCTAATTGAGCTTAAAGAAGTCCTAGGAACTGAATTTGAAGCAACCACAGCATTAAGCTGTGATGGCTGAGAGGTTAAGGTGTTGGACTTGAACTCCAATAAGGGCTACCTGTGGAGGTTCGACTCCTGCTTGCAGTGTAAGGAACAGAGTTGTCAAGATTGTGCACTATATTACAGGTTTTGAATATTCTTGTCAGGCCATATAAACGTCCCAATGAAACTGTAGGAGTCCTAATTGATCTTGAAAGTCCTAGGAATTAAAGTAGAAATAACTGCTCCATCATTAAGTTGCGATGGGCCCAGAGTTGCAGCCTGAAATGTCAAACTAACTTTGATGTTGCATCATTCATCATCTTTCTATGTTTGGCAAAAAGTACAGGTAGCATTCTAAAAATTCCACTGTACCTTGTGTAGCATGTTGTCTTCTTCAGTTTTAAGGACAACCTCTTCAGTGTTGGCATGTATGTGTGGCTTTTTTTTTTTTTTTTTTGGTCACATCTTCTAAGACATCATGTTGCCACTGGGTGAAATTTTTAAACTGGCTCACTTTTGATTATTCATGCATTTCTCCTCAGGTATGTGTTTGCCACTGCAGATTTACAAGAGCATCTTGCATTTTTTCTTAAGTAATCCTTTTTCTCATTTTGTCTTCCTTTTGTAAGTTTGTTTATATTAATGTCTGTCATAGTTGATATTTGTTGAAGTTACACGTTTGCATGTTTGTGAGGCTTTATATAAAACTTCAGTTCCTGATAAAAAAAAAAAAGATTACTCAGCCCATTAGTTAACTAACAGTATTTAAATTATTTCAACTGAAAATGATGGTGGATCTTCTTTTTCAGAAGGAAAAAAACAGGTTCTGAATAATTGTTTTATTTTTAAGAGAAATGTTACAAATCTACAGAACTCATTTGTTATATTAATTGCAGGAATATTAGACATGCTCTGCATTTATCTAGGAAAATAAGTGAAAGAATGAATTTGGAAACAAATCATTTTCACCAGTGACGTAACCGTTAACCAGTTCTTATGTGGAAATATTTCTGTTCTTGGAGAAACAAAGATGACAGTTTGGTTGAATGTAAATTCATTATTATTAATTTGAGAGAAGCACATCTTATTGCTGGAAAACCTAAATAAGTCAGTGTATGATTTTGGGGTTTGGATGGAAATGTTATATACGCAGAAAGAAATGCAGTGATGAAACCTTATAGTGAATCATGAGTTGTTACAGGCATGCATTGTGGTGTTCAGTAAAACAGATGAGTAAAGTAATCTTTGTAACAATTCTTCACAACAAAAGTACATCAAAAGGGGAAACAACCGTTTTGCAAGGGAGTGGCCCAAATGTTAATTCGTTTGCACAAGCGAAGGACACTGAAGGAGCAACTAAGCGTAATGTGACAATGTAACCACCAGGGGTCTCCCTTAGTTTGTGAAATGGAATACACGGATTAAACCATGGACGCCTGATCTTTCATGGCTAAAACACATGACAGTTTAACTCAGACATATTGGTCACAAAATCCAAATTTCTTTATTAACTTAAACACAGAAGTCGGTTTTGACAATGTCTCTCTGTCATTCTTTCTACATAGAAGTGGTATGTACAGGCCTTGGCTATGGAGCTATAGCCCTGAGTCTTTTTGATATAAGCACCTCATGGACCGGACGTCATTCACTCACGTTTAGTGTAAAAATAAAATTCTCCAGTAAGGGTGAAGTTGGCACTGAAATGTTTGGTGCATCACATTCAGTGTCCTTGTTTGATACCATATTCACAAACACACAAACCTTGAGCAAAAACATTGTGAAATTGTAATTATATTTCAATAGACCGCAAAACGTAGTATCAAACTGCCCCACACAAACTTATTTTTTCAATAACTATTATCCTTTGCACAGTGCAGCATGGGTTCCTAAGGTTTCTTCCTTAATTCTACCCAGGGAGTGCCACTGTCGCCCCTTGTTTGCGTCATCAGGGATCTGGACACAAAAACGTTTGTAAAGCTGCTTTGTGACATGTTGTTGTAAAAACGCTATATAAATAAACTTGACTTTGACTTTAGCTAACAGTTACTACTAAAATGCTGTTTGCATGAGCCCTAGCCATCTCAAACTGAGTAAAGTTAAATTAGCCAAGACTTCCAGTCATCTTAATTATTAAAATTACACTAATGAATATAATGATAAAAGCATAACAATGTGTCTACCAGTGGAAGTAGGTTTATTAGTGAACAAAGATCAGCCAGAAACAAATATAAACCAAAAGAAAATGGTTTAATGGTAATGAAAAATGCTGCAAAAAACACCTTGTACTGCCTTAGCTCACTGTTCAAGGTTAGGTACTTGTGTATTAAAGTAATTCCATATTGCATATATCTATGCTGTTTGTGCAGCGTAGTAGTGATTTTTATATAGTTTCAGTAGAATGGTACCAATAGACCTAAGCCCCCTGACAATAGCATCTGATGTCATTTGGTTCTGTTTTGTTCTAATTTCACATTTGTCAACATTAGCCTAGTTGAGGCAGCAGGTTAAGTAATTAATTTCTAGGCCCTTTCCAAATGACACATGGTGATTACCAGTTGTGCCTAAACAAAACTGGGTGTGCAAATATGTCGTGGTACCTTTTTAAGACCAGCAGGTGGTGGCATCCTGATAACAAGCGGGATTAACATATGTACTAAGAAAGAACAAGGAAAATTTTACTCTCGTGAGCTGCCATTTTGTGAGTGGCAAACGAAGGTAGAAAACCTTGGATTATGCCTTTACCAACACCGTAAAGATTTAAGATTTGTTTCAGCCGTGTGTGTGTGTGTGTGTGTAAGTAAGTAGGTAAGTAAGGTGCGTATTGGTGCATGAGGAATTTTCCATCAGTATAGCAGGTTAGCCTTTCATTAACATTTATCTGTTTGACAAACGGTAAGGCAGACATTTTGTCATTTTAATCTAGTTTGCTGATGGTTCTGTAATAAGGGACATGTAAAATAATTGTATACGGTCAATGGAAAAAGTGCATGTTCCTTTTTATGTTTTGTTTTTGTAGTTACTCTGAGCACAGAAGTTCGTGTCTGGCACATGTACAAAGTAAGTACACGGCAAATAATAGATTTATACGATGCATTATATTTGTAATCCTTTACAATACAGATTTGGCGTAGTGATTGTTTGTTTGTTTTTTTTCCAAACAGCCACTGCTGTATTGTGTACCCTAGTTTCTGTGAACTGCATGCATACAAGCGTATAAGTCCATTTGGAAGTAAAAAAAAAAAAAAAAAAAAGGAAAAACAATATATTTTCAATTGATGTGCCTGCTTTCCTCTTTTACTCTCAGATATGTATATAAACGGAATTACCCACTAGGGCCTCAAATATTCAAAGGCCACAAATCTTGGTACCAGGAGGCTATTCCAAGTAGCTAAGAGGAACTAAAGTTTTATGATCTGCAACTATAGAGTGGAGTACATATTACGGTAGTGGTGAGGAGCAGGTTGGCACTTAATGGGAGACCAAATGGTGTTTTGATGTCCAGTTGCAACGGTGGTGATACTACGGAGATCAACATTGTGACGTGATGGGCCAACAGCAGGAATTTTAGGCCAGAGGGCCTGTGCCAGTTAACTCATCATCTCAGCTGCTGCTGGTGTACTTTGAGAGACTCCTATCCTTCACCAAGCTTGTAGTAGAGACTAAAGACTGAAGTTTGCCCATGCACAGTCATGTGAACAAGAATCAGAGTTGCAAGAACAAATTTGGGAGTTGCGTGCTAAACATAAGGAAGCAATATGGAAAAAATAGCCATGCTAAGTAATATTCCCCCATTTAGTGGCAAGTTTGAGAGAGATTTCATTGAAGGTATTGAATGGGTACTCTGTGCTAGGAATCCGTCTGACCATAACCAGTATGATTTCGTTATATCCATGCCGATGGGGCCGGATCTAGAAAGAGGAATGTAGGCGCAGCAATGCTAACCTTGATTATGCTAGTGACTTGTTTTCCTACCTCAGAGAGGCTTTGAGACAAAAGCAATGCACCCCATCTGTTGCATTGTTTCTACAGCTGTAAAAAGCAGGAGGGTGAAGGCATAAGAGAATTTTCACGTGCCTTGGATCAAGCCCTAATGAGGGACTGGTACTAAATGACTGGTTCTTAGAGGGATGTGGAGATTCTTCTCTTAGGACAGTGCTTTGCAGATATCTATGAAACAAGCCTGAATCCTCTATGATGGAGGTACAGGAAGAGGCTTATCTGTGGTCCCTAGAGGATTCCTCAGCAAAAGCAAAGACTAAAGTGGAGAGGTGGTAGTAGTACAAGTGTGCAGCTCTTAAGGTGCAAGAATGAATCACACTGGAGGACGTCCTTAAACTGGTAGTAGAGCAAAGCCATGACAAGTGAATTAATCCAAGCAGTGAAGGACCTTACAGTACCAAAAACTAGTACTGCAAGCAGACCGAAGTCACAGCCAAAATGTATGGAGGATTGGCAGCCAGTCTGCATCAAATGTGAGGTTCCGAGGCATATTTTAAAGAATTGCCCACAGAAGCGATGCGTAGGAAATACATACCCAGTGTTCTTTATCTCCCAGGGAAATGAGGCCCCACAGTTTTGAGTCAGGCAATCTGGGGGAACCACGTTGACTCAGCTAGTGCACAACCCTCCTGGTGAACAATTATTGCAGTGTGGTATTGGAACATGTCCTGTAATTGAGCTCAAGATTTGCAATGTTGTTACTCCTTGCTTGTTGAATAAGGGTCAAGTGAGGTAATATTACTTTGCAATTTTTCTGGAAGCATTTATATGGGGAAGATGAGGATATGTTGCTCAATACTGGTTGGTTTAATTTAACAGCCACTAATGGGTTCGATATACCATACCTTGGGTATCTAGAGCTGGTGGTTGAGGCAATGGGCCTAAAAATACCCAATTGTGGCTTCTTGGTGGTCAAGGACCCCCTTGACACTGTGCAGTCTGTGCCATGTGTCATTAGTCAATGTAGGCAACTCGTCTTGCTGAATTTTATTCTGTCTCAGGGGGAAATTTAGTTCTGACTGGAGGAATGTTTTCCAGAGAATGCAGAAGTGCACCGTAGTCCGGAAGAGCTTTGTGCGGGTAGGATGGAGATGTACTGATCACACATTTGCTGAATCTGTAGTCAATAACACAGCAAAGAGTGCCTCTAAAAGAGCTTATAGTGACCACCAACTGCTGTTTGAATCCCTTACAGCAGTTACCAGGATGCTTCATAATTGTTCCCATGCTGGTTGACCCTCATAGGTTTAACACCTGTACAGGAAATGCGCTACTCTCATAAGAAGTTGTGTGGCTCTTATCTTGTACTCGACTGGGCGTCCTGTCAAAAGTATAGTATATAAAATTTACCAACAGTGTGTAGTGAAATTTAATTTAAGCAGATTTCAGCTGAGGTTGAACAGGAGATGCTTGAAGTGGGTGAAGAGCATAGTTGGTGCAATTTGCAGTCGATTCTAGGCAAACTGGACATTGGTGGTAGTGGTGAGCAACAAGCCCAGTTAAGAACATTATTGGCTTAGTACTCTTGATATATTTGCAGATGAAGATGAAGGCCTTGGCTACACTGACAAGGTTGAGCATGAGATTCATTTAGTTGCTGACAAACCTGTTACACTACCATACTGCCACATTCCACCCAGCAGTGCTTATGCATCACCTATAGTGGGTTTGCAGAAAACCCATGGCAATATAAGGCTGTGTAGACTTCCATAGCTTCCCCTGCAATGCCTTTTGGACTATATGAATTCATCCAGATGCCTTTTTTGGGGTCTGTAATGGACCAGAAAATCTTCAAAACCTTTTGCAAGCCAAAATGAATGACTTGGTCTTTCAAATTATGCTTGTATACCTTGATGATATTTTAGTGTATTCTTGGGCATTCAGTGAACACTTGAGACTTGAAGCTGTGCTTAAGCATCTTAAGGAGACTGGCCTCAAAGTATAATTAGAGAAATGTCATTTCCTTCAACCAGAGGCAAAGTTCTTGGGCCACCAGATATCAGCCAGAGGGATGGGAACAGGTCCCAAGAAAGTCTTGGCAGTCAAGCAGTGGCCAGAACCATCTACTGTAAAGGATTTGAGGTCATTTCTAGGTCACTGTAATTACAGGTGACTTATTCAAGGCTTCTCAAAGATAGCTGTTGACTTCCCTCTGCTTGAACCTGGCAGTGATGGTCGTGAGAATGTCTTACTAGTCACAGACTTTTTACTAAATTCACTCAAGTATTTGGAACTTGTGACCAAAAGGCAGGTACCACATCTGAAGTACTACTGAGGGAATAGCTTTTGAAGTAGCTATTGAAGAGTTCCTGAATGCCTCCACTCAGACCAGGGCCATAACTTTTGAAAGTGAAGTCTTATCTGAGTTTTGCAAGCTGTATGGTACAAAGAAAACCCAGAACAGCCCTCACCATCCCACTGGCAATGCTCAGTGCAAACACTTCAACAGAATGAAACACCGGTGGCCTGAGCATTTGGCTGCATTAGTATATGCTTGTGATGCCACACTCCACCACAGGTGATTCCCCATATTTACTGTTGGGGTTGAACCCCATCTGCCAGTGAATGCCATGCTGGGGCAGGAACATCCAGCTGATCTAAAACCTTTTACTGGTTAGATATACACCAGAAGCAGCTGAGTGATGCTGATTCCCGAGCAAAAGAGAACTCATTCAGCAGCGTTCAGTTCTGAGTAATTTCGCAGAAAGACACAACTTGTTGCCCTAAGATTGAAGTTGATGCACTGGTCTATTTGAGAAACAGACCACCAGGCCATAACAAAATACAGGCTGCCTGGAAGTCAATCTTTTACTGGGTCGTGGAGATATTATGCAACACTTACACAGTGCTGTGGAGGGGTGCCTACAAAGAGAGTGAACAGAGTGGACATTAGACCCTGTCTGAATCATTCTGCTTCCTTTGAGAAGACTTCATTCCCCTGTAACTCGGCCTAATTCAACTCCCAATGCAGGTTCCGATTCAGATAATGCTGAGGATGACCTGATATTGGTGGAAAACAGGCTACCCAGGGCATGTCCAGATTCAGACACTAGGGAGGTCAGTCCAGGTGGTATGGGGCTGTTGATAGGTAGTGACCAATGAGTACAGGATGGCGACCCTACTCTGGATGATGGGACTCTGCTGTTACAGAGACTCTTTGACTAAGGATGTTGAACCAGTAGTTGATTGTCCAAAACTAGTTTTGAGTCCCCCTGTGGTTGTGCCATGGAGGAGTAAGAGATGCAGGACAGCATTCAAACATTTATCACATGCCTAAATCAGTTCTGTACATGGTTGCCATAAGCCCAGCAGCAGTCTCGGAGATCCTTCTCAGTTTGAGTACTGTCCTCTTCCAAGAAGTGGTCAAAGAGGTCGAGTACCTTTTGTAGTAAATGAGTAATGCTTACTATTCACAGGAGAGGAATGTACCTGGGTGATTACTAGTTGTGCCTACACAAAGCTGGTGGTGCAAATAGGTTATTTGTACCTTTTAAGACCAGCAGGTGGTGCCATCCTGATAACAAGCAGGATTATCATGTAATAAAATTTCCCTTGTTCCTTCTTATTCCTGTGAGAAGCCATTTTTTGAGTGGTGAAAAAGTTGGAAAACCGTGAAATATACCTTTACCAACAAGGTAAAGATTTAATATTTGCTTTGGCTGTGTAAGAAAGGGGTGTTGAATGAATGTGTGTGTGCATGAGGTGTAAGCTAAAGGCGTGTATTGGTGCATGGGTAATTTTCCATCAGTGTCTCAGATTATCCTTCCATTAACATTTGTATCTATTTGACAAACAGTAAGACAGCCATTTTGTGACTCTATTTTAATCTAGTTTGTTCACTGTTTTGTAATAAGCAAAATGGAACATTCACTTCTCATATACAATTATTTTACTTTTTTTGTGGGGTTTATTTGTTTGTGTAGCTACTGTGAGTGAGCACAGAAGTTCCACTGTTTAGCCATCATGTGTTCTGGAATTTAGCACATGATGCAAAGTAAATACAGGCACAACAGGCCAAAGATCATTTTTAGAAGATGCATTCCATTTGTAATCCTTTACAATTCAGTGTTGGTGGCATATCAAATTTATTTATTTATTTTATATTTATTTCCAAACAGCCACTGCCATACTCGAGTGTATGAGTACAGCTGTAAGTTTAAAAAAGAGAAATGCATGCATGTTCAATTGCTGTGTGTGGGTGGTTATTTTTGTTTTTAAAACCCCTCAGATATGTATATAAAAAGAATGACCCCCACTAGGGCCTCAAATATCCAAAGGCCACACACACATGCTGTCCGTGCAGTCTGACTTTCCTCTGTAAATCCACCTTGACAGCCTTCTCAACCTCTGTCATATTGTCAGAGTTTTAGGGTAAAGTGTCTTTGGGTAAAATTATATCGCAATCTTCTGCTAAAACTCAGTACTTGTTTTTAGCATGGTTTGGGAATCACAAGACACTGGTATTTTACTTACCCAAAATTCTCTGCTCATGTTTGGATTAGGTGTGACAAAGTAACAAATATACAAGTAGCAATAGTATAGAATTGTAGTACATCCACATTACAGGCGAGACCCTTTTTTATTGTTGCTGTTTGTGTTTGTTTTTTTTCTTTCAAATTAAAAAAAATTCTATTTGTGTGTGTGTGTGTATATATGTATGTATATATATATATATATATATATATATATATATATATATATATATATATATATATATATATATATATATATATATATATATATATATATATATATATATAAATATAAATTTTTTTTTTATTTATTTTAACCATGACGCATCCATTACAGGTCTGTGCTGGCCCTGGGGGGACTGCCATTTTGCAAGAACCCAGTACTACAGTGTGTAGCTGTGACAGAGAAAACATCATTGTTCCGGCAATAACTGGTTTAACAGGCTTAAGAGCCCCCTCAATCTGTGTGTGTGTTGGCACTGACCGCAAGAGGGCGTAATGGGAAAGGAGCCGTATATGCCTATCCGTTTACTGTTTTATTGGTCTAGCATTTGTTTAGTTTCTTCCACACTGCAGTCTGCTGGTCATTTGAACAGTTAATCAATAATATTGAAGGTCCCACTTTGCTGGAAGATGTTTTCCTGCCATTTATCTTGCTGTGCCCTTGTTTCTCATTCATAATTCAGCCAGTCCACATTCTGACACGAGCTGTGGGCTGCTTTAGTGTTGTCGTCTTTCACATATTTGTTCGTGGTGGTTCATTATGTTCTTTAAATAAGCTGCTAAGCTCGTTCGAGCCTTTTCTTGCCTTGTCAATAAAATTCAAGCAAATTAAAAATCTAAGAAGTCTGTGTATCATTTGTTAATGTTGATTAGTTCCACTGCTGTTTTCAGGAACTGGCCTACAGATGCCTTCGTAAGGTTGTTCAGACAGGGAGCGAGACACGACCTCACCTGTCAGTTTAAACCTCATCTGTCAGACTTTTTCAGCTTTTTTTTCCACATCCCAGTCTTGCTAATTATAGTCCCAACCTTGAACCCACCTTGGCTGCACACACCCAGACACCAGGCTGTAGCAGAGACAGAAGAGCTACAGCAGTGAAAAGGATGCCTCTCCCAGAGAACCACAAGAGGAGACGGCCCACACTGGCCATTAATGACTGTGCAGATTGCCATTGCAACGTCTGGAACAGCAGGTTGTTGCATGACTGAAATAAGCACATGTCTGAGCACATAACAGACCCCCCCCCCCCCCCCCCCCAAAAAAAAGCACACAGCAAATGCATAAGCCAACACACATCTGTGGTGATTGTTCTGTAAAGAAATGGCCCTTGGTGCTGACTGACAGATGCTCTGTGCTTCTTAAGTACTTCTGTACCTGACTAATATTACAGTCTACTTTAATACTGAAAAACTTTCTCAGAAAAATACATTTTTTTAAAGCAACAGTTGTTTTTTAGAGGGGTCATTAAGAAGAAGCTGCTGCTTCAAAACATGCTTGTCTAAACCCGTTTACTAAAAAAGGCAATAAACCTTGCAGTGAAGTTGCAGTAGGTGGTTTTAATAGAAAGAGGAGACACGAAAGCTACCAGTAGCTTGTATTTTAAAAGCCCATCAAGGTGCAGGGTTGGCACACCCAAGATGAGCCAAAACACTTTTTCTATACTGTAATCGGATATTCTGTAATTGTTTTGACCCTTCTGTTACTGTTTCAATCGGTTGCAATACCATTCTTCAATGGATTGAACTTGTTCTAACATCAGGGAACCTGCAGTAGCTGTATAAACCCACTCTAACTAAGCACATGGCTGGGCTTATAGAAAGGCACATTAAGGCCGGGACCTACTGGGCATTCTGGTGTTCACCCCCTTCCTTAGCATGTTCACCCCTCCCACCAGCGCTCACAGCACTGGTAATGTGTTAATTCTCCAGATGGAAAAACAGGAGCACTCCCAGCCATTTTCCATTCTCAAAGACTTCATGTTAGCTTAGGCTAAGTATACCAGTTGATTGTAGGTTGGGTCACTGAAGCAGCTTCAGGGCCTGATCATCATCATCATGCATGCATGCTTCTGAAAAGTCACTGAAATGCGAGCCAGGTTCGCTAAAACAGTCCTTTTGAACTCCATTAGCTGAGTGGGAAAATCTTGAATGACTGGGGTATTTTGCTTTTCTATAAATTAAATAGCTTTTTAATATAAATGCTGTGATGTTATGTTTAATAAAAAACCTTTGTTGTAACCCATTAAGAGGAGAGCAGTGTGATGAGTCTTCATGCAACTACTGATAAACTGATCTCTACTTCTTATCACTATCACTTGCTTTTTTTAACTAGTAGTGTAATAGTAACTCATCTATCCAGCAGGCTGACATTCTCAGACAGTTCTATATTCTATGCAGTATGTGTAGACTATACATATGGTTTATGATCAAAGTATTCAGTACTTTAAGAGATTGTCATGAAAGAGTTACGTATGAAGGAGGATAAAATATTATGGTGAGTCATGACTGTATTCAACCTGTGATCTGCAGAAGATCTTTGCATTTGCTCAAGATCTCATTTAAGCTCTCAAGCTCACGATCCAAATCTGTGTGTATAATCACTTATGAGAGGTGGTAAGTACATCTAGCTGCAGGTAAGTCTTCTCATGAACCTGTTAAAAGGAATAAAGAGGTTAACATCTGTTCATCAATTGGTAATTCATTTGTAATCTCATTAGCTGTGTGCTTTGTTTTTTGATTGGGACTGTGTTGGGCAAGTTAACACAGCTGGCAGTCTCCTGGAATACTTATGAAACACAACCCAACAAACCACCAACAAAAACATACCAATGCTTGGATACTCACCACCTACAAACACCACACAGCTGACCATATACTCCTCAGTTAAAAACACCACATACTTAAATGTTTATATGCAACTTGTTTAGGTGCAAGGGATTGGTCTGACTTATCTTGCTTTCTGTGAGAGTAAATGTTCTCCCTACTTCTTGAAACTATTTGAACTGAAATATGGCATGCACATCATTAAATTGCATCTTTTATGTGTTGAAGATAGTCAAGGATGCACTGCTTAACTTTTGAAAGCTTGCTTTTCAAACATTTTTGGGACATTTTGGTTGGGAAGGTGTTAATTTTAGAAATAAGACTTTTTAGAGAACTGTCAGCAAATGTGTATAGAGGTATACTGAAATAAAACTAAAACACAATTAAATATCTGCAATAATTTTAATAAAGCAGTTTAATCCCCAATAAACGTTTTATTGTAATTCAGGAGGTTGTGTACATCTTAATGTCTACTGCTAGTCCATTCTGGTCAAGGGGGGAAGGAAGTGAAAAAAAAAACAATATCACAATGGTCAGATATGTACCCACATTTATAAAATACATTTTGATTTTTGTCATTTAACAACTGGGAGAACCTACACTATCAATCATTAATTAAAACAGATGACTAGTTTCAACAAGCCTCAGAACTTCCCAGACCTACAGGGAAACACTGCAAGAAAGGGGAAAAAAAAACATATTCCCTTTTGATAAAAACAAGAAACAAAGATAGGACTTAATTCCTTGTCCAGTGTTGACTCTAAAATGGATGACTCTGTCTAGTAATGGGCTGCATTATGTGGCTTGAAAAAAGCTCAGGAAAGATGAGCTGTTTGAAAGGATTTTGTAGTGAGAAAAAGTAATCTGAGTTATTCAGGGGTCTCCAGGCTCCAACGGCTAATGTGGCCCCTAGTTAACAATAGGGACTTTATTTTGGGCCAAAATTCTCAGATTTTACTTCTTACTCTCCTCAATCTGTTCAACCTCACTGGATTCATCCACGACTTTCCCGTTGATCATGGTCTGGGTGACCACCTTCACAATCTTCCTAGTGCGAACGTCAGGTTCTTCTGCAGAGAGAGGGAATGATCAAGAGAGCAAAAGAGAGAACAAGCAAAAAAAAAGTGAGATCTGGGGAGAGACGGGTTTGATCCATAAGTTTCTTCTCACACACACACACACACACACACACACACACACACACACACACACACACACACACACACACACACACACACACACACACACACACACACACACACACGTGTATACGTTTTGCGTTGCCAGGGAGCTGCTGCTCTGTTTTGAGAGGTTGCTCTATTTACAGCTTTTAATCTGTCATTAGTGCCTAAGCATGGGCTGTGTTTGGAGCAGAGATGTGACTCCAGTTTCCTGAAGCACAGAGCAGGTCTTGCATCCTGATTCATGCAGTAGACCACAGTTTTACTAGTTATGAATGATTATGAATAAAATGATTATTAGCCTGAGCTATTCAAAATTCAGAATGTTCAGTCATATATTAAGCTGCTTCTGAAGGTCCTTTAAGATGAGGTCACCAGTATGAGTCACATGTCAATGTGAACCAGAGTGTATTTTGGGAGAAGAGAGAGAAAGCTGGGTGGGACTCAAGTGTAAGAGACTGGCCATTCATTAATCTCACAGCTCTTATCAAAGTGAAATGCTAAGGAGGATAAAGGGCACGCAAAATGGAACTGCAGGGTTTAAAGCCTGACGTGGTTTGATTAGTGTACACAGGGCAGGTGTGACAGTTCATGTTGACCATTGCAAATTTCTTGGGAAACGTGCATGTCTCAGCAGAAATACTTACTCTTGGGGGGTGGAGGAACTTCCTTAATACTGCAGGAGAAAAAGAAACACCAAATCACTATAAAAACAACGCAAAAAACAAAAAACAAAAACATGAATATGAAGCATCTCATTTAAGGGGCTAAGGGATAATGTGGGCCTATTGGACATTTAAAATACAAATGAACTCAGAGATTATATACAGATTCTATATGTAGAAATTTAGAAAAGAAAGAAACAGCTCCCCAAGTAGCTATAGAGCAGGAACGGAAATTACGTGGCCCGGCACTCACGTGTCCTCTCCTTCCAGCAGGCGCCTGTATGTGGCTATCTCCATCTCCAGGTTCTGTTTTATGCGTAGGAGCTGTTCGTACTCGGTCTTGTTGCGCTGCATGTCCAGCCGCAGCTGGGATAGGTCCTCCTCCAGCTGGTTGAGTGTAGCCTGCAAACGCTCCATCTCCTGGGCATACTTATGACCTGTCTCGCCCAGGTTACCCTCCAGGGCAGCGACCTGTGGGAGGGAGGGAGTCGTCAGTGCCTCTAAGTGTAACCAAGCATTGATGGTGCTACTACATATTTAGAGTGATGCAGGCTGAGAACTCAAAAAGTGATATTGTACTGTAATGCACTTTAATGAAATGTATCTGTGTGGCTTTCATTTCCAGGAATAGGATTTTATTATAAGAGTATTTGTGTGTACCTTTCCTTTGCTAGAGGACTGATTTTTGCTAGTGCATGATAAATGCTTAAGGGAAATAACACCACGGGAAAGAGATTTGTTTCAAAGAGACTCGAACAAGGCATGTAGCCTTATATGTTCCTTTATGTGAATAATTACATGTAAAGATAGATAATGCTGATATGAAGACAAGCGAGGGAATGTTTTTTGACAAGATTTGACAAGATAATTACACTTATTCTCGGAACAAATTGGGGGTGTGTGAACTTCAAAAGCATAGCAAACCTTACATTAATAGTAATGTCTAAACACATTCTGTAAACACCACAACGCACTATAAATAAAGATCAAGCAGGACTTGAGGTATAACACAAACACCCAGTCAGGTAGGCTGGGTGTGTGCTTGAATGATAACCAAAGGAATAATGAAGTTCCATCTGTCAGTAAAATGTTCTCATTTTCCCCACATGAAACCTGGACTGCTGATAAGTTAATCCTATGCAGAGTGACAAGAAGCATCCGAACCATAGCTACCAGCAGACAGAGACTCTTTGTGCCTTTAATATTGTGTTTCAGCATCTTTACAAAAACACTCACTACTGGGATACAGCAAGGATGGAATTCATATATCCAGCATAGATAGAAACCGTACCTGAGAGAAAAGGAGTGTGTGTATGTTTGTGTGTGTTTTCTGTCATGTTCCCAGAGCAGTGAACTCAGTATCTGTGTCAGAGACAGTGTTAGCACAATAATCACTGTAGGAGAAACCCAGGTGCTCAGACTTGACCAGTGCTGCAGCAGCTACGAAACAAACCCGTATGTGACCAGATGACTTCTCTTATTTACACTAGAGTGATCTGTTTACAGTAACTAGAAGATTGGAATTGAGGAGCTTGAGCCAGTGCAGCTAAGAGAGGCAAATCTGGATTCCAAGCCATGAAACTCAAGCTCTGGTAAGAAAGTCGGTGGCTGATAGAAGGGGTGATACTAAGAGATTACTCACTCTGTGAGTACAAACATGAGCCATGGCAACAGCACTTACTCCAGTTTGTAACTGAACTTCTCTGAATCACTGGCCGATTTTGTATGTTTATGAGTGTGTCTGTGTGTGTTCCTCCCACTGTAGACCACTGAAACTAGGACACAGTAGAAGACACAGGGGACTCGTTCAGTACCACCACATAAAGGCCAGCGTTTTAAATTCCCCCACTTGGCTGCAACACTGTAAGCATTGTGTGATGCTCTAAAAGTTCACTCTGGAAACAGGAGCAGTGTTTCAAGGTCCCATCACCCCCCACACTGCCCCTTGGCAATGGTTCTGACCTGTTTGTGGAGGCTCTCGAGCTCCACCTCCAGGGTCTGAAGGAAGCGCTGTCTCTCGGTGAGCTCGCTCCGAGCACCACGCAGGGCTTCGTTGCTCTCACGCACCTCCGTCTGCACCCCATCCAGCTGCAACACCAATACAGTAGCATTAGCCAAATAGCTGCACCGCTATACACACGTGAAACTACCAGACCATGTTATCGCTTAATAAAATAAACTGCTATGTTACTGTAGGAAAAAAAAAAAGATATAAATATATAGTGCAATTCTAATATGTAGCCAAGAACTGTTATAGATGCATATCAGTGTACAGTTCCACTGTGTCATATCAGTTACATTTTTAAAAGCGGATGTAGAAATACTCAAGTGAAAACATGATGCAACTGAATGAAATTCTAATAGTGAACTAATGATGATGAGAAAACAATTACAACTGTGAAACATATCACTGATGTAAACATGATACCGACATAAAACTCACAACGGACACATTGTAACACATTGCCCACAATTGTCTGTGGGAATGGATCAGGTCAGTTTGGTGGGTACTGTAGGCATAAATATTTAATTTATTTAGTTCTTTATGGACGACCGTATGGTGACCCTGCTTTCCTGAGGACAGAGACCTTCTTGCGGTACCAGTTCTCAGCTTCCTCTTTGTTTTTCTGGACGATGCCCTCATACTGTGAGCGCAGTTCAGACAGCACAGAGCCCAGTTCAGGGCCGCGGGCTGCATCCACCTCCACACTGACCCCCTCCTGGCCTATGCGCGCACGCAGGCTATCCATCTCCTACAGAGAGGGGGAGTGAGAGAAAAATGAAATGAAGAAAGAAGCAAATGAATGTGTGGTGGGTGCTTTTCCTTTGCTTTTAATAGTATTTGAGTATGTTAAGTGTGGGTAAATTTAGTGTTTAGTCAGCAGGGTGTGGTCTGTGTATATGAACACAACTGTATATGAAACAATCTTAAGAACCTGATACCACATGGTGGTGTAGGGTAGATTGAAACCCCTTCATTATTAACTTGTCCTCCATGAATATTTGACGGCAGTCTTGCATTACCTGCTGCTGTCTCTAGCAACCATATATGCGCTTGCTCATCTACACACAACTTTGTATGCTACTAACATGGAACCTGTTCCTTGCCTCCAAAATGAAGTTGTGTATGTGCAAGAGCGTTAGCATGCTGGTCTTAATGCTTTTGCATAACTTGGTAAAATAGAAACGTCTGAACATTTAACATGAGTTATATGCACTATATACTCAAAGCATATAAGCACGCTCAAGCACGATCTAAGCTCTTTTGTTTTGTGTCTTACAATATATTTGGCAAAGTTAAGATGTTTTCTAAAGAGCACAGTACTCAGCAAATCAACTCTGTAATCAGGTTGCATCTGGAAGGAGAAACGTATGAAAGATATCAAGTTTCTGAGGACAAAAAGGACTACATTAATTGGATTTCAAAGACCCTGTCTGTCACAGTCAAGGAAGGCCACTTATAGAGACATGTTATATCACTCAAATACATGACTGACCAACGCTCTGATTCAAGTGTCTAAAACTTGTGGATTAAATGGTTATTTTGCTCCTAATCATTTATTTTGACGAATGCAAACATGGCCAACACTAGATGAAAGTTAGTGGCTACCAAGTAACATCACAAAAATAAACACAGTATATGATGAGAAGATAAAGTGTAACATTTATTAGCACTATTCTGCTACTCAATCAGTAAAACTACAACTGTTTAGCCGTTGCAACATATATAATGTGTTTGCGTGGCTTCCTAGAAGAAGATGCCTGGGCCTTAGAATACACTAACTTCTCTTTAGTTACATACACCAGCCATTCCATCCACTAGTACTTACCTCCTCGTGGTTCTTCTTGAGGAAGTAGAGTTCCTCCTTCAGGCTGTCCAGGTCTCCACGCAGTGTGGAAATGATCTGGTCATGGTCTGTCTTGGCCTTTTTCAGAGCCACACAGTCCCTTTCAACGGACTGACACATAGCACTTTCTGCTTCCCATCTGAAACATGCACAAGGTTCCCAGGTTTCTCCTCTGTTACTAGATGTATATGATTTGAAACACACAGCATGGCTAAGCCTGCTCCATGCTCACGCCTGTAATAACAGACCTACCATATACCACATGAAACATTTATTTCCCATCCTGACCTAATAAATCTGAGTTCACTGTTCAGCGTTTCCTGAACAACATGCTTAGCTGGACCAGTGTTCTAGATTGGGGTTGGGACTGAACTTTGCAAATACTAGAGCAGGGTTTAAGGAAATGGTCCAGTCTGGTTTGAGTCCAGGGACATTTCCATTTACTCACTTGATTCTGAAGTCATCTGCAGCCAGCTTGGCATTATCAATCTCTAACATGATGCGGGCATTCTCTAGAGTTTTCTTCCTGACCTGAATGGCATTGTCAAACAAAATATATCATTGCATTGCGCACAAGGATAGCTATCATACCACAGTGTGATGTCATATCTTTTAAAATCTCACTTTGATTAGTGTTCTAGCAATGTTGCCTGTTCTTTTTAGCTATTGCATTCTTTATATGTTAAAGAATAACCATTTGTTCTTGATTAGTCTACTGAATACTGGATAATCATTAATGGTGTGCTGTTGAACTTCCTGAAAATTCATACTGGCTGAATTAAAGTCTTTAAGGCAAGATAACCCCAGATACCTTCAAAAATATAATTGAGTAATATGATCAATTTTTGATCACACAACTCAATTAAGAGACTGCTATATACACAGGATATCTAGAAGTAGGTGTATTTTAGAAATGCTGCGAGGTTTCCGCCAAAAGTGCTGTACACGATTCTGCTTTAACCAAGTAAAGCATTCATTTGTGTTCAAACATCTGTTCAAACCACAGATTCTTCTTTCATGTCTTAGCACAGTTTGCAGTATTAACTAATTAGGAAATTAAATTCTACAAGTTGGCAGTCCTTCCTGCCTAAGTGCTACGGGTGAATATCTTTGGAGGGAGAGGCTTTGGAGAAGTTTGGATGGGGGGCATGGGACTGAAGAGAGGGCTGGACTCTCTTTTATGGGCAACTGCAACATCCATTACAGAAGTTTTAATGTGAGTCATGAAAGTGAGTCAGTTTTAACTCATTAGTAGAACTGGCTAAAACCAACCGAACTGGTTAAAAATAATATCCTCTGATAATACCTCTTGCTCCAGAGTGTGTGCATGGGCCAGCATGGATTCTATGTCATGCCCTTTGGGCACTCGTTCCAACATTAGCTGTTTAATGCGGAGCTCCAGATCAGCATTGGACTTCTCCAGAGAGCGCACTTTCTCCAGGTACGTAGCCAGTCGGTTGTTGAGGCTTTGCATTGCTTCCTTCTCATTGGTGCTGTTGCCCAGGCCATTGAGTGATAGGCCACTCAGGCTATTCAGGTCAGTCATACTCATTGAGACAGACCGAGAGAGGGGCTTGGCTGCAACAAATGAGACGGCAACTTTGGACCGGCCACGCCCACTATCTCTCAAAGACAGGTTGGAGAAAGAGGTTTGCCTCCCAAATGAATAACTCCGCATAGAGGCACTGGACGCCATGATGTCTGTGGACATAGAATGATGGAAAATGTTGTTCATGACATTGAATGGCAGACATAACAACTTACTTTTTTTCTAAGGTTATTGACCAAAACCACTGCTTCAAGAATATATTCCTTTATCTCTGACCAACTGTTTCATACTCTGAGGTTAGAAGTAAACATATAGTTTCAAAAATAATGCTATTTTCATGCAGTAAAAGTGTATAAATGTTTTCATTTTAGATAAGTATCAAAATATCAAAACAGTGATGCAATGATAGAATTTGTAAATGTAAAAAACCTGGACAGTGATATATGATTAGAAATGCATTTCTCTTTCAAACCTCAGGAATAACAGTAACATTGAAAATCTTTAAATAAGAATGATTTATACTCCTTATCTTATAAAAACATCACACATCTCCCTTCAAGACAAAGACTTTGATAAAAACCCACAACCAGTAATAAGACTGAAAAGTTCTATGAATCAACAAACTTTTCATGTACTGGCTTTTGCAGTTGAATGTACCTGCTATCAGGAGAGAAACTCTTCCCAGCTATGTTCTGCGTAAGAGGAGTAAACACACCAGTAATTTCACACCTCTCTAATCCATCTCAAGTCTTACTTTTAGTCTGCCTGCTGTGGTTGTTTTATCACTCCAACTAAATGTTACCACTGACCTGAATTTAGGCAACTTTTCATTCATTTGACAAAAAAATAAATAAAATTTAAATGGTGTGATATCAGTATAGAAATGCAACTTCCACAAACGTGTAGAAATCATTTCTAGTTTAAAAAAATTGAACTCAAGAAAATTATCTGAGCTCATTTGATCATACAACAAATAATTTTTTTCTTTAACAAAGGTTCATTAAAGAGATAAGGTGCCAGTGGGGCAGGTATTGTGCTGTGTTGGCATATCAAACAATCAGCTTAGGTACCCTCCTCTGATGCCAGATAAGTTGTCAAGGAAACAATGCTTTTCTTGTTGTTTAACCCAGATATAGTTACTCAAAATATGAAAGCACAATTAACTAGATAATTAGTAAACCCACATTCACTTGGTCTCACTTCAAATAAACTAAGGTCCTGTAAGATTTTGAGCTTCTGTTTTGTCATGTCAGAACATCTACACAATATCTATCAACTTAAACGAATGTTAGGAGATGATACAATAGAAAAAAAATCAAGCAGTCCAATAAAATAACATCAAGCAAACCTTTGGTGCTGAAGGCAGTAGTAGAGGAGAAGAACACGATGCTCCACTCGTGAGCTAACAGTGCATATATATTTATATATACAAAGTAGGAGGGAGGGAACAGCATACCTGGATACCTGTGGGAGGAGTAGAGTCCCTCTGCCTCCCTCCCTCCCTCTCAGCTCCTATGCCTCCTTCTTGCCTTGACTCTCTGTTCCTCTGTAACTCTCTCACTGTCTCTGTCTCTTTGCAACTCTCTCTCTCTATAACTCTCTCTGTGTGTCTTTCTCTGTCTCTCTGCAACTCTCTCTCTGTATCTCTTTGACACCAAATGACACTGAAGTCAGTCATTTCACTGGGTCAATGGTAACCTGAGACACCAATCTCCGCAGCAATTAAATATTCAACAGTCCAGCATGGACAAAAGGAAATGGGTGATCCTACAATAGCAGGCTTGATTAACCTGGAACATCAAGAACTACAGGCAAGCAGAATTAGATGAAACAGTTTTGTTTTTACAGCACATTTCTTATTTTTCACAAAACCATGGTTGGGGGATAATTACCCAATGCATCATCCAGTTCTCAAATACTCTATAATCGAAAAATATGGGCATATATGATATAGAGAGTTCATAAAATGTTTTATGCATAAGGAGACAGCATCATAGAAGAGAATAAAATAGTCCCAACTGAAGATTTATATCAAACCAACACAACCAACATCAATCACTTGCCTACATCTTTTGCCTTCTTTTGTTAATGTATGAAACATTGCTTGCAAATTCATCAATTTATCAGAAAACCTCAGAGCATCTTGTGACACAAGCAAAGACCACATGTCAAAAAGCTAAAACTGGACTGCTAGGAGACAGAGCGAGGAGATGCATGAGAAGAGACAGTAGCTGTTTGTTAAGAGTCCGAGTTTCTATGGCAGAATGTGGAGAAGGCTGTGCACAATGCTCTCGTTCTCCGTGTGGATCTGTTGGTGCCAGACTGGGTTACAACTCTCAGGTTAATTGCTTCCACACCCCTGTGAGTCTTTTGTAAAGGCATAATGTGAGCTTATAGGAAACTTTACATCCACCGTATGCTAGATCCTCCATTGGGGGTTTGGTATATGCATGCATGTAAATGTCTGTGTCTGAAACTTTCTCAGAATAGGGATTGTTTAAAGTGTACTATGCTATTTATTTATATACCATATTTATATTTAAATCTGTGTCTTAGCTAACCAACTAATTAATTACTGTTAAGATCTATGAATTATATATAACCCCTACATAGCCGTTCTCAAATTGACTGTCTGTCTGTCCCCTGTACAAAAACCTCCATTGTACCTTCTTTTTGGTGCAAGGTAGTTCTGTTTAAATCACATTTCCCACACAGATTTCACACTGCTGTGATAAGGTCATGCTTCATACTAGTGCCCTGTGCAGGTGTTTGCCTGGAAGACTTTGGAGAGCTCTCACAACAGCCCAACCAGAGACATCCCACAGTCTACAGCTACTGACCTCACCAAAACAGTAAAGGCACCAGGAATCTGTTTTTTTTTTAAAACAAACTTTGACAATACATCAACATCTTTAATAATACACTGATTGCTTTGTTTTTCTAAAAAGTGAGTCTATTTATGCATCCCTTCCTTTGTTTTAAGTCTGTATCTTTCCATAGTTTGAGCCTGCCTGGGGTGGTTAAAGTGGCAGACTGTACAAGGCTGATACACTCACTACTCAGATCAGTAGACTCATTAGATCAGTAGATCAGTAGTTCCCTGTGAAAATGCAACTCGTTTCAGGTCAGAGAATCCACTTTATGTAGAAGTCATGTAATTTAATCAGCAGCATTAAATTGTGTCAGTGTTCAGTTTGTCTTATTATAAATATGTTGTGTAACACAGAATGCAACCAGATATAAAGTGAAAGTAGCATAGACATTCAAAGAAAAAGGGAGGGTGTAATTTTATAGAAGCTATACAGTAATCATGTTCCTGTAAACAAAGAAATTTACTACAAAAAAAGTACATTCAGTTTTCTGAAGCAGGGGGTCACAATGGTCAGTTAAAACAGTGATTCTTAAGTGATACGAAATCTTCTAGTTAAAGTATGTAAAGGCTACTCCCGGTGACACGAAAATACCTTGGGAAATGAATGTGTTTTGCTACGCGCAGTCTTTACCTTCGCAGCTCCTTTAACTCAGTCTCCTATGATGACATATGCAAATAGCTCGACGCCTCATTTTACCTAACTTCTCTACATATTTGCATATAACAAAAGTGCATGTTCTCACCTTTACATATTGCCAAATACGAATATGTGGGTGGAGTATCGGTGACTTGGTTCAAATTTAGGCAGGCATCACACAAATAGGTCGACTAGTACTGAAACAACAGGATATAAAAACAAACGTAATTTGTGTAGTTAATGAACTATGTAACTATACGGATGTTTTTCAGCTAATTTAAAGGTTTGTTCGTAACGGACCAAACACAGCAGGTGTTAGCACAAATACGACCCTAAACACCGCGTGAGAGCACAGAGTGGAGGTAGTGACAATGAGCAGATTGTAAACGTGTAGCAATGCGGAGGTAAAATGCCTCAACATTCAGTGCATTCTTAATGCATTTTGCCAGCTGAATTTTCAACTGGTAAAACTACCACCCCATATACCAAAACTTTGTATAATTTTCTGTTTTGGCCAAAGGAACCGAACTGCAAATATAAACGTGCCCTGTGAGACGTGAGGGGACAGGACAACTAAATGAAGTCAAACTGAAAACGCCACAGTGTGTAGTGTTATGCTCTATAAATAACAGACAGGTTTAAAGCAAGATGAACACAAATAACACATGGATAACTTGTCGTTTAAAGCTTTTTAACCGCATCTGTATTTTTCAGGGCGACACTACTATCTAGCGGACGACATATAATAATGCATCTCATAACTCCTGTGTTATTTTCGTTTTCAGCAGTGTCAGATTATTTGAATATAAAATGTCACTGTTTGAATATAAACATTTAAATGTTATTTAAAAATTAAAGTAAAAATAAATAAATAAAATTTTAAATAAACGTATATTAGCTTCAAAAGAAGGACACGCTAATACATATGATAACATTTCCAATAACACTTTCTAATAATACAAAATGTCAGTCTTATTCCAGATGTTTGCAGAGATCACTATTACTTCCTAATTCCTAGTACTATTCCTGGTGTTTTTGTTTATTTTAAAATTATGACCTTACATTTCCAACAGAAGACTGCAGGGGGCATTAGTAAGCTTCCTACAGGTGCCAGATGCTGGCCTTCCCATCTCCGCCACACCATTTAAACAAATCACACGAGGCTTTACGATCTCAGAACCTCACCACATTAAGATACTGTGGTGAATATTGTAAACTGCAAAATATGTGGTACTTATTTACGCAACTTTGGTGTGCTGTGTCTGTAGTTTAAGTAAAACTATGCCTGAAAAAATCAATAGGTTAAAATTTAAGAAGTTGAATGAAAGGAAAGCCCTGTTAGCAAGTTCAACTCTGGACATTCTGCAGATTGCCTTAGTACCTATAAATTGTGATAATGCAAAATGTAAAAGTTTAAATGGATTAATAAATTAGTATTGAAGGTCAGTGGAATCATCTAATTAGATAGTGGGTCCAAACACCAAGGGCAATGCCTGGATACAGCCTGTGACCCCACTTGACCTTTGCTGACTTCTGTCATGTCAGATTAACTCTAACACACCCCTATAGTCGCCACTTGCACACCCTCTTTCCCTCTTTCCCCCTTCCCCAAGACCCCTCCTTTTCAGGGGTTCAGAGATCATTACACCATGCATTCTTTTGAATATTTACATGTCGTATTCTGTTTTAATGCAAATGTAGCCCTTTTGTAAATCATTCACTCAGAATTAACTTGAAAATAATCTATTTTGGATTTACAAACAAATAAAGCATTGCAATCTGGAGCACTACTCAATGCTTCCAAAAATGTCACCATGCAAGATGTATTAAAAATGGAAAGTCCTAACCCCATGCTTTAAATGAATGATGGCTTGACAAAAAAAAAAAAAAAAAGGCTTAGTTGTCTTTTGCCCTCGGCATCACCCTCTCTCCCTTTCTCTTGGTCTGTCCGGGTCTCAGAATCTTGCCAGCTCATTGCCAATCTGTAGCAGTTACTTGCATTTTATCCTTATCTCCCTCTCCTTTATCTAAAGTCATTCTTTCCTGTTTGAGCAGCTGTGATGGGCACTGTGCCCATGCAGATGCCGCCAGGGTGTTTACTGTTTGTGCTCCAAAATGCACCAAGTGACCACTTAGTGGAATTAGGCTGCAGATAGCTGGGGCCTATCTGACAGGAAGTACAGGCTGCCTCGCATGGCCTCAGCTGAGTGAAATGTCTTGCGATTTGAATTGCAGCCAGCAAGCAGACTTGATCTGTGCTGCTCAGGCCTCTGACTATGGCAGGTCCAAGCCGATGGTACTGACCACCAGGGACACAACTGCAGGCAGAATCAGACAGATGTGCGCCACACTGGAGGTCAGCACCTGCATGCATCTTTCTTCTAGCCTCCACCACCTTCACCAGCCGCTCCTTTTTAAAAGAGGTTTGTGTTTCCTCTCCCCAGAACATAGGTTGCTTTTGTGCCTCAAAAGCAACAAGGCCACTTAAATGCTCAATGGATCTGTTTGAGTGGTGAGTAAGAGATCAGTATCTCATGTGGAGAGAGTGTGTGAGTGTGTGTGTGTGTGTGTGAACACTGTGAGCTGTGCTCCGGGGCTCACAGCTGCCTCTCAGCCCTCTGCTCAGCATGATTTTGGATCTTTGGAACAAGCGACATGAGCTATGGGCATTAAACCCAGTCTAAGTGTTGGCAAAAAAGCAGCTGGGTAAAATGAAGGGAATGATTCAAAAGCAACTTAAGAACATATGAAATGCGAGGTTAAAGCATGTTTGTATTTAGAAAAAACAGGAAGTTCAAAACACTTGAAAAGTTATTTGTATAGATTCAATTAGTGTCTACCATAAGAAAATATTTCTGTTTTAGGGTTCTGTTATGAAAAGAGGTGCTGAACTTGGTCTCAAGAAGGTGTCAGGCTCTGAAGGTATTCAGTGTAAACCTACATATCACCACTGTTGAAAGGTTATCCACTCCTTAACAAATACTGGTGAAAATCAACTGGTCTCACCTGGAACAAATAGGCTACTTACTAACAGTTAGGCTGATCTCAAAATACCCTTCATAAGGATAGACCTTTTTGTAATAGATTCATTGGACTAAGATTTCAGAAGACAGACGACAGTGGTTTCTCCCAGAACAAGAGCTTCACACATACATTTTTAGTGCAGCTTTTTTGTCTTATTATAGCATTTCACCCTGAATCTTATTAATCTTTATTCTTCCATCTTACCTGAAGTTAGCTGTCTTCTTGGCTGCATTTTCCACTGTTCAGCAGGCACTCCAATGTACTTTGTGTATTATGGTCTTACATAAAAAATCTTACTACATGAACATTTTTTGCCTTTAATGACATACAGATGATACACACATATTCACACTCAGAGAGAAAGACAAAGCAAGAGAGAGAGGGAGAGAGGTACACTCTTTCTTCTATCTAGACTAAAAGCAAACCACAATAAAGGCATTTGATTGGGAAAGTATATATGACTCTTAATAATAGTGATTGGAAATAAGACAAACAATGGCCTTCCCACTGGCACAACAAGCCAATTAGTTTTTGCATCTGTCCAGCTGTAATGATTCTGAATGTTTGGGATTATATACAACTGCTTCTGTAGGCTTTCCTTTCTGCATAGTGCATCTCAAAGAAAACAGAAATTTGGAGGAGCAGAGATTTCAGAAACCCTCTGCAATTGCCCTGTGCAAAAACAAAAATCAAGAGATTTCAAATGCCCTAAAGCTTCAAACAAGGATGGCATTTGGAGGTAAATTATACACAACAGATCAATGTCTGTTAAATGATTCTATATACATTAGTAAAACCTTTCTGTGGAAAAATAAGTGCTGGATAAGTAATTTAATCAGTTAAAAAAGATTATGTTGCTTCTATTAAAATGATTTAACAACTACTGGAACACCAAAGTTCCAGAATGCTTTAAATATATACTATCAAATCTATTAATTAGAAGTGAAGGCAAACAAGTTGTTCATTACAACAAATCATACTGCACAACACTCATGCAGAACCCCCCCCCCCCCCCAGTCCTGAAGAATTTCCCTCCAGAATGGAAGAGCATGCAGGAAGAAGGCTGGTTGCCTAGCAGGAACTGTAGGAGCTGTGATAGAATAGTTAATTTATAAATGCTACATCATCTTTGCAGGTTGTGGACCATTGTGCACCACAGGGAAATGCTCTAAAAAGAAATCCACAGGGAGTTGTGTTTCATGGAGAACACTTGGGAGGTTTAGAAGCTATGATGGGAACAACACATTTGACAAAAACAAAACAAAAAATTTAAAAATTGTCAGTTATTGGCTTTACTGGAACAGGGTTTTTTTGTCTGTTGGCTGCATTTGTCTGAAAATACACCGTATTGCACCGTATGAATGGCAGCATTTCTGCTAAGATGCTTCTTGTACTTAAGCCAGGTGGATAGAGAGGATAGTGACTGATGCAAAATAGAGATTAATGCAGAAAAACATCCTATCACCATATACAAATTCAGAATAGGAATAAAGACCAGCAAGCCCCCTGCCTGAGCCACAGCAGATACCCTGGAGAATGTAAAGATCTAGGCTCTCAAGTAACTACAACTGAGGGATACTACTGCAGTCCACCAAGCCCCCTGAGATCCAAGCGCTTCCTTGGAAGAATTGGGTTGTTTACATTAAATGTTTTTACATTAAATGAACTCTAAATATTTATAGGAGTATCTGTCCAAAAAGAACAAATAATTCAAGCCTGAAAATGAGGTGTGATCATAAATTCATTTAAGTGTACTAGCTTTTTAATTATACTTTTTTTCTATTTTCATTTTAATTTACTTTCATAATAATGTATTTTGTTGGGTGGCAATTGGTGGTTGTGTACTATAATTATCTATCTATCTATCTATCTATCTATCTATCTATCTATCTATCTATCTATCTATCTATCTATCTATCTATCTATCTATCTATCTATATTGTTTTGTGAAACAACTCAAAAGACAAAAATGACACGTTACTGTGCAATACTAATAAAATTGCTTTATACAATAATAAACTTACTATATAATAAAACATTACTACTTTCTTCACAGAAACTTAAATCATATAAGAAATAATGAGCAAATAATTTTAACAAATCTGCTGAAATAGTTCTAAATTATAAGTACACACCAAAATACAAAACATTTTTCAAAAGTGAATTAACAATATCAAGAATTAAAGATTAAAAAGTACTTCAGTTTGAAGATATGTAAAATTGTTTTCACTATAATATACTTTGTGGAAAAACGCTTTTGGACTTAGTTGTTAAAGTGACTAACTGGCACAACAAAATAATTTAATTATAAGCACTGGATATAACAGTAATTATAATCATATTCTTTTATAGCCAATTCTAAACCTACTGTTACCAAGTCCACTTACCACAGCTTGCTTTGATTGCACAAACATCAGCTATTGGCAGGAGTGTTTTTTTTCCCCTTTGTGACTGAATTTCCATTGTTACTGATATTCTTGCACAAATGCTTCCATTCTAGTAAATGCAGACTCTAGCCTCCTTTAAGAATGTATCTCCAAAAGAGTCCCAGTTCATAAAAGCAGTAGAATAATGTAATCATGGCATGAATGGTTGTGCTTAATTGCCTGATTTGATTCGTCTAAGATGAGCTCTTTAAAGTGATGACAAAAATGAAAGTGTCAAGGAAAGAGACAAAAAAGAGACAGATCTAAAAAAAAATTGTTTGTGTAGAATATTTAAAATGTGTATGTGTGTGTGTGTGTGTGAGAGAGAGAATGAGAGCTTTGAGAATAGTTTGACTGCATGTTTGTTTTGTTAAAGAAAACTAAATAGCAGAATTGCAACAATTTATCAACGCTATTATCCACTTCCACACCAAGCATTTTACAAGTCATTTAGCATTCCTAACAGAATGTAAATTTCAGAACCTTACACAACCTAGTATGAATGACTGTTTAATGTATTTTAATCAGTTAGAGCTCATTATTAACTAACAGCATTTTATTATTATTATTATTATTATTATTATTATTATTATTATTATAGCACTGTGATATTGTGCATTAGCTATTATGCATTAGATATTATGCATTTTAATAATTTAAAAGTTGTAGTCTATTACTATCAACTAACAGGAAAAATGTATATATATATATATATATATATATATATATATATATATATATATATATATTATATATATATATAGTGTATGTGTATGTATGTATGTATGTATGTATGTGTGTGTGTGTGTATATATGTATCTATGTATGTATTGTTGATATTTTAATTACACTGAAACTGTTTTAAAATATAAAAGGATTCACAATTGCTATTTTATATTATGCTCCAAATTTTATCCTGATCAAATAACCTCGTTTAGTTTTAAAATCTTTAAATACATTTTATGCCACCGATTATTTTAAAAATAACATCAGTGAACTAGAATAGATTTTATTTGAATAGACTAAACGAAGGTAGGCTATGTAGTATAGAACAGGGGTTATAAAACTGAAATACAGAGCGCCTTGATTCAACTAATTTTGAACCCCAGGAAAAACACCTTCGACTTCCGACAAACGGTGGTAAAGACTTTTTAAAGTCTCTTTGACGGTTAGCGGGAGCGCGAAGTTGTTGATCAATATGCAAAACAGCGTGATGAATATGCAAGACAGGGTCCGGTAATTGCACGTCAGCGTGGCAGCACGGTAATTTGCAGCTCGGGATCCTGCAATCAGCGCTCTATTCATTAACACTGAAGCCATTTCATCTGCGGCCACTTGAGTCTGCCAATCACCCCTGCAGACACACGACATTACAAAAGCGAAATGAAAAAGTTTCAATTACCAGCCAGACCCGCGCGTGGTGTAACAACACTAAACACTATATTTACAGCGCTTTAAGATATGAATGGCTGTTAACGCATTGTGAAAAGGAAGGGAGACAAACTTAATGAAACAACATAATCTCATGCATTTGTATCACCTTTCGCCTGTGCTGCTATCTGCGCCGTGAGCATTCACTTGTTAGTTGCCGTTTGTCTTGTGCGGAGAACAACAATTACGTCGGGGTGGTACAAAGGGAATATGAAAAATGTCAAATTGAAAGCGCTCGGCCTTCAGTAATTCTTTTGTCTCGTGTAATTCCACGCGCTATTGAGAGGAGGTGCCCAAGGACAACCAGCAAGTTGGGAAAGTATTTTTCCCGCAGCCTCCAAATTGAGTTTTATTGTAAAGAAAGCGCTGCATAAAAATGTATGACGTTTCATTATAAATACACTGTTATGGTTTGACTTTGAATGGTAGAAAGCACAAGTATTTGTAGCTTACCGAAAACCCTTTTGTGCTGTAGAAATTAATATTTAGCTGTAGGTGCGTGGTATAGACTACTGTTTTGTTTGACTGTTAATTATATTAGAGCATTAAGAACAGTGTAGGCTACTTACTGATGCCTTGCAATGCCTTCTTCACTTAGACATGCAAAATGCAAAAGTTATTTAAGTATTTCATGTGAATGAATGACTATAGTTGCTAAATCAGCTCCTAACCCTCATCGTAACCATTCATTACTGCACTGCACACCAGTTTCCCTTTCTTTGGAACACCTTGTTTAACTCGTCATTTAAATTTTAATTAACACTGGACATGTTAAAATGCAGGGAAACCCCTCCGGTGCGCTGTTGTTGGACCTCAAAGACCGGAATTGTTCATTTCTGAACTTAGTCCTTGAAACCTTTCATTGTATTCACATGAACATGCACCTCCACTCTCCACCAGCAGGGACAGTGTTCCAGTAATACAAGTAAGGTAAAGGGCTAGTTGCTGCAGTAATACAGACGAAAACGATGCATAAAAAAATCTATTAACAGTTTCACTATAAAGACACTGACAACACACTGAGCTTAAGGCTTGAAACCTTTCTTTGTATTCACGTGTACAGCCTGCACCTCCACTCTCCACCAGCAGGGACAGTGTTCCTGTAATACAGGTGAGTAAGGGGCTGATAGTGTTACAGCAATACAAGCGAGTAATGGGCTAGGTGGTGCCAACGTGGGCACTGCAACACTGGCCGAGGCTCTGGTGACTAACACCCCCCAGCCTCCATGTGCTGGCCAGCCTACTAACCACATAAAGCCGCTCAACTGTTTCTGTATTCTTGGCTACAGATTTTTCCAACATAACTGCCAGTCTTGCAACAGGTAAAAACATGTGCATGCTGAGTTGGTCAGTAAACTTAATATTTGGTGACTAGGGTTTGGGATTTATGTTTCTGAAAAACTCATCACACAGCAAACTTGCCCCCACTGTAAAAACTTCTGTACTACTAAATCTAATAAATTATTTCTACCAAGGTGGTCCAGAAAAAAGCTTGGTAAACATATGGTAAACATGGTAAACATATGCTTTGGTTAATATATGCCTTGGTTAACATGTGCCTTGATTGAACACATGTGAACACAATATTTACAGATTTACAGTCATCCAAAGGCAGCATCTAATAAGTAGTACAAAGGTTTTGATTCTATCTCTTTCTTTCAACTTTTTCTTGTATGTCTCTTTAAAATGTCACCCTCAGAAACAAAGGAATTGTTCAGTTCCTCTCTCTCTCTCTCTCTCTCTCTCTCTCTCTGTGTGTGTCTCTCTCTCTCTCTTTCAGTCACACATTCATTCTCTCTCTCCCTGTGAAGAGGTGGATTGTCTCTTTGCCATCGCTTGAGGAAGGGAGTTCCCAGCGATAGGAAGAACGAGGCTCTGGGGAAAGGAGAGCGTCAGTCCTGGGGACCCCACCGCTCTGTGGATCCTCCATTGTTCATACTGACACAGGCTGCAGTTTCCTCAGCAATAAATCTGCCCCATGGGTCCAGGAGTGTCCCCCGCTGCCCCACCATTGTCTCTCAGAGGAAACCTTATCCAGGAGGAGGTCTAGATGTGTCCTTTTTTCACCGAGAGGCCAGGAGGGCAGCAGGAGAGAGTGGACAGGAGAGGAGATGGGACGTCTGTGCCTAGGTAAACAACAACCATGCTTCCTCAAGTTCAAGTGCTGTAAGGATGTGAGTAACACAGTGAGTTATTTTCCTAATCTTCCACCTTGTGTTTGACTATTGGCAGAGGTTTACATACTTGGTACTGCCAGATTTGTGATGAGGGGCAATGAATGTTGAATTTATCTAGAAATATTTAAAAAAATTAGACAGTACTTAATTACAGAAAACACTAGATTATATATTCTAACTAATAAACAGTCCCTACAAAATTATGAGAATTTTGCATGTGTAAATTATATATTTTCTATATAATGTGTCTAAATGTATATTGGTATATGTGTTGCTTGTGTGTGTTTTAGATTGTACATGCATGGTAATTGTGTCAGCCCTCCATTTAAAACTTAGCCATGTTAGTGGGATTCTCCCCTGGCAAACAAAAAAATAAAGGTAAGAAAGCAGTCACAAGTCTCCCGCCATACCTGTCTCTGTTTGTTTGATGCCAAATAACGAACACTTAGCAGTCTTTAATGACAAGGCCCAGGTGTACTGGAACATAACCAGAGTGGACATGCACATTGTCTTGAGGACTGAGGGTTTACCGGCTGTGTTCTGCAAAAAACCATTGACACACACCTGTGCTGGCTCCATTCTCTTACCTCTCTTGCAGAGCCAAGCTCCTGGGGGTCCAGCAGAAAGTTCTGTCCAGCCACTCAATCCGATCTCAGTGCTCTTTCCAGTCTCGGTGCTCGATCAAGTCTCAGCACACAATGCCGTCTCTGCACTCAGTCGAGTCTCACCACTCGATGCTGTTTCAGCGCTTGATCGAGTCTCAGTGCTCGATTGGGTCTCAGCCCTCAATCCAGTCTCAGTGCTCAATCCAGTCTCAGTGCTCAATCCAGTCTCAGTGCTCAATCCAGTATCGGCACTTGATCAGCTGTGGGCCTGCCATCACCTGCCAAGACATATCCAGCCTCCATACTTTTTATGTCACTTTGTTGTGCCGGGGCCCCAGAGAAGCCAATAACAAACAAGATGGATATTAGCCATGAGACACTGAGCAATGTGGGAAACAATTAACCCAGAAAGCCAAGGAAGCATCAACCAAACATCCCAAGATGGACACATGTCACCAGCCTTACAATGTTGTGGTATATTAGAGCTGCAAGAAATGGGAAGTGGGGGATTTGTCAAAAGTAAAAGTTTAAGAGCTGATTATGTGTGTCCTTGATTAAAGCTACCAAAAGAAATGGCTTTGATTTTTATTTTTTACCATTGTGTTTATTTTAGGATGTGGAAGTGTGTGATCTCTGGACTTTGTGCATGTGTGCCGTGGACGCCATGTAAAAAAAAAACATTCAAATTACTTCATAACTGGCATTTGGAATAGTTTAGTAAGGCAGTAGTTTAATATGGTGTAAACCTTTAAATAATGCATTGCTTGCTCTGATCATACCACACACTACCCCTGTGTTGGGCCACATGGACACCTACCTCTGTTTCAGACATGTGAACCCCTGCCACTGTGTCAGACATGTGGACCCCTACATAACGGGTTAAGAGCATGACTTTAGGTTGGCATCCAGAGCAGGGAACAAGACCTGTGTTTTGCCATCTAACTCCAAAGAAGGCAAAGTGTGTGTAAATTCAGGGGAATTGATGGACATGGAAAAAGTGGAAAACCTGTGGCCTTTCTCTCCCCACAAAGCAAAAAAATTGTCAGAGGCATGAACAGCTGCCAGCCCAGACCTGTTGGCTCGCCAAGAACAATAGTGTGCTGTGATTGGTCTATCCTTTGAGGTCCCGCCCATGGGTCGCATCATTCTGATACACGCTTGTCTTATCCTGAGGCTCAGTGGGTGGCAAGTAGGAAGGATCAATTAATTTGACAGCAGTTATTTCACTAATCCAAAACAACAGTCAAAATGTAGAAATGTGTGTGCGGGTGTGTCTGTGCATGTACTTTTGTCAGGGGTGAATGTAAAATTAACTCCTTATGTCAATAGAAATGGAAACGAACTCTTTCATATATAAAAACAATTTCAGAAGGAAAGAAAAAACAGAAAAGGAAGGGAAAAAGAGAAAGGAATCTATTGCAGCCTTTCAGGTTGGACAAAGGCTTTGTCTGTGATACGACTGGTTTGGCTGTCCTGCAGTAAAGGAGTAACTTTGGGCCAATGATTGCACAGAAATGAGATCCTAGTCAGCAAGGACCCAAAGGTCTCTCCAAAACAGGTGGAGCTGCAGGCATCAGCCTCTACAGGGGAAACTGTCATGGGACAGGGGAAAATAATTACTACTACCGGCACGGACAAGCTCATTACACATCTGGTTGAGTTTTGGGGGAGGGCCTATGCAGGGGTGGTCTTCTCAACCCAAGGAGAGTGTCCCACTAATGCAGTACACCCCGGTGAAGCCTGTCCCCCCCCAAACATGCGACACACAGGCCTTGTGCAGGTACTCATGTCAGCGCAAGCCTCTGGTCATGGGCCAAGATTTGGTCTGGGAAACACTATCGGAGGCATCTCAATCCATGGCATGCCTGTCAAATTGATTAATTGGTCCATTAGCCTTCAACAGGATACAACGGGGAGCACGTGCCAAAAGGGGAGAGCACAGATGTACGTCCTCGAGACAAGCTCGGCTGCCAGAGCTGATCACTCACCCCGGGAACCTCCCTTGGTGACAGTGCTGGCAGAGGCCAGAAGGCTTTCCTGAATGGAAGTGTATAAATGTACACTTATGTTCAAGAGGCGAAATGAAAGATCAGGGTGGGAGTACCGTCACTGGAGTCAAACATCAAGTAAAATGACAGGGCTTAATTAGGCAACATCAGAATAGAACATCCCTATTTAAGCATGGTGTCTTTTTGGTAAGCCCATGAGGGATGCCTTTTTAGTCCAGATTTTTGCATCTGTGCAATGTGTCCTCATTGGTCTCCAAGCCGGACCCTTTTTCAGGTCAGCTTCATATTGTTTGACTTCTCATCTGTGTCTATTCCATTTGGGATCTGGCTGGAGATAGTTAGTTACTTTTTCCTGTTGTCATACTCAGTGGATCTTGAGATATCTGGCATTTTTCACAATTTTGTAATTTCTTATGCTTCTCCCTTTTTCTTTTGAAGTTCATGAAGTATGTGTAACCTAGGTTACCATATTTGGTCAAAAATTATGTCTGTGGATTCTAACTGATGTTCATACTTAATTCCTGGGTGTACTGAATGATGTCTGGCACACAGAAAGACAGGAAATTCATTCCAATGTTGTATAGGTACCTGGGCTATCCTTAAAGCACCAGGATTTGGACACACACGGACAGACACACACACACACACACACAGACACACATGCACATGTGTACACATACACATATACACACTCATGATTCGTGAAGCCTTTGAAGATGCTGCCTTTCAGATCTGATTGCAGGGACTTGGTTGCTATGGCAATGCACACAAAGCAGTGCTTGCATCTTGGACATAAGTAGCAACAGATGCTGTGCTGACCTCAGCTGCTTCCTGGAAACTCAAATTTGTCAAAATACGAAAAATAAAGCAGTTAGGTTAATGTGAAGGGGCCTTTCTCTCTGCCCTGCTGTGGAGCCAAGGCTACACTGTGCTCCATGGCTTTATTTTACATTCACAAAACATTCTTCCCAAGGACTATATATGTTGACAGTGGGAAGGGGCATTCTTCTCACTGAAGTAACTGTTTAGACACAAGGGAACTGTTCAAGAAGACAGGAAGTGAACATGTCTGCTTTACTCCAAATGAAGTTAATTTCCCCATAGCTCACCATTTCAACTTTTTCAGTTGGCAGAAATTGTGAGAATCTTCTAGAACATTGATGTATGCCTGGGTCATCTTCAACTGACATACAAAGACTGTTCAAGGGCTCCAACATGCACCAAATGCAATTAGCCCTGGGAAGCTATGGGAAGATTAGTTGCCATGGAAAACATGAAACGTCCTGTCAAAATTTTTTCCAAATCTGTTTTGAGAAGATTCCACAAACCCATTCAAGTCTATTGGTAGTCAGCTAGCTGTGTCCTGTTTGGAGCAAGGACTGATCTGCTATCGAGCCTATGCGGTTGAATGCAGTGCTCCAGCAACATGTAGTAATACCTTGACCTTCTCATCATCTCCCTGCCTCCTGACCGTGACCAACGGAAGCAATCATCGTATCAGCAGAACACTCCTGACCACGTGATATCACCTCCGAAATGGAGGAAACTTGCAGCAGCCATGCTCATATGCAATCAATTAAAAAAGAAAGAAAAATTACACAAATCACGTACACAGGGAATTTCCACCATTAGCCTCACAGTGGGACCTTGGCCAGGGTAATGGTGACTCTCAGAGCAAACACATTGGGGTAATAGCTCACAGGGAATGGTGCTTGCCATAAAGGCGGTTGACATTTGGAGTCTCGTGTACTCCCCACTCGTGATGCGGAGTAAGAGTTTAAGCAGCGCTAATTACCTTGGGCTGCCACACCTCCTCCTTCCCAGTAATCCAATCACCTTTGACATATTTAGCCCTCCTCCTTTCTCCTGACATCACCAGAGAAGCTTTGGCAGTCTAGGAACATCTAAGCCAAAGTGTAAAATCGAGCTCAGGCAACACACAGGAGAACCAGTTCTGCCAAGCTGTAGACTTGGTGGACAATAGGATAATGGAGTGAGTGTGAGTGTGAGTGTGAGTGTGTGTGTGTGTGTGTGTGTGTGTGTGTGTGTGTGTGTGAGAGAGAGAGAGAGAGAGAGAGAGAGAGAGAGAGAGAGAGAGAGAGAGAGAGAGAGAAATAGCCTGTCCGCTCTATGGCGTGTAAGTGTGCTAGGGCCGCTGTGGGCTGATCTTGTCATTGTGTTTATTCTTCTTGCACTGCAGCCAAACCCTGGAGCCCAGAGGAGCTAATTTCTCCAGTGCAGAACAGCTCTTTGCAGAGCCCATAGCAAAATTGTTTAAAACGAACTCGTCTGATAGTTCCCAGCGTGCAAAGCCACCAAATGCTTCCAGACTCCCCACTACTGACAGTGTAAACAATAATGTAGTGGGAACAAATTTACATGCAGTGAACCTGTTGTGCTCTGACTCCAGTTTGGTGTCACCACAATAGTGCAAAATCACCATCTTGTCTGTGGTTTGCCAAGTTCCAGAACATGGCGGGAAATGGGAGAAGCCCTTCTGAAACCTCTGAAATAAACATGAGGATCCACTCCAATTGAGCTGCAGCTTCCTCAAAACCAATCCGGTGCCTACTTCAGGGCACCTTTTTAGCAGTGGTTTCCAGTTGAAATCACTAAAGAGTCTATGGATTGTGTGTGTGTGTGTGTGTGTGTGTGTGTGTGTGTGTGTGTGTGTGTGTGTGTGTGTGTGTGTGTGTGTGTAAAACGTATGCCATGAAATCAGAGCTGGTTTCTAAGTTAAAATGTGACCTTACTTACACAGGGACGAAAGGTTTGAGAGAGCGCAGTTGTTTTGCTGAACCCACTCAGGCAGACCTGGAGCACTAGATACATGCAGAGGCCAAGCTGCATCAGAGCATTCCAATGTGGCTTCAATGGCTGGGGTAGAGGCTGGCGAGAGACCGTGCATGAAAAACGGTTTAAATAGCATTAGGACACATTACTAAGGTTGAAGCAAGGACATTACAGACCCTCCTCTCCTTGCCCCAACACACACACACACACACACACACACACACACACACACACACACACACACACACACACACTCAGAAGTATTCTTTGTATTTATACCATTTGCATCATAATGAAAATGTTCCTAAAGTCATTTTTAAAAATCCATATTCTTAAACCATTTTTAAATGATTAACACTAGAACATTTTTGGAAAGTGAATTTTAAACAGAGGAAACATTACACCTAGATTATTAGGTGTATATTAAATTCTAGACTATTACTCTATTAATGGTGGTTTTTCATTGAGAATACTTACTGCTGAAGTACTGATGCTATATTTATTCTTAGGCACCCGGTCAAAAACATTTATTTACATGATTTGGCAGTTATTACATGCGGACATGGCTGGATTAACCATATAAGATATATAGGCCACAGCCTTGTGAGCACAGGGTGCCTGACATCAGCATAAAAAAAGGAAATTTGAATCACTTCTTTCGACATTTACTTCATCCACATTCATACCATCTCAAAAGGTTGAGTGTGCTCAAATATGAAGTTTGTTTAGTTTTTCATCAGATAAGACTGAAACCTATATTAAATAATGGCACCTCTTAGGACATTTGGGAGTGGGTCCCACAAATGAAAACTGCAGCATGAATTAATGAGATGATATATAAAACTTCTAAATAAATAATGTATTTCAGAGGTTTGGTGGGTTACAGTCCTGTTCAGATTGGGTGCCTATCTTCCTGTTGCCTCAGAATTATTATATTATAGCTTCATAACAAAGTGATTCATTATGCTGACATAATTTTATACTGCATATATAAAATCTTAATTTTAAGGGCACTGCAATTTTTTCACAACCTAGGGCCACAAACTGGGTTAATTTGGCTCTGCATGTGCTGTGATGAAATAAACCCTGCATTCACATTCCAGATTATGGTCATAATTAAAACAAATGACTAAAATACAAGTGGATGAAGTCATCTTGGGTCTAACAGAGACAGGGTGGTTGTGTGATTTCTTAAGCAGGTCGACTATATTGATGAATGAGAAGCTGTCAGAATCAGGCACTCAGGCTGCCTGCGCACCCCAAGTTGTTTAGCATAATCTCATGAGACAGTTTTTTTTAATGGTGTTTTGGCTGAAATGAAAAATGAAGAAACAGTAGTCACTGCAATGTGTCAAAGACCTCTTTGAAAACATGACAGTGAAATCAGCAAATCTGTGCCACAAAAATATCACAATAATTTCTGGTGGTAAATTAACTTTAATTTGCACTTTTGAAATATTTAAACTAATCCATCTATTTATTCTTTTGTTCTCAGACAAGGCCAATGGAATGTCACATCAGTTTCCTTAAAGGTAATAGTTTAACACCTCTGTGTCACACATCAGTGTTAAGATCATCTTAAATACTACAGACAATATTCAGTGATGTTAAGATCCTTCTGTCTGTTAGAGAGATGTTGACAGTGGTGTACAGTGGCAATGAATGTCTTGACTGCAAGAATATTTAAAATAATACTTATACATTTTATGACAATATTTGTTCTGAAGTGGTTTTGGATTAAACAATCCTCTTCCAAACACCTACAATGTATCTACATGTCCAATTGTCACTTGTCAACATGTTACTACAAAGTCTGAATTGTATTAGCAAAAAAAACCCAGCATCCCTGGATATTCATCTATTACATCGTTTAGCTGTGTGTGTGTGTGTGTGTGTGTGTGTGTGTGTGTGTGTGAGAGTGTGAGTGAGACTGTGTGTGTGTGTGTGAGAGAGAGAGTGTGAGTGAGACTGTGTGTTTGTGTGTGTGTGTGTTGCGCACGTGCGTGCGTGTGCGTTAGGGTGAGGTCAGAAAGGTGAAGGCCAAGCACAGGCAGAGTACCTTTCTGACATTTTCTCTCCGCTGTATTTATTTTTGTGCTGTGTTGTTTTCTGAGTATCGCAATGCATCACTTGACATTACCCAAGCAAGCTGGAGCTGCACTACATCAGCTGAAAGCAATTTGGGTACCGAGCACAGCTGCCAGGAGGATAAGACTCTCACTCTTTCGTTTACTTTGAAATGCTTCTTTTTTCCTTTTTTTAACATCTAAAATACACAAGGCAGCCAAATTGCTGACATGTGTGTGAGGGCCAGTGAAATCCTACATTCTTTCATGCCCTTCTATGCAAAACTCCACGTTGTTTATTTAAAGAACACAGAACACTTTAGCACTATTAAGAAACATGTCATATAGTAAACTAAAGGTTTCCTCTCCGGAAAAATCCTCCGATGTTTATTTTCCTTCGTAAAGAAAAAAGTTATTTTAGTTTCGATTCGCAAAACTTGCCGCTTTCACAATTAAAACGACAAAAGGGTGGAGGTGGGAGTTGTAATTGGGTTGTGTAGTGTCTGACGTTAACAGGCAAAGCAAACGTGGAAGTGAGATGTTTATTTGTGCTCGGTGAGCTGCGCGGCTGAGCTCGGGCGCAGCCCTCAAAAAGCCCGCACATCACTCTATTTCGTAGCGCTCTGCCTCGGAGGGACCTGGCGCAAGGGAGTTTCTGATAAAGTGCAGCTCTATTTCCAACCTCCAGCTACTGTCTGTGCTGACCGAATGTACAAATTGGTTAACTAATGTCCCCCCCCCGACAGGTACCCAGCAGAGACGCATGAGGTGTATGTGTCAGTGGTTGTCTCCGATATCGGTCGATGTACTGATAATAAGGGCGGTTGATTGTCTAACGTGATACCATGATTTTTATTGTCTACTATGGTTGCTTCTGCAACTAATCTGACATTACAGCACCAGGATAGTACATTGTAAAAAAGACAGATAAAGAAAGATAAAGAAAGGAAAGGAAACACTACATCGCAGTTGTCACAGTGAGCAGTTAAAGATCAGTTAACACAAATGTGTAATTACGAGGGTTACTCAGATATACTCAGATATATAGTTTTCAGAATATCAGAAATATTTTACTGATACTCATATTTGTGAGAAACGGAATCTACATTTTACTTAATTACTTAGTTTTAGGCAATTTCTTTTTTGTGTGTTTTTTCATTATTTTTATTTTATTTTATGTTACCGAACCTCGACTATTTTGATGTTGGACATTCGAGCGTTATCATTTTGTTTTAGGCCACACGCATCACACAAAGAGAACAGAATCTAACAAACTTAACTTCCTGTGCTGAGACTGAGATATTTGCATTGCTGTTCTGTACTTGACTGATGCTTTGACCTGATGCTTTAATTGATTAAAATAACAATATACGTACGATGTGTATTATTTTAGGCTACTCTGTCCACCTCATCCATCTCAGTGATGATGCAAAACCAAGGAAAGTGCAGGTTGACAATACTCAAATATCATGAGTATAGAATAATGCAATAAACATTCATAGCATTTATATCACAGCCTTTTCCTTTTCCTGATATTGGGAAAGCTGAAAAACATTACATAAAGGTCCCCCACTAGACATTTCTCAGCCTTTCCTCTATGTACAGTCTACTAAAATAATGCACAACTTTAAAATACAGCACTGACCAGGATGACCTAGTCCACACATCCTTTTAAGTACTTCCAGGATGGCTGATGGAAGTGTTATCAGCAGAGGAATTCGGATGACTCCAGACGTGGGGAGCATGACATTTCCATTGAGGTCGTGGCACAGGTTGGATCCTCTCCAGTGACTTCAGTGCAGGCTGGACACCTAGTGCTAACCTGATAATAAAGACTCCCTGCTGCTATGTGAGCTGCTGTGTAAACAGTGCAGGACAAGATTGTTCCTGAAGTTACCTGAACACACACACAGACACAGTCTTGTTTCACTTGGTGGGGTATTTGCACTGACGTGTATTACTGTCACTTAGTAATGGTATGCCTATACCTAAACTAACCTCAGTGACCTAAAGGGAATCTTTTTGGAACATTTAGTTTTTCCTCTTGTGGAAACCATCCAAGTGTCACAAAATCAACACCAAAATTTTTGTTTGCCTATAATTATGACATGTAGCTGCCATAAAGGTTAAATACATGACCTCCACCAATGATTTTCACCCATACACACTCTCATATACACTTACACCCATATTGAGCACTTTACCTTGTGCTTTGCTAGTTGACATCCAACTGGTTTACTATTCAAGAAATAAATAGCAGCACTGCAAAACTGGTGAGCAAGAAAACACTGGCTTTCCAGAGGCATAGAGTCCTACCTCCAGAATGCTCTACTCCCCAGTAAACTACAACCAGCAACATGGGTCATTACATGAAAGTATTTACATTTCCATGTGAACATTTTTCATATGAACATATCTTTCTCCTGTTTAAGAAGAAAGAGGACACACAGGAACCTTAGGGATAAGGAGTCACAAACTGAGTCTCTTTTGTGGGAGACGAGAGTAAGTCATATTGGTGGTGTCCTCAAACCTTTTGTGTGTGTGTGTGTATGTGTGTGTGTGTGTGTGGGGGGGGGGGGGGGGGGGGGGGGGTTGGCCCTAAGTGACTGATAGCCCACCATGCCCTCAGAAACCTGAGTAGCAGGGATAGCCTAACACACCTTGACATGTGCAGGAAACCAAATCCGTGTGGTGAGCCTGGTGAGATACATGGCTGGGAGTTGAGCATGGGCTTACAGTGCTGCACAGCTTTTAATGCGGCCTGTTTAGATGAGCGCACTGGGGAGGAATGTCTTCTTCACACAGCTCCTCCTCCTCCTCTCTCGCAGTGCATCCCCCAACAAACCACATGCACCACTGCTTTAAAGTGATGCCCAGCAGAAAAAGCATGAGAACTTCACTTAAAGTGGCTGTCAGTCCAAAGCACATCACAGGGTCAGGCCATGACAAAAAACACAGAGGAGCCCACTGTGTGCTGAACACTGGTCTGGAGCCAACAAATCAGGGACAAGCACCTTGACTGATGCTGAGACATTTGCAGAAACCAAGATGGCAGCCATTACAGCATGGATACAAGGCATGGAATCAAAGGTAGAGGAAGAAAATGACAGAGAAAGGCTGGCAGAGGACCATGAGCAGTGATGTCTGTAATGTTTGTACGTCTGCAGGGAACTTGGGCTCTGAGGAGAGGAGAGGAGAGGAGAGGAGAGGAGAGGAGAGGAGAGGGGTGGAGTAGAGGATGGAGGGTGAAGACAGATGGAGAGCTAGAGGAGCTCAGTGGCCAGACTTTATGGATGTGCAGCAAGGCTACTCCACCTCTGGCTGGGCCTTATGGATGTGCAGCAAGGCTACTCCACCTCTGGCTAGGCCTTATGGATGTGCAGCAAGGCTACTCCACCTCTGGCTGGGCCTTATGGATGTGCAGCAAGGCTACTCCACCTCTGGCTAGGCCTTATGGATGTGCAGCAAGGCTACTCCACCTTTGGCTGGGCCTTATGGATGTGCAGCAAGGCTACTCCACCTCTGGCTAGGCCTTATGGATGTGCAGCAAGGCTACTCCACCTCTGGCTACGCCTTATGGATGTGCAGCAAGGCTACTCCACCTCTGGCTAGGCCTTATGGATGTGCAGCAAGGCTACTCCACCTCTGGCTAGGCCTTATGGATGTGCAGCAAGGCTACTCCACCTCTGGCTAGGCCTTATGGATGTGCAGCAAGGCTACTCCACCTCTGGCTGGGCCTTATGGATGTGCAGCAAGGCTACTCCACCTCTGGCTAGGCCTTATGGTGTGCAGCAAGGCTACTCCACCTCTGGCTGGGCCTTATGGATGTGCAGCAAGGCTACTCCACCTCTGGCTAGGCCTTATGGATGTGCAGCAAGGCTACTCCACCTTTGGCTGGGCCTTATGGATGTGCAGCAAGGCTACTCCACCTCTGGCTGGGCCTTATGGATGTGCAGCAAGGCTACTCCACCTCTGGCTAGGCCTTATGGATGTGCAGCAAGGCTACTCCACCCCAGGCACAGAATGTGATCAATCAAGTTTCAACAAACAGCAGTGTGTTTAACAGTGCCTCTCAGACAATAAGTGAGACGAGAAGGAGAGAGCGCAAGAAAGTGAGACAAGAGTGAGACAGATAGAGAGAAATGGATTCACAGCTTGCATGACCAGCATGGGCTGGGGTTGTAAACAGTACTGCGGCCAGTATCTCAGAAGGAATAATGAAGGCCTGGGCATGAGCCAACACAAACCAAGCGAGCGGCCTGGGAAGATTCCTCATTTTCAAAACCACACCACCACCACCACCCCCCACCCCTTTCAGCTGTCAGCAGCTGGGCCTGTCACTCACTGGAACCTCCTCCAACCAGTGATCAATCACCTCTCCTGTGTGTTTACGTATCTCTCTACAGTACAGCATGAAGTCACTTCCGCCCTGGGCTCTTGTGTTTTCCTCATGTGTACTCATGAGCCTCCTGTGAAAGATTGCGAGATAATATAACATGGTGCCAAATGTTTTCAGGTCTAAAAAGATAAACAGTACATAAAATATAAGCAAGAAGCAATTCTGAACAAATGCTGTAACAGATGGGTATACTGATAAGTTTATCAAGGCGGGTACATCCGTACATGCTGCATGCTGACGGGTTTTTTTACAGTCTGAAATGTCATCAATAATCTCAGAGCTCACAGCTGAGGGACTGGCATAAGTTAGCGCATGTGCAGTGGAGTGACAGCAGCTGCAGGCATGCATGCATTGTTTAGATGGCTCGTCAAAACACACTGCCCCATGCTGGTTTGGACAGAGCTATGACTGTGTTGGTACTTTTCAAAAGAACAAACATTTCTGGCTTCATGAAAACAAGAATTACAGATTGAGCTTCCCCCTACCATATGACAGTGTAATATTCCCTTTCATATTTGCATACATTTTAAAAGTTTTTTTTCCAGATCTGTGGCAAAACAATATAACAAGACTTGGAAAGCTCTAATACATTAAAAGATAAAAAAATACATATGTTAAAGTATTTCCTTGGGTTGCGCTAAGATGACACAACATAGAGTCATTTGGGTGTTTCAGAGCGAACAATCACCTGTACTGTCTTGACTCAGCCTGACTCTGCTCACTATAACACAAATGCTGCACAGAAAACCTTTCACAAACCTTTTCAAGCACAGAAGAGCTTTAAATGTAGCATACGGCATGGAATGCAAACAGCCAGAGGCGTAGTGGCTATCAGCTGCCAGACACCCTGAATTCCCTCTTCAGTGAGGTGCAGCGCAGCGTAACATAGTAATATGGGCAGTCTCAGACGTAGAACTGCACCATACAGTAGAATATAGGTATTCTCAAAGAATAGCTCAGCAGGAGGTCTGAGGTGCATATTGAGGCACTCATGACACATTCATGGCTCACTGGCCCATATTTATCTTTGCCTTCCAAAGATCTAGACTCTACCTCTCCATCTGGTCAAGTGGCTGATTCACAAGTGGCAAAACATCTGGTCCAGGATTAGCACACTTACTCTCAAAATCATGAAAAATACAAGTCAATGTGTCACATATGGGTGAATAGGGGCAGTGCTGAGCACTTCAGAATATCCACCTCATCGAGCAGCAAGAATCTAAACCATCCACCTGTGGTTTCTGTCCAGCAAAAAGCAAGGTTCCACTGGGTAATCACATGGTCTAAAGCTTAAACACTTCAACTGTTGCATGAGAAAATTAGACAAAGATACATTGAGGGTTCTGTATATATTAGGAGCATCTTCTAGGAAGGCACATGCTCCTGTTTGTGCTGAATGATCAAGAAATTCATACTCCTTTCGAGGTTTGCTCAGATTCTTCCGATAGCCTGTACATCTGTGGTTTAGTCATTTTGTGTGTGTGAATGTGAGCATGTGTGTGTCAGTGAACTAAGTCCTTTTCTCCTGTCAAATGCCTGACACTAATCTCATTAAAAATGCAAGCTTTATTATACATATGGTATGGATCAAACTTTGCATTATCCCAATATATGCATGCATTGTTCTGAGAAGAGCCATCTGGAGAGTCACGTCTACAGGCTGCGGCAGGCTGTGTATGTGAGCTCGACCTGCATGCGAGTTCAAAGCTGCTCTGAGTGCACGTTTTAAAAGGAAACATGAAAGCAGCACTCAACGCCATGGATCGTGGGGTGGGGGGGGGAGCTAAAGTAAACACTTACAGACTATGCCTTGCTTTCTGCATTAACAACCAGAACAGCTGGTACAACTGGTAGCTAGCTAACCTTAACCTTCAGAAACCAAACCACATAGGACTTACCCATTTACAGTTTAATGTCATTTGTAAGAAAGGTTCCACTCGATGCACAGCATGGAGTGGGTTTAGAGGGCCGCTAGGAAGATAGAGCGATAGAAGATAGAAGATAGAGCGGCGCTCTTGACCCTTGTGACCACAAGAGAGTTTCTCTGCACCTATCGCCCTCTAAATGTTTATTTTTAACCTGTCAAAGTAGGAGCCGGACAATGGGAATATTGACAGTGTAGTGTCATAAATGAGCTGGTTTGTTTGAATGTTTTAGCACAGTGAACTCCCAGGTGGGCTGTTGCTTTATGAAACTCATGTATTGTATTTCTTTGCCAGAGTGAGCTTCCTCCGGCAGGGCCACGCCGACCGACGTTGACCCCACTTTCCGGTGTTGGGGTCTGAACCTGGACTGCCACGAGCCCCCAGCCCTGCCTAGAGCCTCCAGACCACATACACTGTGGTGGTGTGGATGAGGTCACAGCCAGCACTGTCAGCAGCTTCCTGCATGAGTCGCTAGACTGGACCATACCTTGGAGATTCCAGGGGGATTTTTAAGACAGACGTGTCAGGGTCAAAAAAAAAATCTTTTTTTTCCAGGAAGCTTCATGTATGAACAAGAGAGCAGATCAGAGCAAATAGACATCTCTGGAAAGAGTTCACATTACAAACATGAGCCACAATATATGTGACATAATATGGCCTATAAAAATAAAGTAATAACAGAATGGACTCAGAATGGTATGTTAATTGTGTAAGGTACACTAAAGTTGCTCAATGGGTATTCATTAGTCAGTGAAACAATGAAGCATTTCCCTGTGTTCTTGGTAGTCAGGTTAGTTTAGATATTTCTACTGTAAGATCTAACCTAGTTTTCCTTCATCTGACAGCTCATGCAGACTCCACTCCAGTCTCATAACTCCGATGTTGCTGGCACAAATCTGACCTTCGTGCACCTCTCACACCTTGATACCAGTGACTTTTAAACCTGCAGTCTGATGTAGCCTTCCATCTAGCTCATTAAAAGAGTAATGCTTCTCAGACAAAACTCTATTTTGAATAGCAAGTCATGGGATACCTTTGCCCACACATGCCAGAATAAAAAAATAACCACTTTCAAATTATATTTAAGTAGAACACACAGGCTTGCATGTTACTATTTTGGAGCTCAGATTACCTCATTAAGCATAAAAAAGATTCCTTATTAACAGTGAAATTAAATCCAAATCTATGTTTACAATGCAGCCCAAAAAGTGCTCACACATATTCTATGAATTAATCAAAGATGCTGAAAAACAGAGCTTTGAGCTTGGCCCATTAGTTTTATTTATACTGTGCAGTGCTCTCTGTTGCCTTTGGGGCCAGTTGACCCGAGGTGGTCTGCAGCAGAAGGGCAGGAGGGCTGTTATGCTGCACTGGCTCTTTGAACTGGAGTTGTGTTGCACAGACCCTCCTGCTACAGACCTCGAAACAGGAAGTGAAAGGGGAGCACTGAAGGAAATTGGTCTCAGCCCAAAGGGACTGAACCCTCAACCCTGAGGTCCCTGACACTACACAGCCTCAGTCTGGTTTTAACACACACACCCACCCACACCATGTGTCTACTGTGTTTAGTCAGAAGGTGAGGACTGGCCAGCAGAGCAGGCCTCTATTAAAAATGCAACCTTAACAATGAACTTAGAGGTTAGAGAAGGGGGCAATTCCAAAGCATGTGAATGAAGCCATTTACAAAAGGGCCATGAGAGCAAAGGAGTCTGTGGGTTGCCCTCATCTTGTTTCTACCCACAAACGAAGTTCTGGGTGTCAACCCATTGCCCTTATTTCCGTAAGAAATTTATCACAATTAAAGAGCACCAATCATTTCCAAGATACCCCAAGGAGCATTCTAGCTATGTTCTCTGTTTCTTGCTTTTATTTGATAGATTGCTTCATGTTTCGGTGTGATTCGTTATTTTAACTGTTGTTTCTATGCGGCACTAACAAACCATCAGGCATATAATGAGCTGTCCAGTAAGCCATGGTTAAAAACATACAGAAAAACCTTTTAAAAGGTAAGCAGTTTACATCTTAACACATCTGAATGTGGCATACTGTTCATACCTAAAGATTATGCACTACACAGCCAATAAAGGAAAGAAATACAAAGTGTGTTTGGGGTAAAGTTATGGTTCAAGACTGGATTAGTATCCCATATCTTCTGCTTTATATAAGGTCCAAATTATTTAACAACCTATTGTGAGCAAAAAATAAATAAGTATACCCCAACAAGTCTATAGTAAGTATTTTTATAAATCCTTTGAATTTTTTTAGGTTTCATAGAAATTTAGAGAATCCTTACACCACTGGTAATAGTAGATGCTAAAAAGATCAGATGCTGAAAATATCGATAGGACAAAAGGCATAACACAAAACCCAAGGCACAGTTTAAATTAAATCCATTTAATTAACACATCAATAAGCTTTGTTGACTTCTAAGATTTCAACATTGTGGCTGATACACTATGTATCCAACTGTCCAATGAGATCCGGAAATGTCTGAGGGGGAGGAAGTGGCTATCATGGAGGGCTTCAAGGGGGAAGTTGAAAGTCCCTCTTCACCAGCTCCAGAAAAACATGCGGCTGCCATGTTTGGCAGGCTCCAGTGGGCCCTCAATGATGGGGTTGGGCTCTGGCCTGGGTCTCGAGTGGTAGGGGTTCTCGGGCAAGGGCCGAGAGGTAGCTACCTTGGTCACCTAAGAGAGAGAGAGGAAAAAAAAAAAAAGACATCAAAGGTCCGAAGAAGACTGATTAAATTACACACAGGCATACTGTTCAACAAAAAGACATGAACAAACTACACACACACAAACCATCCTGTGAGCATGAGCAGAGGGTGCAGTGAAAACATATGAGTGCATTTCACCTTGGACAGGTCCCCCAGTTCAGGCCTCTCCCAGCCCAGCTTCTCCAGCACGCAGTTATCAAACGCCTTCTGCTGCTTACGGCAGCGACGAAGTTCAGCCAAGTTGGAATAGTCCAGGCATGTCCAGTATTCGGTGAATGACTCAGCACAGTTCCCCTTAATCTGCCTGCATAATAATACACTGCTTTAAAAACACTGTCTGCTGGTAACGTATGGATGTGCGAGCAAATGTTAAATAAATGCTAATAATGAGATCATTCTAACTAAATGGTAAATTATTCCCAACTGTTTTATTTATCATTAACACCTTTGGCTACTGAGGACCACAAACACCCATCTTAGACATGAAGGACAAAATTCATAGTTAATTCCTATGAAAGTGCTGGCAAAGTAGGTTTGTTTTTTGTTATGTTGTTAAACCTGCTTCAAAAACCAAGAAATCATAAGAGTTATAACCTGCAGATATTACTTATGGAAGTGGGCAGTCATTAGCCATTTCATTATCATTTCTGGTCAAGCTATTGTGATATTTGGCTTTTTTTTTTTTTTTTTGACAACTTAGCTTCATAACTTATTCTTCAGTGTCTCTGAGGCCACTTTGCACTATGCGCCTGCATTCCAGCTCATTGCTCCTGCCATGTTTACGCCGCAGACAAAAAGGTTTATTCCACCCTCCTAGGCAAGCGGGTAAGAGATTTGTGGACATCCAGTAAAAGCTGTTTTCTGTTTTAATGACAGACACCAGTCATAGCGCAGAGGCGTCACCATGTTATTAGAGCCAAGCACCTGTCATTACCCAGACTGAAATGAACCAGACCACTTCCTACACGGAATCAGCCAGGGAGCAGATCTCTGTGGTCAACTCAGGATGTAAGCAGAGCAACCAGACACTGAAGGGTCAACACATAATTACGGGATTTAGCCATGCATCATGATAATGTCACATCGGCAACTGTGGGCTGTACAGGCACTTTTTCTTCTTTATCTCCAGCAATAAACTTAATCATTTACTAGGAAAGGGAATGTAAGTTATTTCATTTATTATAGCAGACTGCTTGACCTGTAATTCATATATACATTGATCAGCTATAACATAAAAACACCTGCTTAATATTATGTACATCCCCGTCAAGCCAGCAAAACACCCATCATGGTGCATCCTGGTCCCATCACTCCCCTAGGTAAGTCACTAACATGTACACAGCCATCCACATAATGTTAAAAAAGGGGGCTTCATCAGACCAGACTACCTTCTTCCACTGTATCATGGTCCAGTTCTGCTGCTCACACTCCCATTGTAGACTCTTTCAGTGGACAGGTGTCAGCATGGCCGGTCTACGGCTATGCAGAGCCATACACAGCAAGCTGTGATGCTGTGTGTTCTCACATCGTTCTATCACAGCCAGCATGAACTTTGTGCTACAGTAACTCTTCTCTGGGATCAAACCAGACCAGCTAGCCTTTGCTCCTCATGTGCATCAGTGAGCCTTGGACACCTGGATGAACCTGTTGTCAGTTCGCCAGTCCTTCCATGGACCACTTTAGGTAAGTACTGGTCACTGTATACTGAGAACACCCCACAAGGCCTGCCATTTTGGAGACGCTCTGACCCAACTGTCAAGCCATAACAATTTGGCTCTTGGCAAAGTCACTCGGTTCCTTACACTTGTCCATTTTCCTGCTTCCAACACTTCAAGAACTGATGCTGCCTAATATATCCCAGCCTGTAACAAGTTCCATAATGAGATAATCAATGTTATTCACTTCAAAGTAAGTGGTTTTAATGTTGTGGCTGATCGGTGCACACACGCACACTCGCATGCATGCATGCACGCACGCACGCACGCGCACACAAAATCAAATGTCAAAAGATAAGGAACCTGTATTCCTGGCTCCTTGTTTTTGACATGAGTGCATTCTGTATTCATCAGTCCTGGAGCTGTGCATGTGCACACACTCACTCTTTGCTTTATTTAAAACCTACTGAAATAAGTTTATTATATACCTGTGTATAATCACAGGATTCAAGTCACTGTTGCCACATGCTCAACTTTTCAGAAAATTTAGATCCCTTTTACCACTGGTAAGTCTCAGACCCCAGGACTGACCATGTCTGACTTGATTCCCATTGGATGGGAGACCACTCTCAACCCACTAATGAGATTGCAACAACAGTACCATAGTACTTGTAGTGTCAGTAGATGTACTGGTATGAGTGTGTTTTACACATGCCTGTGTTACTACTGTGCTGAGAGTGGTTCACCAAACAAGAATATCCAGGCAGGGGTACAGGTAGAGGTCTTCTGTCTTGCACAGTTTTTGTCAGCTCTATATCAATGGTTTGTTTCTGTATGCTGGACTACTGAATGGATATTTTTGGATGGTGAACAAGGTGGAGGTTAGCTAATAAACCGACCATGGCAACCAATCAATTACACTCTGTAACTGTATATAAGTACAAATGATCCTAAGACAGGAATATATATGACAATTTTCCTATTATATAATTCTTATAAATTGTATATATAAAAAAACAAATAATTAATAATTACTGAATTAAATGTTTTCCATTTACTCCACCTTGTAAGTTGGGCTTATCCTGTCACCTTTAATACAATCTATTATCAGTTCTGCATAAATGCACAGGACACCATACACAAGATCACTCTATTGGCTATACAGCAGTCTAATGTATGTACACAGTAAATAATCCCTCATCTTTACCTTAAAGTTTAAATATTCCTAGTGATTCACTTAATGGAAATAGCTCATGCTCATAAGGCTGCGCATAGGAAAAGCACTTAATCAGAGACAAACAGCCTGTATGCTTAAGTGTCCCACCAAAGAGGACTCAGTACCTGAAGAAGTTAAGTGCACACTCGTTGACTTTTTTCCCCTCGTTCAGACAGTTCCTAGGGTCCTTCTCTTCCCATCTGCACAGCATGAACTCCTTGTTGACCTTGTCACACTGTGAGCCATAATGATGCGCCGCTGCCTTGAGTACGGCCGACGACACACGTACCTGTTCAAGAGGACACCGCGACAGGTGCATCTTAACAGGAACGGCCGGCCCAAATTTTGACTCTATACAGTGACAACAAATGAATTGGAGTCTACGAAAAGCTTTAAATGTAGCTCTTTGTGAAAATACACACAAAAAATTCACGAACCCTAAGTTAATCAATATTAGAGTTAAATGACATTTAAAGAAATTCAGCTGTTGCACTGAATGTTTGCAATAACACACAGATAAGTTAAAGAACAAGGACTACAGAACATGTTTCGGTGGCTTTCTTGGCTAGCTAGTTAGCTAGCATAGATTATATGCTAACAACAAAAGGGACGAGGAGAACACATTTACCCATTCAACGCATAGATGGACCACTGGTTAAATAAATTGTATTCACGTACATAACGCTAGATAATCCGCAAGATATAAGATAACATGAGTTGCAAGCATATAAGTAATATTTAGCAGCAATTTGTAATAGCCAGGACAAGTAACGCTAGCCAGCCTAACTATTAATGCTACGTTAGAAGTTAGTTGTGTGATTGTTTCAGCTATTAGAGACATACCTCCTCGACATTCAACTCTGCTAATGTCGGAATATTAACGACGCCGGGCATGGTATGACTAGTAACACAGAAATATGGAAAAAAATATTCTGGCAGCCCCCCTCTACAAAACGATTCCGTGTCCCCGACAGCAGGAGGACGAGGCCGCTAAAAGAAGGTCAGTAAACTGCGCCTGCGCAGCGATTTTCAGGCGCGTGTATATGACGTTATATATGCCGTTGTCAACCTCTGACGCCTTTAGGCGCTAGGAACATTATTTCAATTTTCTTGGTACTTATTCAGTGCTGATATTTTCCACGTAACTAGCAGATAAAATAGGGATTGTGGATAGCAAGTTGATGTATCAATATGTGCTTAACTAATTTAAATTATAGCGTTGACGTCGCTCACACGTTACCATGGAAACGTTACCAAGCTCTTGCCAGTGGCAGTTTCACGAGTTACAATGGAGTTTACGGGTAGCCGTTATAGTGGCACTTACAAAAATTGGAGGTAATGCAAAAAAGTAATTTTCATATCACTAATTTAGTTATACGCCATTTGCCAAAATGTGTGTACGCTATAGACTTAAACCTGTTCCAGTGTTATTAGTTAAAAGAAGTCCTAATGCCTAGTTGCAGGCCTAAGCAGTAGATTGTATCCATTGTTTATTGTGCAAAAATCTTTGGGCTTCTTCAAGAGACGCAGGTCATTGCAGTTTCTTTAGTTCAAACTGTTGAGCTATCTAGTCTTTATATAATGAAAGTAAAAATTGCCTCTCCAGAGTTATTTTGTTCTTCTTAGGATGGAAGGCAGAGGAGAGTACAATTTCCCCACCTTGACAAGATATGAAGGGGAAATGAAGGATGGAATGTTTCATGGAAAAGGAGTACTATACTTTCCCAATGGAAGCAAATTTGAGGGAAGGTGGGAAAAAGGAATATCCAAACAGGTAGTTATGTGACCTTCTTAGAAAATAGTGTAACGTGTAATAGTGTAACAACATTTTCAGATAACTCATAAACATGTTTTACATGGTCATCGGACTTAATTACAATATTACACTGCCGTTTATATATCATTCCACTTGGAGTGTAATAACTGTATAATATTTATTCATATTTGAGGGAAAATGTCACTGTGTGATATAAATGCTGTTCATCAATTGCAGGGCTGCTATACCTTTTCTGATGGGCAGGAGTACCAGGAAACAGACTGGGATTACTGTGATGGCTATGATAGGCGCTTTTACACGGAGAGATGCCATGGTCTGAAACCTGCAGGTATGCTGCCCACATTCCTAAACATATCATCTGAGAAGAGAGACCAATCTACCCTCCTCCTACACTGCATGATATACTATATTTGATTATATATTCCTGTATATTAAAAACCTACTCGTAAACCATTTGACCAATGGCAGTTTATGTTTGATGAATGACGTAAATACTATAATTGATCAAAACACCCATATAACTCACCTGGATCATACAGGATGCTTCTGGCACATGTCAGGATGATTTGTGATTTGTCAGAGGCCTCGTTTGCATATTGCAGCCTTCTGCAATGTAATACTGTGATATTATTGGCTAATATTGTGATAATATGTGATAACCAACCACGCATTGTTTGCAGCCATAGCTCCAGCCCTGTATAATACACCTGGCTCAGTTAATCATGACTGTTAGGAACATCTAGCTATTAAAGCCTCTTCATATTGTGTTAGAATGAGGTAATAGATCCTGAGGTGGTAATAATCTTTGTAGAGTAGTAGCTCTTTAAACACATATTTGTAACTAATCTCTATAGCAGTAGGATCATGGCTTATCCTAGCAAGGGGTAGTAGGTATCAAAGAACTGACCTGGGCACAATTCATGTAGAGAGAAAAACAGAGAGACAGAGATGTGTAACCTGTCATCACTTTTGATCTTTCTTTTTCTTACTGGCCATGCTGCATCAAAAATGCAATTTTCAACATTTATTCTTTATTAAATTCTAGTTCCTAAAAATAAAAAATGTTTAATGTTTAATCTTGCTGATTACCCGCATATTTAATAGGAGAGTCCCAGCTAACTGATGAAGACCCCCCTCGGGTCATTCCTGATGGTTGCTATGGCTGTGGCGACGGATTCTACGATCCTACCACCAGAGTTATTATTGACTATGAGGGCAGTTTTCTTCGAAATGCTGGTAAGATAATTAATGTTACAAATTATGTATATGAAACATTGTACGCCTGCATGGTCCTGCACATGTAATGCATACAATACCAAATATCTCTATCTAAATTTCAGCTGAATTTATTTCTGTCATATCATGTCATTTTTCCTGATATCCACATCTGTTGTAACACATTTTATAATTCGTTCCTTCATAATGCATTCTTGTTGGTCACATGTTGGAATATGTTCTGCTCAGCATTGCTAAAACATTTCATTTCTGTTCTGACCACCTGGAAAACATGACAACAGAAAGTTTTAAAGTGGCATAAAAGGATTAGCTTAAATGCATGTAGAATGAGACATTAGGCTGGAAGGCCTTTTGATTGTGCGATAGCTCATTGGTAGGTCCTTTCTCTCAGTCAGAAATGCTTCTCAACCGCAGCCATTTGAGTCTCCAAAAGGAAAATGTGAAACACATTTTGCTCCTATACAATGCCCAATGCAGGATCTTTGATTTGAAGTGAATTTGGTATGTCAGCCTTGTAGATAGGAATTCTGCTTCTTGTGCCAGGGTTTTGGATCGACACACCACCAGACAATGTCATGGATTAGAGAGGTTTGTGGACTAAATATGATACACCACTGCTGCCTGCAATTAATGTGTGTATGTGTGTGTATGAGCATGTGTATATATGTGTGTCTATACTTATGTGTATGTATAAAGAGTGGATGTATATTCAAGCAACATATGCTCTTAATAAACTCATATCTTTTAGGAAATTGCATAGTAAGTAAGTTAGAATTACATTGACAGAATGCATTAGTCTTCTCTGCTTTATATAGACTACCTCAATAAAAGAAAATCCTCAATCCTTTTAATCCACTCATGTGCCCTGTGTGTGTGTGTGTGTGTGTGTGTCAGTGCATACATGTGCGTGTGTGTGTATGTGTGTTTTGATGGGTCTCTCTTTCCATTTGTCACTACTTGGCGGCTGGCCGTGTTTTCCAGTGATGTGAGACATGTAGTTTGGTAAGACCCAGTCCAGAATTTCTACATGCAATGTGAGACAAATTACCAACCTCCCATCATCACAGGCTGACTCACAGCATTTAGATCTCATTCACATCTGCACAGTTACCATAACACAGAGAGACACTCGTGTTCCAAGCAGATGTCTGATAAACACAAATGTGGAACTAGGAACTATCCTCTGCATTGAATTTTGTCTTCACTAGACATTGCAGTTCTGTTGTTGATAATTCAGCAGAGAGGCACATGGGGAACCATGTTAACAGAGTGCTTGCAATGCACTGATCCTGTGTTTCTGAGCTGTTCTGATTCAGGAAGTGTATGATATGTATAGTAGAGGATTGGTGTGCATTTATCTTTAAATTTAAATCTACATACAAACCTGATTTTTGTGTGTGGTGCTGTCATTCTTTATGTAGGTTTGGAAATATCCTTTCACTTCTCTGATTACGCAGTGCATGTTGTCTGTAGTGCTAGCTAGTCACTTCCATCAGCCTAAAGCAACTGCAATCAAAGTCATGGTTATGTTTGGATGAGAAGTATGATCAGAAGACCAAAAAAATAAACATTAAGTCCACTATATCCAAAAAACGCTTTCCACTTACCATTCAGTTAGTCGTACACAGTAACAAAGTCACACAGATATATATATCCATAAAGACCAGAAACCTCAAATCAAAGAAAGTGATAATAACAAACAGCTTAAGATTTAGGTGATAATTTAGGTAAATGCCCTCCCTCTTTCATCTGTATAGAGGCATGAATGGAGTACAGATATTTTGTGTTTGGCTCACCAGTGGTTCTAGGCCCTCACATCATAAAGCACAGTGCAGCAAACAATCTGTTATTTTTATCATTCAGAGGTGAAGGGCTATTTGTCGAAATGGGTGTGTAGATAGAATTTATTACCCGTGGCTTCCCTCCAGGATGAAGGAGACTAGAGTGGAGGCAGAGACTATGACCCACTGCTGAAATACAACCTGACCCACAATGTGGGAACCTTTGGGTAAGGGGAGAAGAAAGAGGGATAAACTCAGTTACAGCTGTGAGATGGGAGCAGGGGGGAATCCAGTGGGAAGGGGGGAAGCAGGGATGACAAGAGGTAGCCGGCCAAGGGACAACAGCATGGGCTGGGCAGGAAGGCCAGAGGAAATGCCCCGGCTCTGGGCCAGACACTGGAGCATGACAGAGGAAGCCCTGAGGAGTCACCGTGCAGAGTGGACCATGCCAGCAGGGTCAGATGTCTCTGAGCTGTCCAGGGAAGAGAAGCATATAGGGGGTTGGTTATTTGGGGGTCACTCCCCTGTGCCAAAACACTTAATTGCATGTAAGGCCCAGAGTCTGTTCACCCTGTGGCATACCTTATTCTGCTATTCTGCCAAATATCTTTCCTTGCATGGCAAAACCATTCATGTTATTACCAGCTGTGCATAAGGTAGTATTAGCTACCTAGATATTTTTAACTACTTTTATTAATTCAACACCAATGACTTTAGTTTCATATCATCTATCTCAGAGTGAGTAAACAGCAATTTAACAAATCAAATACCAATGAATAAAACATTTTCATGTTTGTGAAGCTTTTAATGCATATCAACAGATAACATTTGGTTGAAACACACCCTGCTACTGACTCTCCTCTCCCTAGATTTTTGAATATTCCTCTGAAGTAGAGGTGTTTTCCTGCATGCCAGAGGTGGCTGCTAGAGGAAGGCAAAATAATTGCTCTGGTTCCACCCTAAGCAGAGAGGCTTTGTAATGTAAGAAGGTCTGTGGCCAAGATCGTGGCACTACACCGAGTGGGCATGATGAGTCCAGTTGAGTACGCAGATCTGAGGGTTTTGGAACTTCACCAACCTCCACGCATGACAGCAAATCATGCAGAGCTGTCCATCATCGATATGCCTTCCTGTTAAAACCATAACCAGACTGGCAGTCCACAGCCAGACTCAGGTTCATTGTAACACACTGGTCCCCATTCATAAAGCATCAGGGAGTTCTGAATTCTGATCACTTACCTTACCTGGCCAAATTACTGTATTCATTAAGATGTAAAAGAGCAAAATCTTTTCAGAAATTATTGCTCATATTCTGAGACGTTTGAAAATATTATTGTATGCTCTACAGAATAAAAATGTATTGTTAACTTAATCAAAACTGGCAGAAAATAGCATTAGAAGATTCAACCATGCACTGGTGTGAAGTTATTGTTAGTATAGTAGTATCACATTTCATTATTTTCATTGTACTATTTGTAGTATTTGTATTTTCTACTCTCTTCTTGGCAGTTCTGGTTTTGGCCAGTTGTTATGTTGCTGCGCTGTTTGTCCAGTTTTCCTACGTCTGCAGTAATTGTTCCGTTGAAATGTATTCTTGATCAAAACACCACATTGCTGTTGAAAACAGGACCAGACCGTACTATGTTCAGTCTCTCAAAGCAGATCAGTCAAACAGAGATATCACTGATGTCTCAACCACCAGTCTACAGAAGGGCTTCCTGGTAAAAAGCCCCATGTGAAGATGTCACAGGGCTGTCCGCACAGTCGTATCAGCCTACTTGTGCTACAGAGGAACAAAACTTCACCAATGACCACAGTGATCTCAAAACCATTAACACAAGTGCACTGCTGTTTGCAAGGAAACATTTCAAATGTATTTTAGGGATTAAGATAAACACCGTTTAACAAGGTGCCATTAGTGGTTCCTCTGGTGGACTTTGGTGTGGAGACTGAGTAATAATTTATTAGACATGTGGAAAGTGGTAGAGAACACTATAAATTGACCATAGACTTTGTTATGCCCTGCAATCCACATTCCATAAAAGAAAACAATTGCTCAGAATCATCTTGGGTTTTTTTTTATCTTCTTTTCATTTTTCTGTCTCCAGCTGTTGAACCTTTTCAAAATAATATTTCATACATAATTACAGAAACCTTGAGATGTGATTGATATTTTACATAGGTGTAGTTCTATGTTCCACACACTGCAACAAACCTTGATGGCATTTCTCTTTTCTAAGGCCTTGTGAACCATAAAGTACTAATGTACTTCAGAAAGCCTGTAACATGTTGCCATATGGACGTATTAACAAGCTTGAGGATAGAGATATTTTGGTAGCTTCATCATGAAATTATATTCTGAAGCATTTACTAAGACATAAATTACATTACATTCTTCATTTAAACACTAAGCGATATTTGGCGTTTTTCTAATAAGCATCCTTTTTTCTGCTACGATGTATTGTTGCAACTGGAAACATTCTCCTGTTCTGTCCACAGAAATAAGTTTCCGCATTTACTGAGCGCACGTTTTCACCTACTGTAATGGATATTACATGCACATCACTTTAACACATTCAGTAAACAATATTGATATTGAAATTGTATGTCAGAAATTGACTATTTTTAGGGCCATTTCAGCACGCCTTAAATGCAGCAAATAAAAAAAATCTATTTAAAAAATGTAAGCTACTTATGATTGCGTGTGACCCACGGAGACACCTGTACTCGAAAACAGAATTATATTAGCCTATGAATTTAGCGGTTCGGTAAATGGTTTGGAAACGATCAGTCTCAAGAGGGCAATTTAACACAAATATGAAAATGTGTGAATTTGGTCCCATTACCACACGCGCTAGCGGAAACTGTAATTGCAGATCAACCCTGACCACCAGCCATTGGCTGAGTCCGCTCGGAGGTATTAATTGGTTTAAAATAGTGATGAAATGTTCCCTTTGAGCGTGACCTCCTTGTTATGAACGGGAGGTGGAAACGACAGAATAAGTGTGATGCACGTTTGGTTAGCATGCAGCTGTCGCCGAATGGAGCGGTCGCGCGCTGGAAAATTCTCAATTGCCACATGCGGGAGCCAGGTAGAAGTGGCGGGAGGCGAGTGGAGAGGCCGTTTAGGGCCATCGCGTGCAATTACCGACAATCAGAGGAGAGCTTAAGACCTGGTCTCAACAATGGGCCCAGTTCGCCACGTTCACGGGGGTGAGCGCTGAAGTGCATGCAGCTGCGCGCTGCGATTCAGCTCCAGTAGAACTGCTACCTCTTGCTCCGTAATTAGCAACTCTTTTCAGTTTTAACAATTTAAAAAGCAGCGTATTATCTACTGTTTTTGGTTGCAGAATCATCTATTTGAGAAAAGGAACTATTGATTGTTGCTTCAAGTAGGTCGTTGAGAACGTATTTTCATAATTATTGTCTTAATCTTTCACGTAAAAATGTAAATTGCCTGAGCTGCATATGAATAATGAGATTGACACTTGCTTTTTGGAATGTAATTTCCGAGTAGATAGGGAAACTAAATCCTGACTATATCCTAAATCTGTAGGTTGTACGTTGTCTGTAAGATACTTGTTTATGCTTTCTAGGGAAATGGTTTGTTGTTTTAACTTTAAAAAACTGCTTGCATTGAAACTCAAGTAGTTTCAGAAATGCAATGCAGAATTCATTATTATGTTATCCTAATTTGCTGAATCTAATGTTTACAAAAGAAAAAATGATAAAAGTTGTTTTTTTTTTCACTATTCTTTATCACACGTAGGTTTATTTTATTTTTTCACGAACATGTTACCCTGCTGTAAATTGCTTACAATACTGGACTATTTTGCATTTTAAAGTGAGTTATTGTAACGTGTAATCACTAAAATCGACCGAGAAATTATATTAATTTGCCTTTACAGATGACCAAGAACACGAATGCATAGTTCGGACATGTCGGAAGAGCTGGGATGAGTTCGTGGGCCACTCTCCCGGGAACGGTACACCGGACGAATAGTGATCTTAATACAAAGAGCTAATGTTGATGTAATTCGACTAACTTTTATTAAACGTTTCATTACACAAAGGTAGTAAATTATTTTCCGAAATGTTATGGTAATAAAACGAGCTATTAAGATAAAGCTCGGTATTCATTGATGTTTTCCCCCTTTAAAAAAACAACAACTTTGACTGGACTAAGGTGGATTCCAGCTCTACTTGATTGCCCTTGTGTGCGTGTGTATATGTCCATATTTCGGCTGTATGATGCAGTATGTGCAGTTTTGTATTTCAGGGAGTATAATTTTAAGTTGTTCCAAATACATACTACAGTAATAATTTAATAACAATCCAAATTTGGATTGAACAATTATCAATATAAAATGAAACATTTGTGATATTTCTGAAATTCCTGATGCTTTAAGTTGGCCAGTTCTAAAAGTTTTACAATTATGCAGTTGTATTTGCAGCCTTCACTGTTGTGTCATATTGTGTTCCTAATTAAAAAACAGCAAAAGGAAACCATTAATAAAATATGCATTAATATAATAAAATGTGGCATTCATGTACAGTATACCAGTTCAGGAATAAGAATACACTGTACTGTCCATACAAGTCAGTCAAACTCAGCTTAGGAACTCTCCATTAGATGTCTGTGTGTGTGTGTGTGTGAGTGAGTGAGTGAGAGAGAGAGAGAGAGAGAGAGAGAGAGAGAGAGAGAGAGAGAGAGAGAGAGAGAGAGAGAGAGAGAGAGAGAGTTAGTCAAAGGCTGTGTCTTAGTGTGTCCTTTGAAACAGTACCCGGGACAGGAGACCAGACTTGTGATGCAGACTGACAGTACTTTCCTGTATATGATGGTGCTGGAATCAATGAGTGAGTCATTACTACACACACTGACCCGTAAAGGACCGGCAGCTATGCCATCGGCCTGTGATTGCTTCCTGCTATACATCATATGCTCACACACACAAACCTAAGAAATATAGTACATAAAGATATACTGTCCAGCATGAATGTTTTCTATTAGTACTTAAAATGTACATTCACACATTTAAGTATAGGATCATGGACTGAAGGTTGTTGTTGCTGTTTAAGTCTGTGTCTGAGAGCCTGTCACCCAGTAAACCTGGTTTTAATTTAGTTCATATTAAACAAACATTGAAGAGCTTCAGGAGTGGTGGCTCTTAGGTCCCTCTCTGATTGAGGTTTGTCTCTCCATAATTTTTGTAAAAATACACTATATATATAGTGTATTCATTGAACAAAGCATCCACAATACACTAATAAAAAATAATTTTTGCTTCATTTGTTTATTTATTCATTCATTTATTTTTTACAAAACAGACAATGCGACATGGGGGAAAAGTGCTTTACAGGCTAATATCTGTTTCAATAAATACAAGAACATAGAGGCCTGGTCCAGCCCCTACTCAGAACACAAGTGTCTATTCCACAAAACAAAGTTACAGTTTGTGACAGCTGTTGCCTTGGTCCCAAACCAGTCCCCCATAACAGGTTGGAGTCTAGGCTTAGCACACTCTCTCTCTGCAGGCCAGAGAGGAACAAAAGTAAAATAAACAAAAACAGAAATACAGACACATTCGGCTCCCACATAACATTAGGACACTGATTTAATAAAAAATACATGTACATTTTTTTTACATGTAATCATCTATGTTTTTCTGATGCTTTTTTTCTAACTTTTGATGCTCTCTCTCTCTCTCTCTCTCTCTCTCTCTCTCTCTCTCTCTCTCTCTCTCTCTCTCTTTCTCTCTTTCTCTGTCTTTCCCTCTTTCCCATTCTCATTCATTCCCTCTGGTTCTTACATGTATACAAAATTGCTAATTAAAAAATCAAACTATCCTAACAAATTACAGAATTTGTATGGGGAAAATTATATCCCATTTAATATCACTCTCATAGTGTGATGACCTTTGCCAGAGCAGAATGAAATCTAATGAACCCTCATAAATTGAAGTAATAATCCACTTTGTTCATGTGGGGATCCAAAACATTTTATTTTATTTGACAACTTAGCTTTTTCCAGTTTAGACACAGCCAGTTTCTGAAATTGAATTAAATGAAATTGAAATTACCAAAAATAATTATAATATAAAGTCTGATTTTAAAAATGTGAACTTTGAATTTTGTCAAGCTACTCAATTCAACCTCTATGTCTGGACAGAACATCCTGGAGATTTTTATTTTTTAAATGAGAGAGTGCAGATGCTAGCAGGTGAGGAAATCACTGACAGATCCTTCATTGATAAATCCACTAGCTAGTCTGCATGCTTCACCCAGACAGACAGACAGATGAAGAGAGAGTTAGCATCTGTTCTGTGGATCCGTCTTCAGCACAACACTCAGAGAAGAAGCATCATCATTCTCAGAGCAAAGGAAAACCAGCAAGAAACAAAAGTCATCTTACCAAATGATCCCATGATGCCTCCTGTTCCCCTTCCACAGCTCACAGTGGCTGTGCACTTTTTGCAGTCCTGTAGCAGTGGGTTCTCCCAACACTGAGAGAGAGTTCCAATCGCAGCAAGAGTAGTCAGGAATGCCGTTTCTCATAATGTTTGTTGGTGTGCACTCAGGGACCAGGTTATTGGTCCAAACTCTGGTCCTGTTCCCACCGTAAGGTCCAGCTCAACAGGTGACCACTCCAGTCTCCAAATACTAGCTCCCAGCTGTGAGTTTCCTTCGACCAAACAGCACAGCCTGTAGGTGAGGAAAATCCAGTCCGCTGAAAAGCCAGAGGAAGCATCCCAATTCCTTGGATGGAGGTTTAGAGCATGAGGGACTGCGACCCTGTTGTTCAGCCAGACGTGACCTCTGGAGTTCGGTAGAGCAGTGGTGGATAGTTGGAGTAGGAGGTCAAAGTCTGAGGGCCCAGGGGTCGCCGTGGTTGTGGGCGTTAGCGGCTGAGGGGGAGCTGGGGCAGAGACATGGCCTGATGAGGGAGACTCTGCGTGGTCAGCACTGAGAATGGATGACCTGTACACATACACATGCACACAGCACAACAAAACAGTAGATTAGGACAGTCATGTAGACAAATAAATAATTTATCTCTTTTTCCCTTTGTTCATATGCATTTTTAGAACAAACTACTCCAACAACTTAAATTATGTTGGTCCTGGCATAATATCCATTAACCTGTAATATATTGGTTGCAGGTAAAATTAAAAGAAGAACATGCGAGTACTAATAGTTTTATTTCTCCTCAGGTGCGGAGGATACCACTCACTGTCAATGTAGCCATGTAGAGCAACCATGCGTGCTCTCTCCGGGCTGCCAAAAGGCGAGTAATGCAGCTCGTCGCTCAGTGAGGGAGGCATGCGTGCCTGTGGGTGGCCCTGCGCCGGGCCACTGTGCTGCGGAGTGTGCTTTTTGTGTCTCGCCCGGCAGTTCTGGAACCAAACCTGGGAAAAGAGCATCTGTTATGGAGTGAAGTCAGGTACTGGACTCACAAAATGGAGGGGCGTACTGAGGCATGAGCATGTAAGACTCAGAGAGGATAAAAGGATGGAGAGACAGCAACAGAGAAAAAGGAAAGGAGAACAGGGCAGAAAGTGTTAAAGCAAGAGAAGGATTGTGGAACAGAAAGGCCAAGAGAGAAGTATAGTGAGAGAGGGAGAGAGTTTTAGCATGTCAGAGAGAGATCTTTAGCTTGTGAGTGGGAGAAGGAGTTTTTGCGTGTGAGACAGAGAAAGGAAGTTTTGGTGTGTGTGCTGCTCACCTGTATGACTCGTCTGCTGAGCCCCGTCATGTCAGCCAGTTTCTGCAGCGTCTGAGCGTCTGGGTTGTTGTCCTGCGCAAACTGAGCCTGCATAACCTGCACATGAACAGTCAAAAACATTGATACAGAGTTGCATTAACCGCTCTGTGATTCTTCTGAATGCTGACTGAACTCAGAGCATATATAACTAAAGCATATAGGCGACTGTTAGCCTGATGCTGCAACAGTTGTTTAGGAGTCAGTGATTCTGACCTGCAGCTGTTCAGCAGTAAAGGAGGTGCGAGCCCGTTTGGCAGGTTTCGGCTGGCTGTCCTGCTCTGATGGCACCGCCCCCTCCAGCGTGAGGCCACTTCCTATGTGGAAAAGGGAATGAATCAAATCTCTCCCTTTCTCTCTCTCTCTTTCTCTCTCTCTCTCTCTCTCTCTCTCTCTCTCTCTCTCTCTCTATATATATATATATATATATATATATATATATATATATATATAGCACTATGTTGGGAAACTGCACTATGTTGGGAAAGGGACTCTGTTATTGTTTGCTAGTTACATGTTAATTTCATCTTGCTTTTTGTAGCTAGTGGGACATATTTATAGACCCTAAGGAAGTATTTTGTGAGAATGATGTCAAGTTTAAAGCAAGTTTATTTTCATAGAAAATTTCCAGTGTCTTCATATAAGGACACAGGGTCTAAAGATGACAAGTTGTTTTTCTAACGCATATAAACCTGCTCTGGAATTTTGCTTTTTGTTATATAGAGTCTTTCTGGATTAAATATGTACTACAGTCATAATGCAAATATTATGGAAGGAAATGTGTGTCTAGCTAAGCCTAGATGCTGATATACTGTAACGCACTTTTTCTTTCAGACACTCTTTTTTCTTTGTCTCTCATACTCTCTCTCTGCTGCTCTCTCTCTCACACACACAGACACACACACACACACACACACACAAAACAAACACACTTTCTCGCTCTCACACACACTCTCTCTCTCTCTCTCTCTCTCTCTCTCTCTCACACACACACACACACACACACACACACTCACCGCTCTCGGCAGCCCGTTTCAGGTTCTCCACCATGGTGTCGTAGTGGATTCTGCAGAGCACCTTCTCCTCGACCAGGCCGAACTCCTCACCGGTGGAGAGCTGCCGCTTGCAGGAGAAGCAAGCGAAACAAGCCAGGTGGTAGGCGTTACCACGCGCACGCCTTACCCAGTCACTGGCGTAGATCTGCCGGCCGCAGCGTGCACACTTAGTACCAAACCTACTGCAATAGAGAGAAACAGGGCTCAGCACATCAGTGCTCTGTGGAAGATTAGAGCCAACCTCTTAAAAACTCATGCGCCTGCTACTCAGTTTGTTATTTTAATTGCATGGGACTCAATCCAATAGAAGTACGCTCTGTACTCTTTAATGTGCAGAGTACTCAATTTGTTTTAATAAGTTTCCTATGTCAGCAACCATTTTCTCCACAACTTGATCAGTAAAATGACTTTATTATGCAAGCTTTGTACCTTGTTTCTAGGAGAAAAAGATAAAAATAATGATATAAAACAATCTCTAGAATGCATCCACAAAGAGGTTGAAACTGACAGCCAGAGCTTTCTGTACATCACACCAAGAACAGTTAGCAGCTGCAGTTCTGCATATCCAAGGACTGTTCTCACCGTGCATAACCGCTAACAGTCCAAGTGGACAGCACAGTGTTTACCTGCTCCAGCCTCTTATAATATGTCTTATTTACTATCTTTGAATGGATTTTGATTTTAATTTTATAATTGATATTAAATACTGCTTTTCAGCATTTTGGCCCAACACAGCTAGGACTATGTGCATGAATGAGTACAGGGTGTTGACACTGGTTGTGACAGGACATCAGTGAAATGAACCAACTGGGACCAGCAGGTTTTGTTAATGTTATGCAAGGTATTCTTACCAGCTGTAATACATTTTAAGTGTTTCGCAGTATTTAAATGAAACCTCCTTTTTCTATATGCAAACATTGTATACTGTGCAAAGACCTCCAGGAGAGTCCTAATGCAAGCATCCACAAGTACTGATTTACAGCCGTTAGTAGCAGTCTGCTTTGAAATGCACAGAAGCATCAGAGGTACAGTCTGTCATGGTAGGTGTTGTTTTGATGGGCCCAGTCTGAGTGTAGCCACTCTACCCCAGACTTCAGACATGACCAAGCAATGGTTCTAGGGTTCTAGGGTTCTAGGCAGAAGAGGATCAATGTGGTTTGGCATGCTAATGGTGGTAGCTAAGACTAATGCTCTGCAGATGGCCCAGCTTGTACGAGCGTCCCAAAAGCCAGCCCCCAGCTCACGGCCTCAGCCCACCGCCACACCTCTGGCACACAGAGTGCTTGTGTAAACAAAGTGTCGTGCACCACCTCCTCCAGCTGCCGAGAAATGTGGGATATCAAACTGACTGATTTGGTTGAGCCTCCCCATTCTCCTTTGTCCCAAGAGTGATGACACTAGCCTTACATGCTGGAACCCTGGCAGAAGGGCCTTTTGGGTTAGGGGGGATGGTTCTCTGAAGATAACATCATACTAGGATAGAGAGCCTCACAGATAGCTTCAAACAATGTCCCTAAATGTTTTTAAAGAAGGAGATTCATTGATTGTTAAACCTCTCTGAAATTGTGCAAGAATTAGAGGAAGAGTGGATCCAGAATGTCACAATCAAGAGTGGTCTGTACTCATCTCTAACAAAATACTGCAGCATTCAGGGGAGTGGTAGCTCAGTGGCTAAGGTACTTGACTAGTAATCGGCAGGTTGTCAGTTCAAGCACCAGCACCACCAAGGAGCCTCTGTTGGGCCCCTGAGCAAGGCCCTTAACCCTTAACTGCTCAAGTTGTGATCAGTCATAATTGTAAGTCACTTTGGATAAAAGTGTCAGCTAAATGCCATAAATGAAAATTAGGCAGCAACACTAAACATTGTAGATTTTCATGCAACAAACAAATACAACAGTTCTACTACAGCCACTACATGGCTTATCAAACAGTATATCTTCACCAACAGAGGTTTGAAATGTTCAGCCTTTTGCATATTTGTTCAGTATTACTACATACAATACGTCTGAAAGACCTATACAGGTCTACAAGACTATTCAAAGGATTTTTGTGTACTTTACTAACCAGACTCTGACACCGTCATATAGACAAAGAAAACAACATCTGCGCAATGATGCATTTCAAAGGACTGTTTAGAAAGGAATCTGGAACCCTGCTGAAATCCTTCATGACATCTCGCTTGCCACAGGAACCTTTCAGAAATGCAATTAAAACAACAAAAACCCCTCTCTATAAAAGTGCAATCGTTTTTGTACAGCGAGTCTGATTGTACTTCCTGCTGTTGGTTCTGGATTTACTTCTGTCCTGCTGTTCATGACTCACCAGGGGACAGTCCTGATGCCTGAGAGCATTCCACGCGCGCCACACTCCCTCACCTACAGGACTGCAGTAAAGACAGAGCCAATGAAGGACACACCCGGGGGATTAATGCTGATATACTATGTGAGCACTCTAATCTATAGCAAATCTCCTGACAGTGACCTGTCTCTTCTGGGATTTCACTGACATACTCAGAGCCTGCATAACACCTGGTATTTGAACCCACTTGAAATTAGTTTAATGCATTTTAGGGAACTAAATAAACATTTTCAAACTTTGTTGTTTTCCAAATTCAAAAAAAGCACATACAAATTATTCCACTTAAACACCTCTCATGAGACTTGTCCCCTTGCCTGTTGACCCCTGTATGCCTCTAACCTGCAGCAGAGCCTCAGTACACTGAACAGAGGGCTGTTCTGCGTGACTGACTCTCCTTCCTCCACCAGCGTTAGTGCTGTGGAGAACCTCTCTGATTCCACACTGCTCCTCTGATCAGCTGCCCTCTACAGCGTCCTGTGTGGCCCTCCGCTCACACCTCTAAAGCCTGTGGCTGTTATTGTTTATCCACTTAACATAGTCAGACATAGCCTGTCCTGTTCCCCCTCAGCCAAATCTACTACTCCCCCCAGCAACCCCCAGCACAGAGCAAACCCACTCTGATTTCCTGCAATTATACTCGATTAGACCAGCTGTCAGTCTGGCAAAGATGAGAGACTGACACAAGCGAGACATCCACCTCCTGTCTTTTTTCCTGCCAAGCACCAAGATTCCACTCAGACATGTAAAACATGTAGCTCTGCTCCACAGCAAATCTGATGACAGTCCTGTATCGGTGTCCAGTACACTCTATGCTCTTAAATTGTTCTCCACTCTATATCTCAGGTGGTAATTTAACATTGATGTTCATGGAGCAAGGGATCACTGAAGTCTATGACAGATCTCTGGTAATTCTATGGAGAATATTCAGCCTATTTGCCCACACTGTATATGCTTGTTCACAGTATCTTGCCACATTTCCCTCAAGGGAGCTTGTCTCTTTAGCTTCAGATAAAATGCAGATGACCATGAAGGCTGCTGCCTCCTCCCTCTCAGAACTGGCGTCAACACGGTACCACCATGGACTCTGCATCAGTGCAGCATTTGCAGCCACAGCCAGTTGGGGCTAGCACATGCAAACTCAATGACACTGCATAAAACAAGACCATTCCCGAGCAGCAGAAGCTACTGTGATCAAATAACTTACCATTTACCATTTCTCTTTAATACTTGAATTACTTTCTCACAGTGCACCAGCGTATACTTTATGTCTCATGACTGAGATATTCCTTACTGTTAATGATTTTAGGAACCACAGCACAAACAATATCTATGTATACCTCCATGATTTGAATGTAATAGAATTTGCTTTCAGAAATGTAATCTCCATGATGGCTACACTGGATAACGGAAATTATAATAGATTACAGAACACCAAAAGCAGCTCTGTGAGCCTTTCAGCAAAAATAAATAAATAATAATAACCATGGTTTCAGACTACCCATAAAATACTGAGAGGGTAAAAAACATTGTAATTACTGCATTGACCACATTCTTACCAAATTATGTATTTTGGTAAGTCTGAGACATTTAAATTAGTAAGCATGTTATATATTGGTAAATATAACATCTTATAAATGTGTTTTTCTGTTAGAATGTCAGTCAGGTCAAATATGAAATGAGGATATATCAGCTCTATCAAATATAAAACAAGGATATATACACCTGTACTATCAGAACAGAAGCAGACGAAAGCATCCAGGACCAGGCTTCCTGTGTCACCTTCAAAACATGCAAAACACTGATCCTCAGGCGGCAAGCTTTATGAAGTCACTAAATGCTTGGCTCCTTGACAACTTGAAACTATTACGGCCCCCTTTGCCTTGTTTACATGAATATCTAACAGAGTCAGTCCATTCTGTGCCTATGTCAATGCTCCCCTAATACCATAATATACAGGGCCTTCACACAAATTAAAAAAGGTTAACTATCTAAATGGCTGAAAAAGACAAAATTTGCCAGACCTGTGGAATTGTGTGTGCAACAACAATTATTGAGTTATACTTTTTATGAGCTGATTGGTAATGGTGAAATTAGCATACCCCTGTAGCGATTTTAAATTGTTTTAAAAAGTAAAGCTGAGGTTAAGCTTTTTCCCAAAACACCAAAGGATTTCTTGAAGACATCCTTTTTGAACAAAAGACAAAAAGTCTTTTTATAAATACTCAAAATGCTTCGCATTCTAACATATGTTCTTCTATAAACAAGACTCTATAAACAAATGATGTGGGGGAAAAAATACTGACATTATAATCACCAAAGGATAATCAGTACCATCACAGAGTAAAAATTGTTATTTATAAAATTACCATATGATGAAAAAAATACACTGAAGACACTTTATTATCTTAGCATACATGTTATTAATAGTGTTTAGTTCAGTTTGTTTTTATACACTGACAAAATGGTACTTTTTTTCCCCATCTTCAAAAAAAGATGGATATTCAGAGGCAAGGCTGCACACAGAAGTTCTCCCTCAGAGAAACACACCTGCATTAACACCATGCCCTGCATCTGGCACCAGAATGACAACTACAGCCTGCTATCACTGCCATACCGGCAGCACCTCAGCCTTGCTCTAAGTGACAAACTGACGTCCATCGAGCCAGCGAGAGCGTCGTCGCTTCTGCAGTTCCACTGTGGCTGTATGGAGAGCAGGGCATTGAAACCCCATCATGTGGAGCATCACTTCAGATTATTGGCCCTAACAGAGAAAACAAACGTTCCTCTAAAATGCAGTATCAGCTGTAAAGGGGGCCAGTCACTTCACACGCGGCCTGTGAATGAGACGGGAAGGCAGGCCAATATCCTCCTGCCATTCAGAGTCAGGAGCGCGTGCTCTGCAATCACCACATATCACAGCCTCTAACATCCTGAAGACAATTTCACAGCTTTGCCCTCTCAAATCATTTACTCAGCAACCATCACATTTTAGTGGCTGTATAACAGATTGATGGAAACATTTATATATTTGAGTATGAATTGTCTATATCTTGATTATGAGATGAGAAGCAAGATCTGGGCCCTTTTAAAAATGATAATTAGGATATAATCTTCTTTTCAGAGTGCAGATATTTAGAATGGCAATCTTAGATAAACATGTCATTCTTTTGCATTAATTTTAAAAAGCATTTATTATTTTATTATATATGTTTCTGAAGTGGTAATAAAACAACTTCTATATAATCAAGGCAGTGAAATATCGCCTCCAACAGTCATGCCCATTTTTATTGGCCAGTAGATGGATCACGTCAGCTTCACACGAAAACATTTAGAGAAAAACGTGTCAAAAATTCTCTATTGTTCTAAAAGTCGCATATTGACAAAGTCGATCATTTCTTTTTATCGAGTAGAGACCATGCAACGTCAAAATTAAAAAGCCCCGATACCCAGATTTTATTAGAAAAAGATCTCAGTTTCATTAAAGAAATAAAGCAATATCTTAACGAATAATAGACAATTATATGCTACTAAAACAAATGTTCCTTTAAATATATATTCGACCCTTCTAATTTATGGATTTATCAAAAAGAATGATTAAAATAGTAAAATGCTACGCACGCATCTTATACGTCAATAATCCGCAATTCTCATTAGGTTTAAAACGTGGAAAGAAAACCTTGCAAAAGCGAAAAGCGGCCGTCTGCTGGCTCAACGTCCGGCCTTTTACAGTGAAGATATTCCAAGATAAAGTAAAAAAACTTACCCTACCTGAAATAATCCATTTTACAGAAGATCTCCTTATTTTTGATGTAGCAGCTGCTGTGCTGACGCAACGAGGTCCTGCAGACAGAACACTCTAAACACCTCACGTGCCAAATCAGATTATTGACCTGCAAAAAACAAAGCGATTATTATTATTATTATTAGTAGTAGTAGTAGTAACAACAACAACAATAATAATAATAATAATAATAATAATAGTAATAATAATAAAACTTAAAAAAATATATACAAATGAAAATGTTGATCTTTTCGATTTGTTACTTGAACGACATATTTTATCTGCTTTTAGGCGTCTGTGTAACCTTTGAGAGAGTGGCTGGAATGCAGCATTTGCGAATGGCAAATTTTCTATAATTTAATTAATTTAACGCATTACACTAACACTATTAGTGATGTCTTGTATTTTGAGCATGCTGGTCATTCATGAACAAAACCGTATATTTCCAGTGTTTGTTAAAACGTTTTTCTGTTATGAAATTGTTAGTTTTTAAAAAGTATTAAATTAGTGGATTTATTGCATAGATTTACAATTGTTCACATTTACAGTTAGATTAACTCTTATAGCTAAAACCTTTGAGTATTAAATTGCAGTTTATTTTAACTTAGCACATGAAATGTTATTCAGCTCTGACATTACAGTCTTAAATAATAACATGGATATTAGTAAAATACATAGAACATTATACATTTGTGTTTTCATGTTTACAATTCATTAATTTAAAAAGCTCATGTTATGCATTCTGAAAAGGTTTATACTGTCTATATTTACGCTAATAAACAGTACTAATTCACATTTGTTCATTCATTGTTTTATTAGTTTCCGAAAAGACAGAAGACAAACCACTGCAGATTGCGAACTAGTGATCGTCTCTGTTACCACACACTTCCTGAAAAACACGCCTGGTTGTTTAACTTAGTAGCACGCGAGCACACGCGAGCAGGGAGGCAGACGTTTGCACCAGCGATGAGTACACAGCGCTCAGTTTTTTTAATTGTATATCGTTGAACATGTTAGCCTTGTCAGAATCAATGGCCTGATAACTAAGATACAAAATAACCATTTTTAATAAACAATCCAGTATGTACATAATTACAATTTACTTCATAAAGGAAAATATAAACAAATACAAATGTATAATTCAGATAAGTAATAAAAAATAAACGACTGTTAACAACTAAGACCCTCAAGTGCATCTATCGTCAGATTGCTCAGACTGCTGTGGTACACTGGTGGTTTGCTCATAGCACAACACGCTTACAATTCTTCCCATTACGGCCTTCAAAAAGAATGAACAGTCTCGCGCATTGTCGTACCTTGAGAAGATATCTGTCCAAGATCTCCAGTCCGCAACTGGCGCACATGTTCTTCCCGGTGGAGGGAACGGAAGAGACAGTGGACGTGGGCGAGCAGATGGATGGAGTTGACGGGGGACTTGGCGAAGAACGCGTGTCCTCTTTTTCCATATTCGATCTTTGAGACTCCCCGTCAGAGTGTGACTGAAACAAACAGGAAAGATTTTAGTAAAGAAATGTATGTAGTCTACTTCACAGTATAATAGTGAAGTTACAGCGAGGAGAGGTTATGCATCGCACTACGACGCAATACGGCAAAGCAATTAAGAAGAGTATTGAGACGTTAGACAATTCAGTTCATTACCGAACGCGAACTTGTACTTTAGGTAAATAGGTTATTGGGTGCGTGTGTATCCTTTAAGTGGTTTAGCGAAAATAGATCGAGAAAACGGACAGTCAGGGCACTGATTGAAAAATAAATATTTAAAAAAAGATCCCCTATTTACTGTTTCGATATGCATTATTAAATACTTGGTGTATGTTTCAATACAAAAAATAAAGACTAAAGTAAAACGCATTACACATATACGCATTTATGAGTAAGCATTACACCACAATTGTAAGTTGCACAGTTGCTTGATGGCCTAATGGAGAAACAAAGGTAACGCAAGAAAACGACTAAATAACTAGATTGGTGTCATTTTACATATCTAGAATGTGCCTTGGTAAAAAATAAAATAAAAAATAACTTACCATTGCGTGTCCGTGTTGGGTGTCCACGCAGCGCGATGCTCCCGGTGTAGTCTGTGTGTCTGGAGCGATCACCTACAAGACAGAATTCAACGGCAAGGCGACGTCAACCCACGGCGCGCCATCTCAAGCATCACATCCCGCTTAGACATCACACTCGGGGCTATATATGCGCTCAAAACAATAAAAATGAATTTAACGGCGTATTTAGTGCCATGTAACAAAAGCCCCGCTTTTAATGAAGCGATTTCAATCTGGATTGATTTTTCCCCACACTTAACCCATACCTCTTTGGGTAATCGTATTTCCACGCAAACCAGGGAGCTGAAAAAAATAAACTACCTGCAATTACAAATAGCTTGAAATGCTCACGATAAGAGGGCCCCAGAGTGTCAATTTCAACTGTCAATCAGAGAAAGCCGCGGGCCACCCAAAGAATTGCAAATTTGATTTTTAATGGCAGTAATTAAAATCTAATTTTTCTCTGCAGACTTGGCATGTGAAGAGGATGGACTGAGAATCACACTATTCATAACAGAGACGCTATCGCGTTGCGTGCAGCTGATCTTTGTACACAACGGGACAAATTCTTCTGACATCACTTTACCATGAAAATAGACCCGCCGTTTAATCGTCAGACACGAGATAATACGGGAGAACTTGGCAGTGAAGCACAGCGTTAACCAAGCAACATGTTGGCATTTGGAAACAGTTAGGATTAAGAATTCATTAGTGAGAACAACAACTTGTTCTCTGTCAAATTATTTAAAGTACATTAATGATAAATCATCTTAAATCGGCATTGCAAGATTCCTACCTGTTTTGAGGGAACTCCTTCGGATAGAAATTGATTTCCCTCTGATAGAGGGGCCAAAATCTCATTTTTCCAGTACATGAAAAGGGCCAAAGGAAGGTTAGCGGACCTTTAGATGTCCTCGTGTCGCCACAGAATTGATAGAACTTTTATTCGACGCGACTTTACGTTCTCCCATAAGATCCTTTCTCAAATGGTGCACGGACTGTTTGGTATCAGCCCAGTCCACAGATACTCTTCGAAAAGCTAACGGGAACTCGGTTGAACATGTAGGTCAGTACAAGAAGTTCCTACATGCGGGGCGAATTGCAAGCAAACTGCACGGCCAAATCAGCCAGCTCGTCTGTACGCCTTATTTAGAACTGTTAGTAAAATTCTTCCTTCCACTTTCCCCCCTTTTTGGGATGGAATTGCTGACTACAGGAAGTGGATGAAATTGAGGGGCTGGCAGGTTTGTTCTCAATCTTCTCATAGGAGCGCGAGTGAGCCAGGACGCAGCCTACCTTCTCTTTGCGCAAATGTAGTGAAAGTATACTAGCACGCTGGCAGATCAGTGCGGGAGGGAACATTTATTGGCTGCTAACAGACTATGCCTTTCTAAGGGTGGCGTGCACTGAGTATTCAAATATGCTTGAGTATGGTATATAAAGCGTTTTCGGCTTGAGCTATCTTTTTTTTTCTGATATCATTTATACCGTTTTAATATGGACTGAAATTATTATTATGGACTGAAAAACGTTTGCTGAGCAAATTAAATTATGTTTCAAAAAGTGCAGCGCTCAAACTATGAAATTAAACTAAAATTGTGCATTCAGATACAAAACTATAATGCAAATTTGTTTTGATATGTTTGAGGTGGTAACGCTAAACATATTAGCTAAAAATTAAACATTACCTGAGCTTGGGTTCTATGTCTAACGTATAATAATGCACGTTAGCACAACCGATATTGGCATGAGTTGGAATAAACTTAAATTACAATTTAATAATTAATCAGTTTATTATTTCGATCGTCCGTGTTTTAATTAATCTACAATACAGAACAGAAGCTGATAAATCCTCTGTACCATAAAGTTCCCGCAAAGGTACACCAAAAAATATCATACTAAACAACAATGATTTGTGCTGTTGTGGTTATTATTATTATTATTATTATTATATTATTATTATTTTTATTATTATTGATTATTATTATTGATTATTAACGTGTACGCCTTTGTTCAGATTGAGAACTTGAAGATGTAGTTTAATGCACAATGCGCTTAACTATTAGATTAACTACCTACACTGCCTCCTGTTACAAATTCATGTGTGTCAAAACTTTAATTAGCATAGAATTTTTAATACCACCCATATAATTGGTTGGGTCCTTTTAAAGACTTCAAACAGCTACCAGTGTTGTTTGTTGCGAAATATGCGACACTCTATTGCACCCTGAGAAAACAATCGATATATTTTAGTACTGGACGGCTGATCTAGCTTGGTAACGTGCTACTTCCTTTTAATCTTCTTTATTTTCTGAACCGAAATGAAAATTTATAGCACTCCGCAGGAAAAATAAAAGTTGCTTCAGCATACACACGGGTATTATATGTATATAAAGTACATAAATACACACGCTTTCCAGAGAAACTGGAGGTGTCTGACAGAGGTCCGTCAGCTGTGCAAGCAAAGTGCTTCTGAAGCTCTAGGAGGCCTTGTGTCTCTCACATACACCATATCAGGGGCAGTGAAAAAGGCCTACACAAGGTTTCTGCATAAAGGGAGAGCGAGCCATCGGTATACATGCTTGTACTCCGTACAGGTACGTGATTGCAACCTTAAGTTACTTATTTGGAAACACTTATTTTTCCTATTTACCGCTCGTGCTATTAACCTACTATAGTTTGGCACCCGAGGACTCTTTAGGCGTTATGGTTAGCTCAAACGGGTATAGACTACGGAATTTACATATGCAACGTAGATATATTGCGTGCATCATTTTCAGACTCGCAAACCTTATTCGCTGCAATTTGCTTCAACTGACGGTCAGCTGTCTAAACGGTTATTATCGTGTGCTGCAGGGACAGAACGCCTTTCAGTAGTTCTGAAAACGACTCGTCTTCTCCGTGCTTGAAGGGACCCTAAAGAAATTGAGATGATGTACAATATCAGCACCGGTGCGTGAATGACCGAGTCTAACCACGCAAAAAAAACAAACAAACATAAAAAACCGGGAATGGTTGACGTAAGGCTTCGCGTAAAAATCTAACGTTAACTCGGGAGAGGGCAGCCGGTATACACTGAGTGTTGCCATGATTATCGAACAGTCGGCTAATTGCATAGATCACAACTCCAGCCACTGAAACGTACTGGGAGAAAGCAGCATTTACCAAAACACACAGCTGTCCCAGTTCGAAAAATAATCCTAACATTTATCCAGCGTCAACGGGGAGAACAGTTGTCATAACTAAGCAATTCCAAATCGACATGGAGAAAATAAGGTGAAGTGAGTTTGTTCTGAAGTTTTTAATCCTTTTGAGTACAATATAGAGCGCAAAAGCTATCAAAATATTGCCGAACTTACATATGTTAGGCCAACACACAACAGCGACAAAGCCGTCAACAGCCTGGTAATGTCTTGGCTTTTACCACTCACGCCTCTTCCTCCCAAGTTCACGTCCACAAAGCCCTTTTAAAGAAGGTTGAGGCTAAAATTAAGTTTGAATAAATCAACAGCTAAACAACTACTTGATTATGGCACTTTTGTGCCATATGCTGTGCTCCATCTGTACAAAATATACCTAGTCTAAAGGGTAAATTTCAATACAATTACAAATCATTACATTTTCATCCTCACAATATAAAGTACAACACACCTTCAGGCAATTCAGGATTACAACGCAAGGTACAGTTTAAAAGAACACACCAATATTGGGTCACACTGATTAGATAAGGTCAGTTCTGTGTGAATATCAATTTCAGGAGGGAACAAGATTCAGCATTTTCAATTGAAGGTACAAAACATACAAAACTTTAAAAAAAAGAAACCCACTTTTCATCATCAATTAAAAACAAACAAACAAACAAACAAGAAAGTCACTGGAGACATGTATTATACTGCTCACACCAGTTACACAAATGTTTTTCACATGGGATGGGTGAAGGGGTGCTGGGTGTAATTCTCCTCTTCTGGGTCAGCACATATGTTTTCATAACTCACACTCTCCTTCTCAATCAGAAATTAAAGTCCTGATCTTGGCCATAAAAATAAGGACTTGGTGTACAAGTTCACAGCATATCTTGTGGATGTCCTCAGCACAGGTACACCAGGAAAGCGGACTAGACTGCGAGTGACCATCATCTCCTGTATCTGCGGAAGGGCCTGTTATACGGCTGGGGCCTCTTGTCCCTCTTATCAGGGGGTTTGTTGTAGAGGTATGCAGAAGGTCCTGAATACTCTTCATCTGCATTTTCCTCCATCATTTGCAGCTTGGCTTCGATGGCCCTGATCTTTGCACTCACACTTTCAATAAAAAACACAGAGCAAGACAGAATTAATGTTTTACTTTGGTGCACACAGGCCCTGTTGATGTTACACCCATTTTGAAGGGGTAAACCTTCCATCAATTTTGCCAACCAGTCTCAAGGAAATAACCGTGACATACAACTAGTGCCGTGGTACTGGAGCAAACTGCTTGTTTGTTTTCTACTGGAATGTGTGCATGGGAGAGCAAGAGAAAGAGCAGGAGCAGCAGAGGGAGAGGGGAAGAGTGGCAGGATCACTAGGGCAGGAGGAACAGGAGACATGGTTTAAATCTAAAAGAAACCTGCAGAACCTCAGAGAGGTGGGCAGCTCCTCAGCTTCACTCGATGAAGGTTCCAAGCTGGCAGGCATGTTCTTGTCCCCCCTATAAGGCTCAAACCTCTGAAAAGAGAACACACACCGAGGGGGTAGAGGACACAGGGAAGTCGTCTGTGAGACATGCAATATAGGACAGCTCACATATATCAAAAGACTGGGGAATCAACCTGCAGGGCAGAGAGAGGAGTGCAGTGGCCATAACTGACAGAAGCCTGTGCATTCCACCTTACACTCAGGCATACTGGGCAAATCCCCACTCTGAGGCAGTATGGGAGAAGCTGATCATCACAGCCTTGGGCTGTGTGCTTCTTCCTCTCCAAACTGCCTAAGTGTGGCAATCCTGCAGTTTGCCCTGTGAACCTGTAATGAGAAGAACAAGAAAGCCTGCTTAACCCAAACTGCAGTTATCATCTCAAGACTGAAAATAAGCATGAAAGAAAGACAGCTGATCAATAATACACAAAATGAGACAAAATATTGTCAGCAATATTATAGAAGTACCCCAACAATATATGACTGGAACAGATCATTTTAAAACTGCACGAAATCCTTAAATTCATACTAAAACTTAAATCTTTGAAAAGTTAAATGCGGATTTATAAAAACAATAAATATACAAATCAAGCTGGATTTTGCCAAAGTTAAACATTTGCTTAAATGGAGGACAAAGCGCCTCTCTTCTTGCATCTCTTCATTAACCATAAACAATAGTGATGTCGCTCAGACTGTATTACTTATTAGGTGTTTTCAGATAATATGTCTAATGTGTCTGGGGAACAGTTATGAGACACTCCAGTTTAAAGAATCTGACAGCCAATAATGAGGCACCAAAAAGTGTGGCATAAGTGAAGTCCCAACCCAACTAATTCCAACATTATGCTCAGAGAGAGATAAAGACTCAATAACCCCTACTGGCATGTTAAAATGCAGACTGCAACCCAACACCCGCATATGCGCTTTCCACTGGCCCAGCAATGCATCCCGCTTGTTGTCAACAAGTCTGTCCTGTTAACCTTGACCCTAGCCTGGTGTCCCACTCTGCTAAGACTGGGAAGAGGGATGGTGGGTATGGGGGAGGGGAGCGTGGGAGGGGCAAGATTTTCAACCATACAGGATTTCCTCTCTCCCAGCAACAGCTGCCTATTGTTAGGGTTCAGGCTCTGTGGAGGAGTGCCTCTCGGTCTGCAGCATGGGCATCCTCAGCACACAGACCAGCTACTGCTGCTGTCTAAGCCAGTGGCAACTATCCAACTCAAACTCCACGGTAGCTTCTATTTTCTTTCTGATCCACCCCATGCAGAAGCAATGACCGCAGTTATAACCAGTGAAACTGCTTTAAATGGGATAAAAGTTTAAGCCTAACTACTACAATGAGGCTTTTACTATTACCTGCTACTATTACACTGCTAATAAAATACTAGCAGGTAAATGTAAGTGTCTACTGGGAGGGAAAAAACAAACAACTTCACCATTATCTGCTAGTGTTTCACTAATTGTTTGTAAGAGACTCACCTTTAACCCTAGTGTTTCTCTAACACTTTACTAGACTCACCTTTACCTGTGCATGGGCCCAACGCACCACCAGCTTCTTTGACAATGCCAGCTTTCCATTCAAACACTGTATGGCTCGTTCTGCCTCCTGAGTAGGAGAACAGCCAATTACCCAAGATGAAAAGAACTCTCACTATTCATTTGTTTTGATGTGGCCTTGCACATACTGCTTTTTAGATAGCAAATTACATCTTTTCTGACAGTGGTCCATGTATAATGTATACGCACTAGCAAATGATGCATACTTAAGTCAAACTTAAGTATTTTAATACATTACATAAAACCCTGCATGTGGTCTTCAGACACACACACACACACACAATTTATTTATTTATTTTTTTTTAAACGTTTCCAGATCCATTTGGACAAAATGGTAATTGCTAACCAACCGGACATAGTAGTGATGGACAAAGAGCAAAAGAGGCCATAGTGATAAATGCAGCAATCCCAAGATACTGCAACATGAGGACAAAGGAACATGAAAAGCTCCAAAAATACCAAAAGCTGAGAGAAGAGCTAGAAAAGATGTGGAAATTGAAGGCACAGTGCTTCCCAGCTAAGATATTATGTAGGACCCTCAAGCTCCCAGGCCTCTAGTAGAGGAAATATAGTGTGTGTAATATAATTGGCATTCAGCAAAGACTAGAGACCTCTATAAACATGGGGAAAGTGAAGCAGAACCTCTTTGGTGTGGAAGTTGACAAAGCAGTATCCTCTGGGCTGGCCCTCCAAAGGTCCTGACTTGTGGAACAGGAAGTCAAACTGCTTCACTTTTCCAAACTTCTCCAGGAGCTTCACCAGGTGATACCTAAAAAGAATCATTCAAAAAAAGGCAGTATCAGTTTAGAGCAATTTAATAGATTTTAAGCAGGATTTGGTTTAGAAACTAATCTGATTGATTAAATTTGGCACATTCAAGGTCTTTCCAATGTGTAAAATATGCATAAACTTTGCAGAAAAAAAATACTGGAGTATATATAGGTTAGGCAACTTATTTATGAGCATCTGCATGATGATAGAGCAATAAAACAGTAACCAAGCCCACAGGGGAAGGATCCTCGGTGTGAAATCACAATCCTTCCACAGATGGGCTTGATTAGAATGACAGGTCTCTTTACACCTTTTTAGCTGCAGTAAATCTTTTATTCACACAATACAAAGGATACAGCATGAGGACAATGAAAATATAAAACACAGGAAGTCAGAATTCCCACTGGAGTTTGATTCCAAACAAACATCTACAACTATGAACAGTTACAAAACCACATTGTTGATCGACAAATTAATGCTCAATAGGAGACAAGGGAAATCTCCAAAACCCAACCCTTTTCCATTTTTGACCTGAACAAAGCCAGTAGATTTTGTTCATTTTACAGTCCTTAAACACCCCTTAATCTGACCATGCTGTACATGGTCTGAAGACACTTCACTTTCCTCATATAGAGGGAGAAACGGGATAATCTGGGTGTAGCTGACACGACAGCTCATGCTCTACTCCCATATTATAACTGTCAGAGTCGAATAATATGGTTACAGAGAACAAAACAGTCTTAACTGCTCCAAGCATTTACATTGCATTGCTGGATTAATTAGAATCACAGTACAAAACAGATTTGGGTCAAATGTAGATAAAAGAATGGAATGCAAACTTTTACACATGTACATGTTCAAAAACATTTCAAAAAACTAAAGTACAACAAAAATGAACTACCAAGTAGTACTGTTCCAATGCTTTTATTGTACATTCTGAAGTAATTATAGATAAAAAGGTATTAATTCTGCATTCAAACAATTCCATTCCATTCAATAGCAGTGCTGCTTTTTATATTAAAGATATTTAGGATTTTCACTTTGTCCTTGCACTAAAATATTTTGAAAGAATAAACAAACATTCAAAGAATAAAACATTCAACAAGAACCCAAGTCATTCATCTTTCATGCAAAGAAAACAAACAAACAAAAAAATACACTCAACACGTGTCTAATCACAGGGTGCTCAGAACAAACTAGCGCTTCCAAAATAGCATGAAGATGGTACTGACAGGCACTAAAGCATGGAATCAGCATGCTGGACAGTCAATCTCATCGATTTCTACTCCTGTTTCCTCGGTTTTACATCATCTGTCATTACCAATAAAGGTGGACTTATCAAGAAAACCTAAAGAGATTGTGTTTCTTCACCTGTAGTGCATCACTCACTTTTGCTGCTCAATTCAGTCCAAGCTGATAACGTGTTGCTAATACAAACAAAGCATCCATATTTGGCACAGCACTGATCTTCAGGCACCTGGAGACTCATTCTACCATGCAGTGGGAAGCCATGTGTTGTAGTTTGCTTGAACTAAACAAAATGTCAGTGTTTTACCAGTATCACTGCACAGTGCATCCAAACACAACCAATGAGTAACAGCAGCACACAATTCAAACTTCATTTATAAAACATAACACTGTTAATGTGGTAAAGTGTGTGTGTGTGTGCGTGCGTGCATGTGTGTATCGAAAACTATTAGGAAAACAATGTAGAAAGAAAATGCCACCGCAACCACATTTATGTAAACTGTTGTTGTTTTGTTGTGTTTTTTGTTTAAAGTCATCTGGCTTTATTGTTTCGGATTGGTTTGTAGTTATTTTTATTCCTGGAATGGCAGGAGCTGAGGTAGAACTGGGGGTCCTGGCTGCTGTCTTAATGTTTTCCCTTCTTCTCCCAAGAGCTTTCACTCAGAGATGCATTTCGCACTTTCCCAGACTCCACCCACTCAAGCCCCAACTGCAAGGTCTTCCGGACAGAGCGGGGATTGATGAATTGGTGGAGGCCTGATACACAACCACAACCTGTGGCATTCATCTGGTCAGCACTTCAAAATGTTGTTATCTTTGATAGCAAAAGCAAGACATGCGCCTGAGCCAAAGGAACAAGAGGCCTGCTATCCCACTGACCTGTGACCATTCACTACCAACTGGTGCTTGCGGGGTACTGAGGTAAGGGCTGAATGAGATGTTAAAAGCCAGGGAGACGTAAAGAGAAAAATCACAAGTCAACATGGCATTATTTTCCATTCCCAGTTCATTAGTACCTGTGCAATAACAGTTCAATATGGATTCCTCCTACATGTCCCATTCCATTCATGAAGAGCTTGAACATTAGACTTGTGGGAAATGGGTGGCTACACAGAAAACACTAGGCTACGCTCCAGGATAGCAACTGGGAACCACTGCAACACCAGCACTACTCAGACACGTCATCTTATGTTCTTGAGTCCTGTGAAATGTCTCCTTCCTCAGTGTTTGCCATTTAAGTGGAAGTGGCCTCCTGTCCCCTCTCACCTACCCCTCATGTGGACAATGCTTAGCAGAGGCACAAACTGCCTTCAGCACATGTGGACGCCGTCACCAGCCTCTAAGCAACCCCCTGTGAAGCTTAGATACATCAACGTACCTGTGTTTAGCTGCGACAGGAGCTCCTGTTTGACGGAGCAGTGTTGGAAAGGGAAGAAGGAAAACTGTAGGGAAAAATAACGGTCCTGAGAGGTAAATGAGTGTTTTTGTTTGGCTGAAGACATGTGCATGAGTGAGGAGAACAGAAATATGCCTGAAATGTGAGCTTGGTGAGGTTTAGCGATAGTATCAAAACAGACAGCTAAGGAACTAATGCCTTTCTCACAACCCAACATTCCCTCAGCACCTGAGGTCACATCAACAGGTGAACTGCTGCCATAGTTTAGTTTGTGGTCATTCTTCCTACAGAATAAAATATGGTTGAAATGTCATTTGAAAATACAGTGCAAACAAACTGTGACGACATATGACAACAACTACAATATGAAAGGGGACATTTACGGTATTTAGCTGACGCTTTTATCCAAAGTGCCTTAACCAATGAACTACCAATGCCCTATGAAAGTGTTTAACTCCTGTGGAAGGTATGCGTGTTGCAGAAAAGGATTTTTTGGGCCAAATTATTTTTTTCTGCCAAGAGCTGCAGTTCTTTGCTCAGTAGCCCCAGAAGGGAGTGAGGTGATGGAGTGGAGCAAGAGGTGGTAAAGTGGAAAGTGTGTGTAGGGGAAGAATGACAGGCAGTGTGAGCGATTTTAACAGTCTGGTTTCTCATGGAGCCCTGGCAATGCCCTTCTAAGTAACTGCCTTAGAGTTGGAACACATGGAAAGAAGGAAGATTTACTATTGTTCAAATGTATCGTTTTATGGGGATAATTATTTACAATGGTAACATTAGTTATACTCATAAAAAAAAAAGAGGCAAAAGTATGTGTGTGTGTGTGTGTGTGTGTTTGTCTAATGGCACTCAATTTATGTTAGTTGTGGCCTCTCATATGCAGCATTATCCTGCTGAGACCCTGAGGAGAGCTGTGCTCCAGTATAACCTCCCTTTTTCAAGTGGCGACCAATCGCCTTGTGTCACTCTCAGCTTCTACCTCATATCCTCTACATTCCCATCAATCACCATGACGCCCAGCCTACATAGCTACAGTGGAGAAATTACAAGTGCACTCACACTCCACAACTAATAGTGCTTTCAATTATCCACTTATTTGGAAACCTCAGAGGGAAAAAAAAAAAAGAAGACGTTAGGTGAGCATTGACTTCACCCAGCAGGATTTGCAGTGCTCTGTGTGCCCTGACTCTGAAATGGAGCTTGCTACAACAAACACTGAGTACATGTGAACCAATTAATCTTCCCATACACCAGGCCATGGGTATTGCTGCTGTTCTCATTCAAGCACGTTATTTAAAGAAAAGCAACAGGTCGTGGGGGAAGGAAACGCCTGTCTAGACACCAGCCCAGGCAAGCTGTACATTTTCCAGCAGCTCTCTCTCAAAGTGTGACATTTCTCCTTTTCTTTCTTTCTTTCTTCTTCCCTCGATTCCTCTCTCCTTCCCCCCACTACCTTGAGCAGCGGCTACAGGCTGACAGAATAAACATGCCAGGTGAGTTGGAAGAGGCAGAAGCCACTAAGCAAAGCAGGTTTTGATGCTGGAATGGCTCTCTTTCACACACTCTGCTGTCATCTGCTCATTCTCCAGCACCAAACACATACACAACAAGCTAATCAATCATGTTTCCAGGCGCACAGGCCTGCCCACAAGGGGCTGAGGCAGCCATATGGGTGAGGTACTCACTCTGTGATTTTAGGATCAATGTTGCCAATCCACAGACGATGTCCTTCCTGTGATGACCCACTTGAAAGTATGGAGGCATTCTCCACCGTTTCTGCAGCTGACTGCATTGGGCTCCTGAAAAGAGAAAGTTATATATTCAATTTCTTTAAAATGCTCCATACACCATCTTTAAGTTTTCACACACTCACACACACATACATACACCGTCAGAACACTATGAGAGCTACTCTGAGATTTGCAAAATCACATACCTCTCAACTTTCACTTTTTTTTCTTTAAAAATACGAGAATAACGAGGGACTGAACATCGTTTCTATGCACGATTCCATGCTAGCAAGGTGTGTAGTTACCTTAAAAGATCAGTACAGGGCAAATTCTGCGCTTGACAACATTACAGCTAGTTAGTTATGTAGCAAATATTAACCAACTTCTCATAAATGTTATTACTTTATGACGTTGAAGAAACGTGTTTAACGTAGCTCGGTACAAGCTAACTAGTTAGATAGCTAAATAGCCAACTAAATCAAACTTCAACAAATACTTCTTATGTAGCGTTAGCTAACATATGTTATTTAGTTAGCAAAATGTAGCAAACGTTATTTGCCAGGATCTAGCTAGCTAGCGTTATGTAGCTAATGTTAGGTAGGCTATCTGGCTAGATAACCACCGTCTGTTGCGAGTAAATTTATTTTCACTTACCGTACAATCTTCCTTATTTTTTTTTAAACTCGCGACTATTAATGTCTCAAAAACAAATCATATCGTTTACCTAGCTACCTATAAACCACGACTGACTACTTGCTAACCCAGCTAACATAGGCTAGGTACGCTAGAAAGACAACAAGAAAGACGCAATCAAATGACGTTTACGGCTTTATGCGATGACGTTTAACACAAACATTTCTGATGACATTTGCACGTGTAACACTGGACGACTTGTATTTTGAATTAGTGTACATTGGCCTATACATTTGGGTAAGTTTGCCTGTATGAGTAGAGTAAATGCACATTAATTCATTTGTCTTAAATATCGTTACGGTGTGGTTCCAACTAGCTAGCTAGCCATCTATCCAGAAGCGTGTTAGCATCGTACAGTATATAGCTAGCTAGGTTAGCTAACTAGTTAACTCACCTAGATGCCTAGCAAAGCCTTGCCTCATTTTTTAAACTCTAATAATTACATTTTATAGTTATTGGAAACGTGACTTTAAATAGTCGAAGTATAATCGCTTTACATGGTTACAGACGAATGTAAATCTTAAAGGATAGAGTACGTTTCATAGTTAGATTTTTATATTTAGCTAGTTAGCCACAACATAGCGACATGGCTAGGAACGTAAAAAGAATGTGTTCCAATATTCTATGGAACATTATATGCACGAATTCTAAATTGACCAATCACAGTTTAATGTATATACTTCACGGAACAATCTGCCATTAAATATCTACCATCATATTCTAGCTAGATAACCTTAGGTGTGTGAATGATTCCTTTGAATGCCCATAAAATGAAAATGTTTATGTACTTTTCTGTTAAGGAATGTTGGCTCATTTCAAAGCTGTCCTTGCATCTACTATATTATGTCTGCGATGGCCACCGACAACTTTTGAGACATTTCTTCTGGTGGACCTACTGTCACAACCACGTTTGTCTGGTATTAATATGCAACATCGTCTTATCACCTATGATAAGGACATAGCGGATTGAACTGCAGACACTCCTTTCATGAGGCGATCTCGGACAATCAAGTCGCGCCAGCTGCTCTTGTCCCGTCCTGTCAGAGATGTGTAGACCACCTGGGAAACCGTTTTTCCGCTTCGTATGCTTTCTAAAAGCTGCCATCATGCCCGTTCTGTCTTCTCCTCTTCTCTCGCTAGACGGCTACACTTGTTAGAGTCACCTTTTCCCGTTTTGATCTGCTTTCAACCGCAGCAGCTGTTCATTGAAGCCACCACACGCCGTCAACGAGACCTGATAAAAATCGCGACGCGTGCTTGTTTTGGTGATAGAAGACGGAGCGACTGCTTTTAGATCCGTGCTGTCTACCTACCTATCACTGACGTGATGGCATACAACTGTAAAAACACACGGGCCCTGACCCATCTCACCGGCTGCCACTCTGAAAACAATAAGCAAGGTTTTATTTTGGCTGGGATGATACTTGCCGCTTAAAGAGGACATGGGCTGTTCTTAAATAGGTTTATAATACTTAATCATAGTGCGTATAGCTATGATTAGCTCCCATTAGAATTACATTTGTCTGGTTAGCTGTACTTTGGAGCTCGCAATCCAAATGATTGTACCTAAAAGAGGATCTCCTAAAATTTGAATGAAGAAATGGTTTCACAAATGCTATGCGCCCCCTGGTGGTAAGGGTAAATGATAACTAAGTTGAAAATATCTAATGTATCGAGTATTAATTACATTACGTTTTTACAGAAGGTTAGCAAGAAGCTTGCTATCTGCCACTCTATTAGCTATAACCTAAGCTTGATAATGAGCCAAAAAGTCAGCCAAGCAAAAGGGAGAAAAACAAGCTATCTTTGACTTTGTATGAACCCTGATTTTGTTTGTTGTATTCTGTATTAGGGTTATAATCATCCCTGTTTCTGGGGAATACTTAGGACCATCATTGATGGTGTTAGACCTTGAGATCATGATGAATATATAGAAAAATCTGCATCAGTGTCTGATATGTAATTCCCCTTTGGCTGTGCAGTGTGTCCTTTGTAAAAGATATGGCGTCTGGTCGGCTAAGACCTCTAGTGTCCTTCATAAGAGGGGTGCAAGCGACCAGCACAAGAGTGTCTCCTCTCCTACAACATGGCTGCCCGCATGTTGTCATCCCTCCGCCCTGTTATGTCCGCCATTACGCCACAAAGAAAAGTAAAGGTCAGTAGAGCAGCTGTATCGCTCCTCTTCCTCTGAGCCACAACACATATGCCCCATGGACCATTTCAAAGGGCTTCTCATAGGGGTGCAGGGGGCCTTGCGTTTGTTCTTTAAGAAAGCTCTCCTCTCCTCTCCAGTGCTTGCTAGGTTCACTGGAGTGGTGCATTTGAGTGCATGGGTAATTCCTCTTGTCTTGCTTTCATATGTAATAGCAGTGATCATTTACCAGCATGCAGGCAACTCCTTTTGTTCCTTTCTTTCTCTCTATCTGTCTTTGAAACCAGTAGTGAACATATTTAATCCTCCATACCCACTCCACTGCGCCCCACCCCATACCCACCCCAGCAAAAGCCAAGGGACAGGTAGCCAAAGTGAGCATCAATGCTGCTTTGGTGGAGGACATCATCAGCCTGGAGGAGGTACAGGAAGACATGGCCACTGTGCTGGCCACACTGAAGGAGGATTTCAGCCGCAATCTGGGAATCCGAACCTCGCCAGGTAGGTCAGGATTGTACTTCACAAGCACGCAAACACCAGCCATGTCTCTATCCCACGAAGACCAGCCTCTCCTGGTGCACAGGCTCCACAAGGTCATCAGGGGTTACCTTATAGTTGCTAATGATGTTTTGTAAGGCTAGAGGAGCATCCTCCCCAAGGGTCAGTATACAAAGATCCATCCATGAATTATTTTTATCTTTCACTATTGTTCCATGAGGTGAGGACACTTATCGTGTTTGTGGTCCTGCTTCCTTGAGTACATCCAGGTCAGACCTATTTACCTCAATCCATCCCAGTCTCTAGTGGCTATGCTGAGGACATTACGGACAAGTGGTCACAACGCCAGGAACGTTGCTCGTTTCTGTCACCTATTAACCATTTCACTCCTCCTCCTTCACTCGCTCTGCTGTCCCTTCAAACCTCTGCAGTTTTACCCCGAAGGGCTGTCTAGCCTCTGAGCTCCAGTAGAAGTTGGACTAGTATGACATCATTTCTTTTAAAGGAGGAACTATAGTCATCTGGGCCTGATTATGGCATGTGTTTTTGTTGTGGAGGAGGGGACTGGAGAGTCACCTTGACTGGAAAGGTGGAGGCAAACCTGCAGATTAATGTGATGACCTGTCTGCACTCTTCCTCTCCCCACTTTGCCCTGAGGCTGCATATGGATAATTATGAATTTTGTTTTCTTGATACATTTGTATTGTTCTGAATGCTTTAAATTGAGCACAGGCGAGCCCTTGGCTTCCATATGGCGTGTGCTTTTAACCTGGTGATGGGCAACCTAAGAGCTTCAAGGTCCACAACGCTGTATGCTTTACTGTTTTCTCTGTTTGGACACTTAGCTAATTGTCATAGTTTTTGTTGACTGTGCATATTGGAGCAGACAAGGAAAATCAGTAAACAGTGGACAGTTCAGGTTCAGAGATTAAAAATCCAGATTTTGTTCCAACCACCTGGATTTGTTAATTATCTTAAGGTAGTAGGCTGATGTAAATGGTGAATTGGAGCTGTCTGACAAAGAAATGCTATGAGGATGCTTATCAGAGCAGGAGCTGCTGAGAGAAGGAACCATGAGTTGGAGAATTGTCTTTGGTTTTGAAGAGAAGTTGTAATATTGATGAATACACTCTTTTTCTGCATTCTGCGTGACCTTTGGTCTTTTCCGCTGAAGGGGGCAGGAGGTGGTGGCATGACCAGGAAGAGCTCAATCGGTTAATAGCCTCTCAGTTGATCCTCATCGTTTTGTAATGGAGGAAATGGCAGCTTGTAGTATGGAAGCGTTAGCAGATGTGAGAGGAACCAGGTAACTGAGTTAGGCGTGCACATAGAGAGAGGCGGGGGTAGAGGGGGAGAGAGTGGGAGGGAAAGAGAGATAGGGACTAGAGACACAGTCTTACAGGGCATGTCCACTCATTATCCAAAACCGGCAGCCAAAGTTTGCGCTCACTGTCGGGGCATGCGCTCTCCCTCATGACAAAATGGAAGTTTGATTCTTTTTAAGCCACATCTGCTCTGTTAACCCTGTCGTGTGACTAGACTAACTGTAATTAAAGTGGCAAGTTTTGAAAATACTGTAGTCGTCATGAAAGTGGTACAAATGTGGACATTTTCGCTTTTCACGAACGCTTGGCTTCGGTGGAAATCCGCAATCCGCAAAACCATCTTGTGTATCTTGAAAAGCTAAAAGTGCAGAAAGAATAATTGTAGAATGTGGTATTTTTCAGGCAGAAGAGAGAGGTAAGACAAATAATAGAATTAGAGGAGCGGGAGAAAATGAGAGTAGGAACTGGGAGACTGTCAGAAGGTGAAGCAACATGGGAGAGGGGAATAGGGGAAGCAGCAGTGTGTGAGGGATGGCAGATGAAGGGAGGAGACATGCTGGCATGATGCGTTTGTTTGCAGTCTTGAGAAGGTGCAGAGGGCGAAAGTGAACTGTTCACCTCCAGAGAGAGAGAGAGAGTTATTTCTCATTGTTTTTCTTTGTCTATTCAAATTGACAATGTATTTATTGAACATGTTAATTGATACAAGCACTTTTTGTACAAGCAGTTCATGGATGTTGCTGCATATGTATGCATCTGTATGTTAATGAAGCCTCTGTACTGTTTATATGCAGTCAAGATATGGTGTCTTTGAGTTTTGGACTATCCTTATTACAAAACAACCAAATAAAATTTCCCATGATTTAGGCCTAGTAATGGTTTTAGTTGGGATACAGTATGGGAAAAATGTTAAAGGTAACTGACATTTTTATATTATGAAATGAAATATTATGAATTCTGCTGTTATAGGAAATCTTGCTGGTCCATGTTGGGTGGTTGTGTGTTAATGGTTGTATGCTATTACCTGTGTGCAATGGCCTCTCAGATGAATCATGGGTGAATGAATTCTTCACATAATTCAAGTACCACCAGTCAAATTATAGTATTTAAAACATATTATCATTTTCAATAGACCTTTAAATGACCTTTTTCAGTATTTTTGATGACTGTAGTGCTGTGATTTGCATTCTTCCTTTCTGTTGTACTGACTCAATAGACTGTTTCCAGGTGCACTGGACCACATCTTGGTGACCACCAAGGATGGTAAATGCCCTCTAAACCAACTTGGACAGATCTCCATGAAATCATCACAGCTCATGGTGGTCAACATGACCAGCAACCCAGAGGTAAAGACAGTGTAGTCTCTGCAGCTGCATATGAGAGCTGAACACACACAGAGCACACACTCGCTCACACACTCCCATCCTGTGCTGTAATCTGAGTGTGGTGGACCCAACTTAGCCAGGTCTTGGGGAATTGATTGATCGTAGGGGGGCTGAAGCCCTTTGTTCTTAGGGAGCGATTGAAGCAGAGGCCAGGAGTCTGACACAGATCAGGAAATGACCGCACACTGCCCTCTGCAGCACGGATCTGTGTTAATGTGTGCTCTTTCTAACACACGCAAGCATGCTTGCAAACACACTTGCATTGATGTGTGCTCTCTCTAACACGCACCCACTCATGTAAACACACAGCCCTCCAACATTTCTGTCTTGTTCCTTCTTCTACTTCGACACCCTTGTCCACTCTGTCTGATATCAGCTTTCTGCTGTTATTAATGAGAGTGGCCTGATGCTAAGATAAGTCTGTAAATGAGATTAATGCGCTTTCCTTTTGGTTCCTCCTGCTTGAGGGTCTTATTTCATTGCTGTGCTCAACCCAAAAACCAGCATTGCAGCACAAACTTTTTAAGTCTTTTGCCTGTCTTAATATTGTAAACTTTTGTATGTTGCGATTAACAAAAAACTGCACTGAATACTGACTGGAGCAGTAATATGATTTGCACTACCATCAGGTACTTGCAAATCTATTTGGTTTCCTGTTCATCACTTTTTAAGTTAAGGTAAAATACGAGGACTCTACATGGCATTAAGGAGTAAGTTCATACTGCCCTTCACTGGTATAGTAACTGGCCCTTACCTAACAGGCCTGCAAAACCCAAACAGCAATGTGACTGGCCAGACCCAAAAGCAAACAGCTTTATAATTATTCTAATCCATTATGCACGCCTCTGCTAGAGAGGCCATTGTTTTCCAGTCATTCATTAACAAGCGAGGGAAGGTACAGCCTGGCTGGAAACCCCCAGTGGCTATTGTTAGCAGAGCTCCACAGAGAGCAGTCATTAACACCAACGAACGTTTGCCTCTTGGCTCTCCACAGCTAGTACCGCCGTGTTTGCTTTAGCTTTACCGATCTTTGAAGTCTCAGCCCATTTTTAATCATAAACGCAGAGGTCTGTCACTATTTTTAACATGTTAACCAGAACCAGGAGCTTTTTTTTAATTACCGTAAGAGTCTGGGCTGTTTGGGGGAGGTGGGGGGGGGGGGGGTGAATGAAACTCACAGGGCAAACTAATATGTGTGTCATTCATCGCGAGATGTTCTGCAGAATCCGACCACTTCTGTATCAGTTTGGGAAAGAAACCACAAAATATACCCTGCCTCTGACAAATTATTACACTATGTTGAATTCAGTTCACTCTGCTCAGTTGCAGCGTTTTTAAATCACTTACCTTTTGTGTTCTCTTATATCACAGCTGTTGTTGTTGTACCCAGAATGGGCACCTTTTACCTCTTCACTCCAGCAAACAAATTCAGACTTCACTCTCCATTACTCTTAATAACTATTAATACTTTCAAGAAGTTTATTACTGCAACCACAGTGCTGGCAGCTGTCTGCTCCTGAGGCTGCTGTACTGTGCCCAGTGGGGAGAGCAGGTCACCAGAGGTCACGAGGTTGCACTGCTGCCCCGCAGCCCTGTCCCAGAGGAGCATGTGTTGACAGTGCCCTGCGGGGGTTCAACACACACACACACACACACACACACACACACACACACACACACACACACACACACACACACAGAGCCTCGCCCCTCTACACACCCCTCTAGAGATCCAGTAAAGGGAGATTTTGCCCAGTTCACCTTGGATCAAAGAGCTTGTGTGTGGGTACTCTGGTGGGCTAGGGCTGAGGTTAGATGGAGGTTAGAGGATGGATGCATGTGTGTAGTATGCACTGAAAAGGGTCTGTGAGTGTTTGTATCAGGTACAACAGACTCAGCTGCGTGTCATTAATTCTCTCTGTGTGTGTGTGTGTGTGTGTGTGTGTCCATCCTCAGGCCACTGCAGCAGTCACCCGTGCTCTACAGGAGAGCAGCATGAAACTGAATCCAGAGGTGGAGGGCACCATCATAAGGGTGCCCATTCCCAAGTGAGTGGCTGGTGCCCGGGGGCTGAGACCCAGCGATCACTTTCAACTTCTCCTGCCTCTCTCTCTGACCACTTTCACCTTATCTCCTGTCTCTTCTCTCTGACCACTTTCACCTTCTCTCCTGTCTCTTCTCTCTGTCCACTTGTTTGACAAGCTCTTCATCTTTACTTTATAAGATCATTATTTTTTTTGGAATATCTCACTCGTGTATATAACTTCAATATTTACAATTGTCAATTCCATGAAACATCATCAAGGAGCCATGAAGGATCAAATCCAATCCTTTCCGCTCTACATTTGACATTTTGCATGAAATAAATAGTATAGTATTAAACTATATAAATATTAACATTAGTTTGACTTTGATACGGAAAGCTACTCTGCTTTTAAGCTTGTGTTCTGGTTTTCTATACCACAGACTACAGTAAGCTGCTTGAGGTTTAAAAGTTTGTAATTCAGTGGTGTTTAACATGTACTACAAAAATAAATTCCTAGCCATTGCTATATCTTGTTTCAGTCTGTTTTCCCCAGTTCAACTCTCTTTGAGGTGAGAAGGCCCTCGCTAAATTCTGTAGCCTCCAACCACTCCTCTCCTGTCCTGCCAGGCAAAACAGCCACACAGCTCTACCGTTATTCTGTACACCACAAAACTAGTTGATTGTGAAGCCTCGCTACTGCAATAGATGCTATGACGATGGCAGGTGCTCCTCTGGCAGTAGAAAGTGGAAGGGCCAGCCGCAGCAGCCGCAATCAGCACAGCCTCCTCGCATGTATTTGCATGTATAAATAGAGCACAAGGCTTGATTGGCTCGGAATCACTAATTACATGCATTGTTTTCTGTAAACAGACTCTGCTCTTGGACTGTTTACAAATGGCTCATAGCAAAATGGCAATTAAGGAGGAGGCTGGGGGAGGGGCACTTCTGCGGCAGAAATTTGGAAAAAATAGTTTGTGTGGAAAGAAATAGTTTAATCAGGAACCCTTTTCAGTTCGTTCTGAAAAAAATATCTGCTTTTGATGTTTTAGTATAAGATTTGCCTGTTTTAAAACAACATATTGTTTACTTATTTTATTTCTACTGCTTTTTCTGGAACAGTAATGGAGGCAAAGATCAAACTCATTATTCCACACTGTCAAAAAAATGGTTCTTTATATGAGGTCTTCATATGAAATGCCATTCTTTCTGGCATAATTCTGTATGTGTGTGCTGTTGTGATTGGCAGGGTGACTCGAGAGCACAGAGAAAACCTGGCTAAGCTGGCAAAGGAGTTCAGCAACAAAGCTAAGGAGTCTGTTAGGAGAGTACGCACCAAAGCCTTGGTCCACATCAAGAAGGCCAAGGAGGGGGTCTCGGAAGACACTGTCCGCTTGATAGAAAAGCAGGTATAAACACCTTGATTGTGTTTTAAAGAAACAGAAGTGGTGAATGAAAATTGGTGTATTGTGGCAGTATATAATTAGCTTTTTAAAAAAACAACGGGTATGCCACTCTAGCAGACCAGAACTACACGGTTTAGTGATTCTGGGCTCCAACCTGTGAAACTATGTTGGGTCAGGTGTGTCAAGGACAAAACACTTAACACTTCTAGGCATTCCAGAACTAGAGTTGGGGTCTGAAATAAAAGGCTGGCTGTTTCTCTGTCCGCATGCTTCCATGCTGAATATCTGCCTCTCACAGTCAATGGCTCAAGGCTCAATAGCAGGCAATGTTGAAGCTGTAGTGTCTTGCCATTCCTGATGTCTGCCATCTGTGTGTCGTCTTGCAGGTTCAACAGATGGCGGACAGCTACACAGCAGACATTGACAAGCAGTTAGCCACGAAAACCAAGGAGCTGCTTGGCTAATGGAGACAGTCTTCCAAGCATCCATGACCTTGTGCATTAAACATAACTTTGGCTGGACACATCCTTACAAAAAAAAAAAAAAAAAAGGAAATGCGGGTAACTTTGTCATAAAATTTGGCATCTCAAAGGTGGTGTTTGGTTGATGTTTGTGTGCTTTCCTCATGCATAAACAAAAGTGGCCTTAGCATGCCAGTGGCTATAAACCCCCCTCCACCCTGTCCTCAAGTCTTCAAACAAACAAATGGGAGGACAGATGAAGTTTTAATGTGATTTGGGGGTCCTCCTCCTAATCAGAGTGATGCCACAGGCTCTATGTTTATGTAAGAAAGCGCAGCAGTCAATGTAAACTCTGGTCTTTACAGGATGGTGCGGGAGTGTTCACAACAAGGCATTGCCAACATTTGTTTCGCATTCACAGCTGCTGAGCTAAAAATGCACATGTTTTCCTATTGTTTGTAAGGATTACAGTTGGAATAAAAAAGGCACACACTTTTTTTTTTTGACTCACTCAGAACTAAATTGCTGTGCTTCTCTTTGCTGCTTATTCTTTCAAGTCATTAACTTCATTCTTTTCCCAAATGGAACATCATTCTAGTGGATTTGGTCACATTGGTGGACATGGCAAATGTAGCTCATGGTTTTGTGGGGACTTCAATGTAAAACCTCAGCCTAATGTAAAAACTGGCATGAACAATACTAGGTTTTGCATTGAATAGCATCATCCCTAATGGAGAAAAACACAAGGGTGACTGAAAAAACAGGTTTGAGGTAGTACATAGACAGAGGAAATGGGCAGGTTTTCACTGTTCCCAGGTCCATATGTCTGTAATTTGGGGGCATTGTGTATCTTGGCCTGGACCAGAGGCTCATGATCGATGGAGGAGTGAAAATCCTGAGACGCTGGCTCCGCACACTGGCCTGAAAATTGCTTTCAGCTGATAGCTTCATTTCGCTTTACATTTATCAAACGGATTACTATGCGTCTCTCTCTGTTTACAGCTGCTATGATGGAGGCGATCGGGATGGCAGCAGAGAGACCAAATGTTTTTCCTTCTGTGTCGTTGAAAATATACATGCATAAATTGGCTCTGTAAACTTTCGAATTGAAAGTGTGCTCCTTGGTTGAGTCAGGGAGTGGCTGTCGTGCGTTTTGCAGGGCTCACATGCTCTCATCCAACCTCAGACTTAATGGCAACAAAACACGTCCCAGATCAAAACACTGAAGGCAATGCATCAGCCGCAGTATTATTAGGGGGCCTAGGCAGCTGGCTTTCTTATTTCTTTCCTTCCCTGCTTTTCCAGAAGGTGCAAATGTACTAATACGATGCTCTGTAATGCCCTTTCCGCACCCATTTTACGCCTAGTTTATATGCAGATTATTTAGGATTGAACTGCCATTATTCATCCTTCTAGTCTCGTGACAATGCAAGAACGGCGATATCCTGGTTCAGTACGAGTATGAGCTCTTATGTGACAACGGGGTCTCCAGCAAAGAAGCGGGCTATTATTCTCTCCCAGGCGGCGCTGATTACGTTCCTCGCACGCACTCCGGTGCTCAGATAGTTACAGGGACTCGAGAGCGCATTTAATCACTTCAGTGCCACCGAATTGGCTCCCGAACGCTCGTGGCGTCCTCGCCTCTCAAGTGCGCGAGCCACCCGACGGTCTCATCAAGAATCCAATCAGTTTAACCGCGAAATGCACTTCGGCTAAGACGAAAAACGATTTTCTTCCAGGATGCTGGTGCCATAAGGGCAGGCTCACTGCATATGTAAATAGAAGGGAAATTAACGCGGTTTCTCATGTTCTGATAGCAGCTCACGTTTCAGGCGCGGTATGAGCAGCGCAAGGTGGATCATTCCCTGTCGATTGCATTATTCATTTTTGATCTTGGCTTAAATCGAGCCCCCTTAACGAATTACAAAATTTTAATCAGTTTCCCAGCTCTGAACAAAATGATGGGTGAGTCAGGACAGTATTGTAGTGTAGTACTGAAGGGATAAGGGATTTGCGCGGTGGAGTTTGATCCACCCAGGCTACATGTGTACTACATGTACACTTGAACAGGCGATTTAGTAGGTGGTTATTAACCTACGGCAGCATAAAATTATGTATTTATGTTTGTTACAATTACATTAAAAGTAGGCTATAATCAGGTGAGTAATCCAGGCGTTGGAATTGTTTCCTTCCGGTTCAACTCTAGTCAGCCTGAATGACTTGACCTGTGCCGCGGGTGCACGCGCTCATTAGGTGCTGTACCCCATGGCGCAGTGGCCTGCTCCACCGCCGTCAAAGAGTAACCCCATCTAACAGAGCGTCTTTTGAGTTTGGAGTGGTTAAACTGTCATTTTAAATCGCCTAGACGTCGTGATTACTAGCATAGGAGGAATTATATATTTAGCTTTATGTCTGCTACGATTTCCTGCCCTCGTCTTGATCCTAAGTGACTGAAGCACTAGATATACCCCGATCTCCAACGAGGCGCACTCGTCCCGCGGGAAGACTGTAATCAGCGGTTTCAGGGTGCGAGGAAAAGGAAGATGACGATGAGCACGCGGTGGGGTCTCTGTACAGTGGATATTATTCATACATTCAAATACAAAATGGAAAAGACGGCACCTGCCATACACGTGAACATGGTGGGCGCATTTGTCGTTCTACTACTGCAGGCGCAAAAAAGACAATGAAGAGGGTGGGGTGGGGTGTATTCTCTAATATTAACATTGCTTGGATACACAAAATGTTTAACCCTTTGGAGCGTGTTATTGAGAGTATATTGTCCTGTGTCCGGGTTCTAATAGCTCTTTGAGTAATATTATTTATTTATTGTGAGATAAAAGTGAGAATGATTGTGTATGGTGGCAGTCCTGACCATAATAACACAGTCTAATATGAGTCTTCCTTGCTTTTATTTCACAATTTAAAGTTCAGCATAGTTCAGTTGTCACTTTACAAAAATGGTGGCAGCCGACCACGACTGATCGAATGCTTCCACGTCTCTCGCTGTCCATTTCCGGCATTGAAAAGGCATAACGAAGAAAGGACGCTATATACTAACTAATCCATGATAACCTTCGTGTAATAAAGAACTTATCATTTGGCGTACAAATGCATGGAGTGGACAGGAAGTCTACTAATCTGAAACCTGATGCGAGAGGAAGGAAGGACTCAGGAACCAACCTTCAGAGCTTTCACCAATCATATTCATCACAGGCCGAGGCCCAGACTCATTAGGCTACAGCGCTGCACTTAACTAAACATCTTTTCCATAAAATAAATGCTTCCAGGTTACTCTCGGCGCAGGTCGTGCTCGCATCTGATCTCAATTACCCCGCGCGCAATGGCGCGGATTCGAGCGCAGGCAACGCGTATGCTGAACCGCTCTCCGAACTGCTGATTTACCCCCATCTGACATCAGCTTTGCTGTTTCTCTTATGATGGTTAAGGTTCGTATTGGGTATGGTGAGTGAGACCGCAGACGGGAAAGGGGCAATCGGTTACCCGGGATTTCGCCGAACACGCACACTCTTATTAACCAAGAAGGCACAGCACTGGGGAGCACGCAGGATACGCGCGCTGACTGTCACGTTAAGGAACTGGCAGTGGGGTGGGCCTCGGTGAATAATTGTTTCCTGATGCGTTCTTTCCCTTGGAATATTAATTACACGCTGATTGAAATCTTGTAGAATATTCGAGTTGAAACTGTGAGATGAAGTGAAGCCTAACCTATAGAAGAGTCCCATTTAATAGGGTTTACTGTTATTCAGTAGAAAATCTGGAATTTGGTTTTAAATTTAAGCGGAAGCGACGAAGTTACTAAAATTCACGTGACTAGAGGTTTTGGCAAAATTTCTGAGATTAGACTTTCTGCATGTAATTTTTTTTTACAGGTCACACACGGCGGGGGGGGGGGAAAGGAACAAAACAAGCAGGGAGCTGCTGAGCATATGTTTTTCGTTCACCGGGAGGCCTCGAACACACATTTTGTTTGGAAAGGATGCCAAAACAGAACAAAGTAGAGTTCTTATTTGTTTGTCTCAGTCTCATGCAATCCTTCTCCCGCTCCTCACTCATCTCCATGTCTAAGTCCAGTCTCCTGGGGGGTTGCTCTCTCCATGGTTTTATTTTAACGTCTTCGTTAGGAATTGTTGAAAGCTCCGAAGTCGTTCCTCTTGCACGAAGTATGAACAAGACTCCGCCAAGTGGTTTTATATGGTCCAACAACGTGGCTTTAAAGCTCCGAAGAATTTGAACCTGTTTTCTTTCTAATGAGGCTTATGTACATCTTGTGTCCTGTGAATACCGTTCAAAGATAAGTATGATAAATGATCAACTTACTTTTATTCAAAAGAAAATTTGGCAGTCATAATATTGCATAAAGCGTGCATAAACTTTCACTCAATGACCAAGTGGACAGATCGAAGGAAGTCTCTGCTAGGCTAAGATATTTGCAGTGAAGTGTTTCACCGTCAACTAACATAGCCAATTGTATATAAGCTTGTAGTTTTATTTTTATCCAAATAGAAACAGAAATCTATTATTCAGTCAGCAAACGTGAACAGAGCTATTGCCGGAAATTCAGAATTGGTAGGCTCGTACATATATTGTTGCATGATTTCCATTCTCCCTCCTTGAGCCACTATATTGAACACTGCTTTAATAGCATAGCACGCTGAGAGTCTGTGACAGAGAGCTGTCAATCAAGCATGCGCATTTGAATATTAGAATCTGGTCCTGGGCATTCACGTATCCAATTTGGTTAATTTTTGAGTAGTGTTTTATGTTTTTTGTAAAAAAACAAAACAAAACTGCTGAATGTTAAGTATATCAGTTTATTTTAGAAACATACAAACATCAGTTTTTTTAAAAAAAAAAATATCTTTAAGGGTTTTTAAGGTCATATTTACAACAGCTTGGAAATATAAAATATATAACTGCAGATTTATTGGTCTATATGATTCCAAATGGATATAGGCCTACCACTGCATGTATATTTCACATTTTCCATGTGTGTCTGATTGCATGATGTGCTGTGATTCTTCCTTTCATAAATCTTAATATTTTGGCAAAGCCCTATGGTCCTCAAAAGTACCTCTCTGGAAGATCTCAGGTTGCTGAATGAATCTGTGAAAGAGCATAATGCTCCAGACCTTTAAGCTTCTCTAACTGAATGTTTTACCACCTTATCCAACCATAAACTATTTTAAAATTTAAATCATATATCTGACCTCCCAATTTATCAGTACTTTGAGACAGACATTTAATGAATTAATGAATGAATTGAGAACAATTCATTTAATGAATTAATTGAATAAATAAACAAGTTAATCAATAAATCTTCAAATCAAAATTTATTTATATAGCACTTTTTACAACAGATGTCACAAAGCAGCTTTACAAATGTCCAAGTGCAAGTCCTAGTGAGCAAGCCAAGGGCAACAGTGGCAAGCAAAACTCTCTAGAGCATGAGGAAGTAATCTTGAGAGAAACCAAGACAGCTTGGTGCTTAAAAAATATTTAAAGAAAGTTTTCAGAAAACATACTAAACTAATATTGGCATTTAAGCTTCTGCATTCAGAAAATGAAACATGTAATGCCAAATAATAGTCAACAGAGGGAGACAAACAGGAACGTTAAAACAGAACTCCCTTTTAACATTATTATGGTACTATTTCACCTGTGTGACATTGGCAGCACAGAGGAAGAAAGAGGCGAGGATAAATTAAAACTCTTTATTCTCCATGTCTTGTGATAATACAAAAGAAGAAGCTGCAAGGCAGTGGCCAAAGAGAAATTCAGAATTGCACTGATAAAGATACAACAGCAACTCTTTAGTCTGACGTGCAGCACTGACATAAGGAACCTGTGGGCTTAAATAGTGACAGAGAAACAAAGAACAGGTGAGAAACCTTAATACATCGGCAAGCTGGACCGGAGCAGGTGCTGTGAGTGGGTGAGTCCCTCTTGCTGGATGGTTGACCAACCGTGACCAACATGCAGTAACAACAGGACAACTAATTGTCAAGTGTTTCATGAATCCCAGCATTTCAAAGGCGTAAAAGCAGTGGTAGCTCAGAGGTTAACATGTTTGCCTTGTAATTGGGAGGTTGCCAGTTCAAGCCCCACCATTGCTAAGTTACCAGTGCTGGGCCCCTGAGCAAGGCCTGTAACCCTACATAGCTTAAAGGTGTATTCAAGCATGATTGCAAGTCACTTTAGATAAAAGCATCATCTTAATACTGTGAATGTTTATATTTTCTTCTTTTTATCCCCTTTATGGATGGTGGCAGGCCAAGTGAAAAGAGTGATCTTGTATCCTGTTGGAGAATTGGAGAATTTAGTATTTATGACTAGTTTTCCACTTAATTTCCTGTGATTGGCTCAGCAGTACATCTATGCAGGACAACAGAAAACTATCAAACACGTTCTTCACAGTGGAGGTACAAAGCGATGCTTTGATCTTTGCATAGAGCCAACAGCATGATTGGCCCCTTATAAGGATATTTAATTTGGTGGCAAGGAACTACACTTTTGTACTCTTGTCTTTTCTTTCTCTGTGGTCAGCAGAGATGGACAGTAACCTTTGGTATTTTGCAGTTTTCAGCGGTGTCGTGTGGCTTATGGTGGCTCTGTACCTGCTTTTCTGTGCCTATCTGCTGCGCTCTTTATGTCAGAAAGGTAAGAGAGGCCCAGGATATATGGAGAGCTCTGGAACTAGAGGCAGAGGTCTAATATAACTGACATGTATTGGGTATCATATAAAAAGAGGGAAACCGGAACCTGAGAGTTCTGGAATGCTGAATCATCTGTCTATCTGAGATCTTGGCAGCATTGACATTCAATTAAATTCTTCACACTTTTCAAATATCTATGGATCGCTGTGAGCAGGCCCACTGAGTTTTGTAAATATTAGATATACCCAAATCCAGGATAATACCCTACAGATTGTTTTCATTACTAATCTAACACATTTATTGGCATTAAATCATGTATAGTATCTTGAGTCAGGGGCATGGGAACTAAGCTCTGCAGGGCAGGACATGCGAAACTGGAGCAATAGGGCCATCCTTTTTTTTTTCTGAAGGGGCACAAATAGCCTAGTCTAAATGGAAAAATGATGTGTAAGTAAATCTAATGCCATCTTATCTATTTAAATCTAATCTGATTTAAAATCTAACGCTTTTCAAAATAGTTAAGAACATGTATACATTTATACAAAACAATAGGGATGAGACGTTCAATACCGAAGCGTCGAAGCTCGTGTCACTTTTCCAACCCTTACTGATTCGACATAGTGTACCGGAGTTTGTATTGAGTCACTTACCCTCACGTGTCATTTGAAGCTTCGAAAACGACAACGAACCACCGGAAATGGGCGGGACTGGTTCAAAGTTTTGGCGCGATCTCATATTTTAGTGACTTTTAAGGTAAATGGTAAAATCCTGAGCGCCTTTTTTGTGGCAGAGTCTCATTTAAAAATGGAAACTTCTACATCAAATAAGCGTTCCAAAGCATGGGAAGATGTTGATAACATATCTAGAAATAGGTTAAGTACTAAATATAATGTATATGTATGGTTTATGTAAAACACAAGGGTCTTATTCTAATTAAATGTATTTTTAAAAGGTGCGATGTCGGCAGTGTTCCCAGGAATTCTTCTTTTGTAACGACACGTCCTCAATGCTGAGACACCTTTGTGCCAAACATGAGAGCACATCAGCACCACATACTGGTGAAATCATGAACCAGAGAAGAAACAGACTTAAACCCAACACTGTGGAGAAACGTTTATTCTTAAATAAAAATTTGTCAGCATAACTGTTCGTTTGCACTCAGTTTATTGAACTGAACATTAACTCCTCTTCTATATTAGGTTCTGTTCCCAGTTAACCACAATCACTTAACTTCCAGTCACTATACCCCAGCAATATGTTTCCTCAGATCATAGTTTCAAACTTTGTAGACGATTTTTATATCCCCTATATACCCCTCATATTCCCTATAAAATCATGGTTTCATGATTCACAGATGAGTGGTCACTCTGTTGCTAATATATGACTGATATTTTCCATAGGCCTTATACATTCTACAATAATGACAACATTCAAGCATTTATTGAAACATAATTAAACAGGATTTTCAGCAGATCTGAACAGACACGAGTTGAACTGTAAGACCACGCAGCATGTTTTGCATTAACACACTTTGCAGTATTGATCTGCAGGCTGCAATCTTTTTTTTCTGGAAAAAAGATGTCACTCTTCTCTGATGTTGGATTTCAATACTCCAATGCATCAAATCCTTTTCGGTACAATCAGGAAGAAGCTCCTAAAGCTTCAATGGGGCTTCGTCCACCCACCACTACAAAACAACACTGCAATGAAGTCAGAGACCTGCCCCATCACCATGTCACCTGCCATAGAGTAGAGATATCTGTTATGACATGCAGTGAATCAAAGAAGTAGATTTACCTGAGATGCTGGTTCTAAAAGAGTGGAAGCTGGAGCAACTCCAACCTTTGTACAGGTCAGAAGGGCCCATAACCATACAAGGGAAAGGGAGAACTGCCGAAGAGGAATATCTATAGAGAGAAAAGGACCGAATCAACACATGTTCAGATTTAACGGTAAATGTTATAATGTAATGGCCATTGAACTGTGCACAGGACTGACACTGAAATATTGTAATATATTGAGGCTGATTTTACTGTTCTCCTGTAGAGCCACCTGCCTGAGATATTAATTTAGCCTAGGGTGGGGCTTTGTGTATTTATGGGGGTGTAGACCAGAAAGTAGATGGTGGTGAGATGGGAGTTGTAGTTATTTAATGATTATCTGTTGATGGAACAGCATCCAATTCTGTTTTGCCTGGTACGGACGCATAGTCCATTGTTAATTATTAGGATTGTTGATTAATGTTTGAGGAGCATTAGAGTCCAACTGAACTGTTTACTTTTAAAGCCATTTATTATCCTTTCACAATTTTTAGTGAAAATTGAGCACAACTTCTTTTTCACAAACACAAGAAGCTAGGCAGTGGAGGAAAGAAGCAGAGACAAAGAACTTTGCCATAACGTGATAGCAGTGTGGAGGTCCTTTGCCAAATTGATTAATTCTGGAAAATTCTCAGAATTTCCTCACAGGATATAATTCTGCTCATGTCTCAGCTATTGCCTTCCTGTAGGACATTTCTGTCATTTATCGTAAAATTACACAGTACGGTATTTAACTAGCATTTTCCTCTCATCCTGATACTTCCACCACTGGAGTGAAGGAAGTTTGTGAGGTCACAAGAGGTGCTGCCCCCTAGAAGCGTTTTAAGTCTTGCAGTGTTTTTACTGTCAATGTTTAACATTTTTGAAGGCATGAGGTGAAGGGCAGAATGCAAATGCAGGAAGTTCTTTGATAAACGAGGGGAAACGAAACACAGGAGGCTGGGAACCCACTGAGGTAAATTAACATGCGAACTAAGCAAACCTAAAATGACTGCGATGAATGCACACATGACCAAATTTACCAAAATAACCACCAGCATGGGAAACCAAACCCAGGGTTTAAATAACCAAGACAATTAAGCACTGACCATACACAGGTGAACATATAAACAGGGAAAACCAAAACAAAGACTACAATTAAAGAACAGATGAGGGGTGGAGAAAACAAAACCAAGTAATGGAACAAGGAAGTAAAGGAAAACAGACACGACAGGGAAACCATGGAAACAGGGACGCCAGGAGGTTGGCCAAAGGTGACACAATGGTCACAATATGACGCCTCTGTTGGTCAGCATAATCCTTTCTGACAAAGAATATCAGATGAAGCCTATGAAAAATGTATTTTCCTAAATTTGGTTTCTCCATGTTCTTCCGCCTTGCTACCAACCCCCATGAGGGGCAGAAGTAAGGGGTTGTGCTTGTCTTTTTGGAATACTCTGGAGTAGTACCATCCTCAGTCTAACCTAACATCTCTGACACAGCTAATCAATGTCTCCAGAAAACAATATCCAGAATACAATCAAAATGTATTACAGATAGGCCTGCTGTTACCACATTGTTTATCTGGCTGCACTTTTTGGTGCTTATGGGGATGTAGCTTCTGATATTGTGCTTTGCTTTAATTTTAGGGCTTTATTAATATAATAAATTCATTAAAACAGCCTGTGATAAAGTTAGGAGAACATTAGAGACTATACTAGTTTTGGAACTTGTAAATTTTGTTCTTTCATGAAGGTCTGTGTTGGACTATGGCAATCAGTTACAGATGCACCTACCTACAATTAGACAATTAGAATCTTTTCCCCAATTTGTCTTCAGAAGCTCATTTTTTGGATGAAGTCTTCTACATCCTCTTCATATATACCTGATCATGTCATAACTTGTTTACTCAAAGAACTACTGCCCATTAGGGTAGAAACTGATTACTGTAATTTACTCTTCTTTTGGCCTGGATTATATTGCCAAATTATGAAATCTTGCAGTTATTAAACCACTATTGTAAAAACCTAGTCTTAATCCCCATGAACTTTCCAATTACAGGCCAATTTCAAACCTGCCCATTATTGCCATAATACTAGAAAAAGCAGTTTCTTCATTTAAAATGCACCTATTTACAGATGTACATGAAGTATTTCAATCTAGACCACATCACAGCAACTACATCAACTACAAGGGTAGTTAGTGATATTTTAATATCCTCTGATAAAAGATGCTTCTCTTTTCTTATACTTTTAGATCTTAAGGCCACATTTGATACAATAGACCACAACTGGAAACTGGGATGGAAACACTCATGTGGCATTAGATTGCTATCAATTTGACCTTGTACATAGCAGTGGTAGCTCAGTGGTTAAGGTACTTGACTAGCAGTTGGAAGGTTGCCAGTTCAAACTTCAATTTGCCACTGTTGAGCCCCTGAGCAAGGCCCCTGAGCTTAACTCTCAAGTTGCATTCAGTCAGAATTGTAAGTTGCTTTGGATAAAAGAGTCAGCTAAATGTAATGAATGGTCTGATCTTACAAAATTAGATATATTCTTATGATATGTACCATTATACACAGTTATTTGTAAGTATGCCGTCAGCTTCCATTGTTAAGTTGACGATACAACCCCCCCCCCCAAAAAAACCTCCCAGCTAAATCTTAAATTTTTTTAAACTTTAAAATATTCTTGTTGACATATAAAGCATTCAAGGATCTGGCACTACCTGAGTGAACTCACTGTATACTATAATTCACCTCACCTACTGCATTCTTAAAATGCAGGGGGTAGAGCCTTCTCCTATAAAGCCCCGCAGACATGGAACAGCCTTCTAGCTTTAATTTGGAACTCGTACACCCTCTCAATGTTTAAATCCAGACTAAAGACTTACTTATTCACTCTAAGTTCCTGTATATAAAGATCCACAGCCAGGGATCTGAACAAGGAATCCATAGTCATAGTTGTCTGGTAATCTGAGGTGTTGGCACTGTTGTCCAGCCATTTCATATGTTGACTCGAGAATGTGAGGATGACGTGGGTGTAATGTGATGTTGCAGAGAGCCCTCAGGAGTGTTGTCGCCCTCTGGCCCTCCCTTCTAATTATGCTGCTACAGATAAACACGCTGGGGCTACATGCTGACTGTTCATGTTTTATTCATCTTTATACATCTAACTACATCTAGATACATAGAATATATATATTTATCTGTATATATATTTTTTTCTCTATGCACCGCTGGTTCTCTTCCTCAGTTTGGACAGAGCACTCTCCACCATTTCACTGCGTGTTGTACTGTGTATGACTATGTATGTGACAAATAAACCAAACTTGAAACTTGAAACTTGAAACATCTTTCTATTTTAATTGTGTTTTACTGTGGAAATGATGCCAATACTGGACTATACTTGCTCATTGGTGACAGAGCATCTAAGATAATGCCAGGAAATGTCCCAGTGCCACCAGCAGATGAACTGATGCTACCATTTTCATTCAGACACCCCATCTAGTCCTATGGATGCTGAAACAGCTCACGTAACCTAGTAGCTGAGACTCCCACATCTACACTGAAGTGGCTACTTGGACTAAACATAATATAACAAAGCATGGACTGGTTATTAGCTGGGCAGCCGAAGGAGTCTTTGTCTTCCGAAGGTTTCTTTCTTAATTCTGCCCAGGGAGTTTTTCATTGCCACTGTCGCCTCTGGCTTGCTCTTTAGAGATCTCGACCCATATATATATTATCAAAAATACATAAGGCCACCTTCTTTATATATATATATATATATATATATATATATATATATATATATATATATATATATATATATATATATATATATATATATATATATATATATATATATATATATATAAAGAAGGTGGGCTTATGTATTTTTGATAATACTGATAATACTTTTACTTAAGTGAAGAAAATCCAGTTTTTACTTATTTACACTTTAATTATTCACATTTAGATGTTTTTGCACCTGGAGCTGTTGTGATATAACTTTCAAGATGTATCATTTATTTTACATCAAATATATATATATATATATATATATATATATATATATATATATATATATATATATATATATATATATATATATATATAAAAAGAAAAATAATATCAGCTAATAATTTTAGGTTCATACGTTGGTAGTTTCTGTCTGTACTATGACTGTACATTGGAATTCAAGGTAACTCAGTACTTGAATTGTTTTGTTAGGCTGCATTTTCTTTTTTTCGAATCTTTGACTGAAGTTTTACTTGGGTTTTAAGTTACCCACCGCTGGTGACTGCAGTAGACTTGCAGACCTGAACATAACTATTTCAATATTTACTGACGCAAAGCATTTTGTAACATCTTATGAATGCAAGCACAGATCCTTTTTTTTTGCGTGATCCGTTTCCTGTGACGGATGGGCGTTTCCCTTGTTGACAGAACAATTGGAAAAGATATTCTACGGAGCAAGCAAGTTAGGGTAAAGTGTTTTATCACTGAATTAAGAAAAACCTTTTTGAATACGCGAATAGTCGTCAGACTAAACGAGTTGGATTTGTGTTTAACTGACATTGCGCAGTAGACCGTTGTGAATCTCTCGCTTGGTTTTATTGGTAGAGGATGACGTTCAGAAAGCTCTGAAAACGCCCCAAGCTTCTGACTTTGTATGAAGTAATAATGATAATGATTTGCACTTTGGCGACTTTCTTGTACAGTGGGTTAGGATACGGAAATATTATTTGAGCCTTTCACGCATCATATATTCTGAAAGGGCTATTCTAAAATAGTTTTCAACCACTAAATAAAAAGCCCTATATGTATTGAAGGAAAGTAACAAATCTCTAACGTTTGAATACAGGGTTACCAGCTGGAATGTCTTCCGTGTGGGTGAGTGTACCCGTTAGGAATGAATCCAGTTACGTAACCATTGACATTTTTTATGTAGGATAAGCCTGTTTTGTATTCTTGTGTTTAGTCACATTTTGTACTTTTAAAAAGGTTTGTGTGCCGTTTTAGGATGATTTAAATCTTCTTCTGGATTCATCAGACTCACTCTCGATTACTGTAAGGCATTCTGTGTTTTGTGGCATTCTTGCTTATAAGCTCACGCACCTTTTAGACATGCAGTGGTATCAGATAAGATCAAGATGGCAGTGTGATGTTCTGCTCATTTTTCTTAGTCTAGTGCCAGAGGAACCATTAAAGAAAAGCCAGGCTTCAGACCAGCTGAGGATGCTGCAGCTCTAAGGGTGGCCATAGAAGGCATTGGTGAGACACTGGAACAGCTTCAAAAATTTTGTTTGCATTTTCCTCCTAAGTAAACTTACCTTGCATCATGTACTGAAGTTCAGGTAAAGAATGTTCATATTGTTTCACTGCAATGACTAACTATAGTCTGGTTTGTCTGCCTGTGTGTGTGTGTGTGTGTGTGTTTGTTTAGGCACCACAGAGAAGACTCTGATTGACATTCTCACTCAAAGAACCAATGCCCAGCGTCAGTTAATTTGCAAGGCCTACCAGGAAGCAACTGGAAGGGTAAAATATCCACATGACCTTTCATCCACTGTGGACTCCAGAAACATTCTAAAGCATTAGTGTTGGACTGCAGTCCTGGAGAAGCCCATGATACTGCATTTTAGTGTATTATCTCTAAAACAATTGTTTTGGCTAATGAAAGACTTCAGTTACATAAAAAACACTAATGGGGCTGTCCAGGACTGAAGTTGGAAGACACTGTTCCCCTACATGGATACAGTTCCATGACGATATGTGAACTCTTGCATGCTAGACTCTTGCAGATGACCTGAAGGGGGATACTCATGGAGACTTTGAGGATATACTGGTGGCTCTGATCACACCGCCCACTCAGTTTGACCTCCAGCAATTTAAACAGGCAATCAAAGTAAGAAATCTGTTCTTTTTAACATATTACAACTGTGAAAAATTGTCCTTTTTTGAAAGTTAGATTATTTAAAACAAATTTAAAGCTGTTACTTTTTTGCTAACTTGGCTTTTCATAGACTTGAGAACCTAAAAAGTAACTCTGACTACCACAAGGTTTACTGATAATTAGTGTGAAACCCCAGATATTTTCTCTATATTAAGAATCTGTTGTTTGGAGAAAGTGGTGATGGTATGGTTAACTATTTCTTGGGCATCCCAGGGGGCTGGAACATCAGACAGCACGCTGATAGAGATATTTGCATCCCGAACAAACAATCAGATCAAGGATCTGTCTGATGCTTATTTGAAAGGTTTGAGTGTTTACTGTTTTTTGTTTAAAACAGATCATTTGGCCATGTTCAATGCTGATTTTATGTTAATTGTCTGTTTCAGAAACTGGAAGATCATTACTTCATGACCTGCAGTCTGAGGTGTCAGGAGATTATGGGAAAAGCCTGCTTCTTCTAGCAGAGGTGGCTTCCCACTTAATGTCTTTCTTATATCCATGCCTGATTTGTGTAGATAATGAGTAATGGCATGTCCTAACCTCCCTTAACTCATAGGGTAAGAGGGACGAGAGTCCAAATGTGGATGCTGCGAAAGCCAAAGCAGAAGCCATGGTACAGCATTACTAAGATAAGATCACACTTTATTGTTCCTGAAGGAAATTGCAGTGGCACAGTACTGTAAAAATTGCACAACAGAAGACATACATTAAATCAGAATAAATAGGACAAGGTTGTAGAAGTGAGTTACAGAAGCACAAAACTGTGGTACGGATGAACGATAAGCCTTGATATTATAAGAGTTAGCAGGGTCTATATACATATATAAATTATGTACATGACTTATTCTAGAGCAGCCTTGGAAGGTGTTCCAAGGAATGCAAACATTGGTATTGCACTAAAAATGTATTGCACTAAGATAAAACATATAACACATATGAGAAATGTCTATATAAATAAACCACTATGTACATGATATAAACAAGAGCTGCAAAGCCATTATTGCACTAATGGAGTAAATAAAAATTAAAACATTTAAAAATATTATTAAAAACAGGAGTTACAATGACAATATTGGTCAGACTAGAGAGAAGAAAATTAGTGCATCATAATAGTATAAATAATAGTATGATCAGGACATGCAAGAGTATGGTATGGCTCAGCACAGTTCAAACAGCACCAGATCAGTAGTGTCCCTCCAGTGAGGAGAGTAGAGTCTTATTGCAGTGGGGTGCTCATTCACACATTGCAGCTCAGTCTCCTCAGTGGAGTCTGCACCTTCCTGTCTCTATATTCTTTGCTGTTGTGTGCTGTTAGCAACTTACATCTCACAGGATTGCATTCTGTAAAGGTCTTGACCCTAAAGTAGTGGAAGACGCTATTCTCCTACATGGATGCGGTTCCATGACGAATCAAAATCTGTGAATTCTTGCATGCTAGACTTCCATCTTCCATCTCTTTGTTGTATATTATTGTTGCAGTACTCAAAAAGTCCTTTTGCCAAAGTTGTTGGTACTGTCTGTTTTCTAAAACAGACAGTACCAACAACTTTGGCAAAAGGACTTTTTGAGCACTGCAACAATAATATACTGTCTGTTTTCTAAAACAGACAGTATCTAGTTAATATATACTCATTAAAGAGCACTCAGGCCTAACTTTCTCCACAGTAAAGCAAAAGATAATGATGATGATGATGATGATGATGATAAATATCTTGATATCTTTTTACTTCCATCTACCTCCACTGATTCTCATTGCTTGCTTCTGAACAGGTCCTGTATGAAGCTGGGGAGAAGAGGTGGGGTACAGATGAGAGCAAGTTCATTGACATCCTGTGTTGCAGGAGTGTTCCTCAGCTCAGACAGAGTAAGAGCTACTGCGATAACCAGACTGAAGAATGTCAAAAATCTAAATTATTTATATAGCACTTTTTACAACAGATGTTGTCCAAACAGAATGTCACTCCTCATGTCGGGCAGGCAGAATGGAGTCTGTCACTTCTGACATTCTGTACTAGTTTCACAGAAAACTGCAGGCTATTAAATTATTCATGGACATTGGTAATGCATTGGTGGAGGTTTTATCTTCTGTGCTACCAAAAATCTGTGCACTGTGCTGACCACACTTCAGTTACTTTGTTCTTTGATTTGTGTTTAAAAGCCCTGGTGGAGTATAAGAATCTGACAGGAAAGACCTTACAGCAGAGCATCGAAAATGAGATGTCTGGAAAATTAGAAAAGATTCTGGTGTCCATAGGTATGACAAATTCCTTTTTATTGTCTTTTTAAATATTGTTTATTTCATATGCCATTCTCCCAAGGGGAATAATTGTTTATACAAATTCCCCAGTAATACAGTTCCACTGACTGAAATGTCTGTCCTTGAAGTGAAATGTATGAAGAGTGTTCCAGCTTATCTGGCTGAGCACCTTCATGAAGGTATGAAGGTAAGCAAAGCAGACACAGCCAGTACTGCCTGGATGTTTGTTTATTCAGTGATTTACAGTGCAAACAATGTGGCTAAATCACTTTTAGCCTACTCACTCACACATTCGCCTTGTGTAATTCAATACTTCATTCAACATTGTACAGCTAAACTAATGTTAACTAATAAGAGTTCTTCAGTGACCACTCATTCTGTGATATCGCTGTCAAAGATCTGACTCTTGTGTGACTACTTGAGCAACAGCACTTCAAAACAAAGGAGGATAGGCCTTTTTTGTGAGTTTCCTAATCCTAGTTGAATCCTATAAAAGTGTAATATTCGGTTTGTTCAGGGCATGGGAACCACTGAATCTATTCTGACCAGGATCATGGTGAGCCGCTCAGAGATTGATCTGATGGACATCAAGGTGGAGTATAAAAAGCTGTTTGGCTGCTCCTTGTACTCTGCTATTGAGGTACGTACTAAGAGACAAAGGAAGGCTGTGTCAACACTGACCCACAGTAGTCACACACAAATATTGATCCATTCTCTCGATTTCCTTAGTAGTTCTTTCCTGTGTGTGTCTCTTCATCTTCACTTTCCATCTTTAGGTTCTGATTTACTGTTTCATTAGTTTATCCATGAATTAGCATTTTCATTTATGCATCCTTAATGTCTTAATTCTGAATGATTTATTTTATATTGCTTGGTTCTTTCAGACAGACAGCAGCAGTGTAAAGAGGTGTTTACACTGGGAAGGGATGAAGATAGCTAATCTTGTCCACCCTGTCTGTAGCATTAATAGTTTTTAGTGACATTACCCTGCACCACTAATTTTGTATACAGGCATATTCATTATTTTTATTTCTCTTTCTTTCTTTGCTGAGAGAGGACGATTTCTCTGATCTGTGTCTGGAACATCATCTCAGACCCCCCCTTTATACTAATGTCATGATGTAATCTGAGAGGTTGAGCTCATCAGATTTCCTATTTTACATTTGCTCTCAGCATGATTCTAGCCATTGTGGAAATCAAGGCAACATTTTACCAAACTTCAACACTTTTCAATCAGTGTGCTGTGCTTTTCTAGCTGTTTAGCAGACTGTGAAGACTAAATGACATGACTGCAAGGGCCCATTTGCAATGGGCATGGATTCATGCAATATGAATTTGGGAAAAAAATGGTGGTATGTTCTAGGAAGAAAGAATAAATGTAAAAATCTGTCATTAATAATCTAGATTTGTGCTGCGCTGTTAAATGAATATGCAAATGTATAACCAGAACATGTTGCATCAGAAAACTGTTTGCTTATATTTACATAAAATGTTGCCTTTCTTCTGCAGTCTGAGACCTCGGGGGACTATCAGCGAACTCTGCTGAGGATCTGTGGGGAGCCTGTCTGAACTAAAACTGTCCAAAATCAGCGTGCAGTCCTCAGACACGTGACTGCTGTGTGGAAACGCCGGGCCATTCCTGAGTTTGGTTTCACTTTGATCTCCCAAATATAGTGTACCAAAGCTTGAGATCGACCATTTAATAGTTATGACACTCTTATAAGGCTGTGTATAACTTATGTATAAGACTAGTTTGGAAAGTATGTAGCAGGGATGGCAGATTATCAAAAATAATACACTGAAATAATACTTTAACAAGAGAGAATTTAACTGGTTTTGTCTTCTTCTTCCTTGTCCCAGCAGAGGGCAGTGATGTGCACATAATTCTCATTTATGATGTAAAAGTTGGACTATTTTAGTATTTTGATGTGGTATATGTGTCCTTTGTAACAAAATACAACATTAACCTTAGAGGGAAGTTGCAGAAATGGTCTGAAAAAATTAAAACAAGTGCCCTTTCACTCTTAAGGCTATAGGCTGAATAGAATTTCCTACTGAGTCTTGATATTCGGTAGCAGAATCAGACAAAGTCCCACTTTTCATGGGATAATGAAACACCTAATTCATATAGACAGTAGTTATTTTCATTACCTGACAGGTGCTGGTAAATCCTACCAAGATTCCTAGCCCAAATTCTGATTTGAGGAATGTTTGTCTGAAGTAGCTTTTGGGATGAAACAGTTGCATTTGTGAAAATGTTTAGATCAAAAGCAGTATGTAATTATCCATATATAACATGAAGCGGTAGTGCATGGTATGTCTAAAACAAGTAAAAAAATCATTTCTGTTGGGTCCACCTGATACAACTGATCAATTATTTAAAGAGAAGTGAAATGAAAAAAAAATGACGAACGAGTTGGTATCAAGTGTGCTACTTGCAGTGATTACAAAATCCAGGTTTGCTAATTGGATTTGACGTTTAAAGTACAATTCGTCTAATAAAAGTATCAAAGCATCCTCACAATTCAAACATAAAAGTCTAGGATCAACCCATCCAGCGTAATAAGAGACATACTTCTCCGCAGTCCATGCAAATGTGAGCCTTTCTGCATTACAGTAATACCATCTGTAATCTGGTGTATTGAGTTCTGGAAAGTAAATCTTGACCTCCAAACCAATTCCCTCTCATTTTGATGAGCAGTTTCGACAGGGGAATGACATCTGTTTTGGCTAATCCCTTTTGTGGGTTAAAAATAGCAGATTACATGAGCTTTTTAAATGTGATTAGGAAAACTGTCAAACCCTTATTCTGTCAAAACTGCATCAGGAACCCTCAGGGGTGTGGTCTTTATATCCAAAACAAGAGCTTGCAAGAAGCCAGATTCCCTTTGTTCAATGTATTTATTTCCTTTAGTCCAATAAAACAATGTGAAAGGAACAGAGGATAAAAAATGGCACAAGAATCTTTAAGAAAGGATCATTCAGTATCAGCATTCAGATATGTAGTTTATGTCCATGATTGACAAACATTAAAGTGATCAACAAAGACAGACAAATGACGTAAAGAAATAACCACATTAATTCAAGGTTACTTGAATTAGTGACTGCTTAAATATGCACCATATTCATTGGCTCAGATTAAGGACAAGTGGTTTAACCCTTAGTTACAGTACTTACAGTTCACATTAAATGTTTTGAAGGGTAAATATAGGTCACTTTTTAAAAAGTGCACTACTTTTACATGCTCTTTACCAAACTGTTGTTCAAGTCAACACTGCTCCCCCAACCTAAATAGCCTCTCACCAAGTACCAGTACCAGACAATTTACAAAATGCCCATGTAGCTACCATAAAAATCCATAATCAATTTCTTTCAGCACAAACTAAATGATAGAACTGACAGAACTAAGGGATGAAGTTACAGAAAAGAGAGCAGAGCATATACTTAGATTCACTCAGTGCCATGCTCAGTCAAAAAACGAGTTCAGGTCCAACAGAGACACATATGGAAGAGTGCAGGAAGAGAGACAAGATGACACTGGCATTTGATCAACCCACTCGTATTATTCATTGCACAGAACATAAAAGTGTTGAGTTCAAAGGCAGACAAGGAGCAAGTTCTACTGTAAGACTTCAAAAATAGTTGCATGACTCAGAAGAATATCAGCAATGGAAATTGCTTGCATTCTGCGAAAAAGTGCTTCTTAATTTGTAAAGTTTATTATTCCTCATGCAGCTTAAATCCTACAATAAATGGGCTTTCAAGGGTAAAAATCCCACTGAAAGTTTATTATAGCCTTACTTACGGTAAGTTGAGACTTAAGGTAATGCAGTGCAGTGTAGTTATGGTTTAGGATGCATAAACACTGTAAAATGATGCTAACGCTATTTGGAAGGGCCATTCCAGCTGAATAAACATTGAAAATTTGAATATTTGAGAATTCAAATGTTTTATATCCCCATCACTAACAAAACTCGTCTTTAATAGGGAACGTACATGATATTCACATAAAGGCCCGTGTTTTGTAGGCAACATTAGAAGTCTAGGACTCTTTTTGCAGGCAGGCACAGATGCCCATGTTTAAACCATACATATCCATGTCCCAGTTCCGATTGTGCTTCTCCCTGCTTAAAATACTGCTGAAGTACATACCTTTAAAAAATGTTTCAAAAAGCCCAGCCATCACTGAAAAATCCAATGCTCTGCTTCCATGCTTTCCAGTCCTGCTTCAGACTCACATGCAGCATTAGGTCATATAAGTATAGGATCGGTTTCTCACAGTTTATTGGTTTGCCAGCTCCAACACTGCTGACTTATTTTATGAAGGGTTTTATAATTAGATGCTGATTTGAATATGCTGTGTGAAATCAGTGATGTTGTGTGCCCAGAGGTAGCAAACGTTATGACCAGGACAATGAACATTTGCTCAAGCTCTGAGTGATGTAGTGTGGTTGGAAGCTTCCTGTTCAAGGGAGAAAAGAGCAGTGCTAGCCATTGGCACTGCTGAAGTCCTGACAGGGCTGACTGTGTCTGTAGTGCGTGATGTAGACTGCAGTCTGGTGCCACCAGTAGAACATCAGCACTACCAATACATGCCACAGCTGGTGACTGGCACCTAGGTAATTCAGCTGCCCTGTGTGAAATATATGATGAGGTAGACATAACAGTGATATCAGGTCCAGATTTAAATTACAGCTTTATTTTAGCCCAGTTTCTATCCAGACTGTTCTGTTGAAATAGCCAAAAAACACGTTTAAAATGTTAGTAATTTAGTGATTACTAATGTGTACAACTAGCTTCTTCACATGGTCATGATTGTAATGTGGGTGGAGAGTGCCTACCTGGGAAGTAGCGCTCAGGGACCTTACTGATATAGAACAGAAAAGCAGCCGCAGCAAGCAGGTACATGACCATGACTCGCGGGAAGAACACCTGCAAACAGAAAAGTAACCTTCGTTTTCCATCTCTGTCAGTTTCTAACAGGATAACATTTTACACATGCTGGACCTTTATGCAGCATCTTTCCATAGTGACTTCTCCCATAGGCTTGGATACTTTTCCATTTAGAAAGTGGGTTAATTGCACTCAATTTAGAGACAACTTACAATTGAAGTAGTTAACAATGTTAATTAATGTTATTATTAATGTAATTTAATCACTGCCTGAACAGATAGTCAAGATGAACCTGACCCCAGGCCTTATGGCTTAGCATGTGTGCCATGTGTACCTGCACAATATCAGCATGGAAGCCTCCGTTAAGCCACACCCAGTGGCAGGCAGGGACTATGCCGTAGGCAGCCACCAAGCAGAAGATGCTGGAACGTAACATCTTCCACTCTTGCGTGTGGTAGAGTGGGTGGATCTGTACTGCGAACACGGCTAGTATCAGCGCCAGCACTGTGACCAGGTAGACCTGCCTCCAGAACTGGCCCGGGGGGTTGAACGTGACATGCTTATAGTCATTCTACATAGTAGTAAATGAAAGACTGCACTGAACAGTTGCATTTGCAGCAGACAGGATTACTGGATCCATCCTTCCTCACAGACTATGTATACCAATATAAGAGATTCCGATCACCTTGCAAATGACATCATTGTTATCCTACAGTCAGGGCAATGATATCCATTAAGTTGAGAATTAACAAAACTGCAATAGTTCTTATCCTAGTGCTATGCGCATATAAAATGCCTGGAGATGATCGAAGGCCTGTGTGCATATGTTCATTTATGGTGCATGTTTGTATTTTGTTTTCCCTTTGATATGTCTGAATGAACTGCATAGATAAATTCCAATGGATTTTTTATATTTACAAATGGCAAGCTGAATTGAACTGGCACTGTAAAATAACAGAAGCTGTTTCTCTTTGTTCTATTTTCTTCTTTAGAACTGGCATAGTGGTAATTTAGCACTAGACTAGACCTTCAGCTCATTATTTCCTTTTTGTCTCATCACTCTTGCTACCTTTACATTTGCCTATGTAAAAATAAAATACATAGTGATAAGTGACTTGTGTCTTGTGAATTCAAAGGCAACAAAACTCTGCAGTTGAGTACTACAGTGCTGCTGTTTAACGCAGTTTAACATGTGTCCTACACTGTCACAGAAGAAGGCGTAGAAGACCCCGGGGACGTAGCAGCCCAGAATGCCAACAGAGATCCCAGCGTAGTCTAGCGCTAGCCAGCGACGGCTGGTGTTCTCTGAGCGATGGCAGCAGAAGAGATGATAGCCCACAGAGCACAGCATACATACCTGAACACAGTATCAAGGTGAACCAGTAACTCAACAATCCCTTAAAAACTCTTAAATACATACAAGTAGTCCTTTGTTCACCATTACATTCTTAAGAGGTGTATAAGCCTGCCCTTACTGAGGATTTTAGTGTCAACCATACAAACACTAATTTGCGTGGTGGGGGATCCTCCTCTGGTAGACAATGGACACATGAATACATGAATCAATGTTTTGCAAGATCTGTAAAAACTGACTCATCTTCAGATCATTACTCCCCACAGAAAGTATTTGTGTAATGTTTGTAGATCAAAGATCTAGTCTGGTCTATGTTACTCAAATATTCCCAGTGCACCAAGTAAAGACAAAAATCAAAACCTCATCCCTCCAGCAGGTCCTGGGTCTACTCCAAGGCCTCCTCCCAGTTGCACATGTCTTGTATAAATCCAGCAGAAGGGGACCAGGGGCATCCTTATCAGATGCACAACCACCTCAACCAACTCAACTCGCTCACAATACACAGGAGCAGCGGCTCTACTCAGAGCTCCCCTCAGATAGCTGAGCTACTCACCATGACCGAGAGGGAGGCAGAGAAATCTTATTTTGGTTGCTCTTATCTGTAATCTCACAAGACAAAATCTCTTGCATGCAAAATGTGCATGTGTGCTAACCTGAAAGCAAAAGAGCCCTATGGAGTAGATTACATAATCTTCTCTGGAAGCCCCTGCTGCCGGCAGCACCGTGGACATGTCATCGACTCCCAGGAGGAAGAAGAGCAGAAAGCCGAGCAGATGGGTCCAAATATTCACAGTCTCGTTGGACAAAACAAACATGCTAAGAAGATGAAAAATACAGACATATCAGTGCCATTACGTTTCACTTCCTCACAGTCTAGAAAAGTACTGAATTTACCTCTTCAGACATAATTTCGATGGTAGGTGTGCCCTGTACCCGTCTGTAATGTACGGGTTCTCCTTCAAGAACACAGGGATCTGTTCATATGTGTACAAACGGATTCCTCTCGGCACAAGAACCGGCCAGTACTGGTAACTTCCCAGTTCAATATAATGAGCACTCTTCAGTATCTTTTGAGGCATCTCGGTTTTCTGTTGTCCCAGATAGCGCATAAGAGCACTGTGAATAAAACATTAGCGGCACGAACAGATTTACAAAATAAGTTACTGAGATATCTGTGTAACTGTTATGCTTGGTGAGGTAGAAACCAGAGCAGGACCATGTTAAATCCCATCTCTCCTCATTCTTCTTTTAAGATAACAATGTATAAGAATGTGCATCCTTGTATTCGGTTTGCATATAATGACCAAAACTTTATCAAGGCGATTCACGTTATTAACTCTACCGCTATCTAGTTAGCAAGCTATGTGTTACACTGATCTAGCGTTAGCCCCATTTAGGCTGTTGATGCTACTGGGAAACATCGCTTTGCTAACGTTAGCTACGCTAGCAGCGGCAATTTAATACAATCTTATAAAGGAACTTCTAAATTAGATTCTAAAATTCAGGAAATGTCTTACCGTAAGGTGACTGTCTAATGCCTTGTTCATATGTTCGCCTTTATTTTTAACGGATTATTGACATTACATGAATAAATGCTGACCAGCCAGTGAACTAATGGCGATAAACAAACCTATCCTGTTTACTATGACACACAAATCCTGCGACCGTTGACATGGACTCGGTCCTTATGATTCTTTTTTCGTTTGAAAATGTGTTCATTTCTAAGTATATGTATCCAAGATATTTTTTAATAATTCTGTCGATTTTTATGCAATATTTATTTACTCATATTCTATTTTTTTTCATAATTAAAGACATGACACCAATGTTGTGTGGTAAGAGGCTTCTTTCAGTATTTTCTTTTATGCCATATATATATATATATATATATATATATATATATATATATATATATATATATATATATATATATATATATATATATATATATATATATATATATATCTCATCTCCCCACTGCATACATTCTCAGATTAGAAACAAGGACCAACAGCTGCTATTCTAGCCACAGTCATGAGTTCACTTTGCCATTCTCAGCTAGCTTCTGCTGTGGCAACCTCTCGCTCACATGTCAATGCACATACACATACACATACACACACAAAATAAAAAATAAAAAAAAGACAAATTCTGCATATTAGACCAAACCTTCACACTAAAGCTAAAAATTACAATTATAAAGTCATTAGAAAAACACGACAACTAAAATATACAAAATATAATTCTCAGTTGTTAAATTACAAATATATGTGCATTTATCGTACACTGACTGTTAATTTAAATATTCCAAATTAGGCACTTAAAAAACCCCAAAAACCAAACAAAACAAATAAACAAACAAAAAACAAAACAAGTAGTAGTTGGCCTATCGTCTCTGAATCCTCGTGAACTTGATGCAGCGCCCCTGAAACACAAAAAAAGATAACAGCAAGGTGACAAAAAAGGTCAAAGGGTAAAATCCTGAGATTCTCTAAACTCTTAATTCAGCAGCCTGGTCCTTCTCCACTCAGGACTCTTTATGATCTCAATAAGTCTAAAATATGACACGACAAATTACCTCCAAAACATTCACCCTGCACAGGGATGACATTATGCTAATAATAATTTTGTGTGTGTGTATGTGTGTATATATAGCTATGGCTCCATTCACGACCAGCCTTAGAACCACACCCTGCAGTCCAATTTGTGTTGTGTGTGTGTGTGTGTGTGTGTGTGTGTGTGTTATTCTTTACTAGTCCTGATGAGATAAATCATGTCTGCATCGCCTGCCCTGCCCTGACTCAATAGTGCAATGCTGTGTCTCCAAAATATCTATGATTCCTTATTTATTAACAGTCCTGGCACATAGTATGCTTTAGCCAAACAAAGCAAGTCATGCTCAGCAGATATTCTGTCAGCAGAGCAATAATCTAATTTTTGAAGGAAACATGTAGTCCCGGATTCCTAAACCAAGTTCGATTTGCTCTGCTGTGAAGTATTTGTTTTCCTTAAAAATCCTGCCACAAAGGACAATGTGATACATATCAACAAGACAAAACAGGAACATACCTTGTCACCTGCTATAGGTCTCATGACAGCAACTCGGTCATACTGTCGCCGTAGCAGTGCCATCAAGGCATCACAACGCCCCTAGACATCCAGTATTAACAGACAAAACAAGACCGTCTCAATACAGCGGGAAATACTTTTATAAACTGAGATTTCTTTAGCTTTACTTTGCAGCAAATGCAATTCTCATAGATAATGATGAAAATGAACTACCTAGATTTCCATTTTCAGTATTTGGCAGACACTCTTATCTAGAGCAGGTTAGATACATTTATCAGTTGACCATGGTGGCTGAGAAGTCCCACTGTGGTGCATGTTACCATCATGCTGCAAATAAAAAAATGTGCTGCAAATCCACAAAGCACATTCATCAAAATGACAAGATATGTGCTACAATCTACAAATGTGATGCAAATTCATGAATGCTATTCAATTTCAGAAGACACTTCAAAATAGCAACATATGCTCTATATTTTAGAAGCAGTGCAACTTCAGGAAACACATGCAACTTCCTGCACTCCAAATCCTATCACAACACAACAGCATTGTGGTTTCTCGAGGACACAGTGAGGGATGAACTCCTGAGAGCCACAGCAATCAAGCAGCTAGTGAAAACAAATTTACATTTGTGATTACCATGGTTTTACCATATGGTACAGAATGAACAACTGACCTAATCATGGTTTACATTTATTTTGTATTTAGCTACTACTATGTTATAAAGAACACATTTAACACAAATATAAGCCTGACCCTGCCAGTAAATAGATTATGTTAAATACTATTTTACAATCCTAAATGCTTACATTTAGAGTGTTATTCATTTCGAATAATACATTTGTATGTATGTAAAAATATAAAACTTCAGATGAGATAGTAAGAATTGACCAGCATAACCAACCTGACCAAACTGGTCATTGTAGCAAACCAGCTAAACCATCAAACTTGAACCAAAACATTAGTCTGATGTAAATGCGTAACTAACACACCCTGAATATAGCTAGACAGAAACTAAACTGTATTAAATGGGATTTTTATCAGTATTGTTTGAGGTTGAGTTCTGTACAACCTAGCAACAGTAAATACACAAGAATGTGGAGCTTGAATAGGTCAATTGTTCGTTCTATACCAGGCAAACCAATGATAAAACCATGGTAATTGCAAATATAATTATAATAGTTATAATGATAATTATAATAGATATAATGCAGATATCCACTACCTACTCAGTTACCACTGGTTTCATGGAGTGCATCCCCTCCCCATGTCTGCCGGAAACACTTGCATTGTGTTGTGGCCATATCTGCAGCATTTCTAAAGTTGCATGTTTTTCTGAAGTTGCATGTCACAAGCATTTTTTTCTATTTGCCACATGTTTCAGAATTGTAACACACTTTTGATGAATATGCCTTATGTATTTGAAGCTCAATTTTATATTTGTATTTGCAGGGTCTTCATGGCCACCATAGTTGACAGCATGTGTACTCTCTGGGATTCAAACCCATTACCTAATTAGTACCTTGCACTAACAGTTAAGGTGAGTGCAAGTTGTTATTACCCTGCACTAACAGTAGCAAGTTGTTAGTACCTTGCACTAACAGTTCTATCAGATGAGCCACAGTACAATTGAAATAATAACACAAGTTATCTGTTATCCTGGGATGCATCATTTAGACTAACCTTAATTGCTGTGTACGAACAGGATAGAAGTAGACTCACCTTAATTGGTGTGTACCATTTGGATAGAGGTGGACTCACCTTAATTGGTGTGTACCATTTGGATAGAGTTGGAGGGTGATAGGGAGGTGGCGGCCTCGGAGGAGCTTTTACAATGGGTTCTTCCACCTCCTTTTCGGGCATCTTGACTATGGCATTTTTGGCTTTCTCCAGTCGTGCGCCTTCCTCTGTGGAACCTTTCTCTCCCCAGTGAACCTATCAAGAGCAGAACATCAGTTTGGTATTTTCGTAGGCCAGAATATCCCAGGGTTGTGCTTACAGTGCTCTTGTACTACACATTTTAGTGCCCACCCCTGGGAAACACAACCATAAGCAACAATGAGTTATAACCACACTATGGAGACAGGGAACACTTTTATCAAGAAGTATTTCCTCATTTATCATATTACATTTAAATAAGCTGTGAAGGTACTTTAAACTTACTTTTAAAACGCTATTAAATGAATAACATTTTGCAACCATTAAATGATTAGGCTTATTTTCTTTAGGTTGGAGGTGGGGTTTTGGTGTTTCTGCACAACCTCCATGCGTTTGATCCCTCCAGCACCTCTCCCTCCATAATAGGAAGCATCCACAGTGGGCCACTTTTTCTTAGGGAATGGGTCCACCTCTGGCTCCTGTGGGCCAGACACAGCCAAATAGAGATCTTTACAAAAACATTGAGCTGAAGTGGTAGCAGGTAGGAAAAGAGCAATTATAATTATATAATTATCTGCTTGTTTCTGCATGTTTTTTTTTTTTTTCTGTATTCTAGTACTATTGTTTAATGACAGACCAGGTGGGCTATAGTGATAAATCTAATGAATATATAGAAAATATAGTAACTTCCATGTCATAGTCCAAATTGTTTTCTGAACCTAAAGGTTTGCAACGTTAAATACAAATATGAAATATGTGATGCTCAGTGATGATTTATTAATAGATAAATCACAAACCACAATCCACCATCTACTTACAGGAGGTGGGGGTGGGGGAGGAGGTCGAGATGGAGGAGGATCCCTAATGACCTGTGACACAGACATATGTCTCTAATTCATAATTAGCAAACATTCCACTTGTACTGTTAGTAAGAGGCTTGAATCCATATACAATCGATCTGTAGAAGTCATATTTCATCACAAATTTGTACATGTTGATTTTTAAAAAGCCTATATAATTTTTTACATTATGACCCCTTTCACATACAATAACATATTTTTCATATTTCAACTCTGACACATACAGTTTATATTCTATATAAGTATATATTTCAAATGAAGTACCATGTATGGTAAGGAGTTATTACAATTTTATTATGAAATGTAATTCTATTCCACATATTTTAGAGTACTTTTTAATATAGCATATGAGATTCTTATCTTGTGTGTATGGGAATTTAACCCATGTGGAGTATTTCTGTGAACTGTTCTGTGTATGGGAGCCTAACCCATGTGGAGAATTTGTGCGCTGTTTTGTGTATGGAGGTCTAACCCACATGTAGTATTCATGTGTGCTATTCTATGTATGGAAGTCTAACCCATGTGGGGTATTTATTTTTGCTACTATGTTTATGGGAGCCTAACCCACATGGAGTTTTTCCTTGTATACGTATGGGAGTGTAACTCATGTGGAATATTTCTGTGGCTGTTCAGTTGGATGCTTGCTCACCACAGTGCAGCAGAGAGGCCAGAACCACCAGAGCAGCAGCACACCCAACAACAGCACCAGCACCAGCAGTACCAGGGGCACTACCATTCCATTTGACTGCCACATTAAACAAACATATGCACATTCACACACGCATCCGCACACCCATGCACAAAGAGGCCAACACATATGCATGCTTCAGTTATCAAGTATGTGTTTGGTACATACCACTTTATTAGATGCACCTCACCTATAGCTATACCTTATAGACTGCCATACATTTTACAATAAGTTGTAAACTGTGATCCATCTTTGCTGGCACTATTATTGTACTCTGACATCAGCTGACTGACTACTGAAGGCCTGTACCCTCTGAATATTTATTGGCCTCTTTCATGAATGATGTGGTTCTCACCAATGGGCAGATGTTAGATGCTTGTAACATACCTTTATAATGTAAATGCACTGTTTATGCACACATTCATGGCTAAAATACAAATTGATATATTTATTTATAAACAGTACAAGTCAAAGGTTTGGACACAACTACTCTACTGTTTTCTTTCTATTTTCTACATTTTAAAAAAGGGAAGGTATAAAACCAATGAAATAAAACATATTGATACAAATATTGACTTTCTTAGATTTTAGATTCTTCTAAGTAACTATCCTATACTTTGTTGACAGCTTTGCACGCTCTTGGTGTTCTCTTAACCAGCTTAATGAGGCAGCCACCTAAGATGCTTTTCAATCAGTCCTGAAGACAATCCCTCATATTCAGAGCACTTGTAGAATTAGGAACTAAAGTTCTGAAAGAAAACTACTTGCTAAGTATGCATCTACAATTGGTTTTTTTTTTGTGTGTGTGTTTTGAAAATTAATTCATATATAGAATTTCCCAAATTATTTTTTTCTTAGAAACAATTTAAGCATAATCCATTAGATCAAAATGCCTTTATTACTATTAAAACATACATTCAATCAGGTCTGTCCAAACTTTTGACTGGTACAGTATATATACTTGCATTTGAATATACACATACCCGCAATATCCAGTCATCACATGACCTGTTTTTAAAACATGTCATTCATGACAGAGGCCCCTGAAAACAAGGCACAACTGTACAACAAACAAGTCAGTTAACTTCCTAAGACAGGACTGGCTAAAAAAGGCAGTGGCTATATATACAGAGTGGTATTCAGTAATATTGAGTATTACTCAATAATATTGCTTATTTCTGTTTTTTCCTCTAATTGCAGTGTCAATGACTGCATGGTACAGTACTCATGCAGAAGTCACATTTATAGATAAACATCTCCAAAGTGCATACCCATAATGCCAGATAGTATATAAACATTATATACTAGTAATTAACCATGTAAATAATGAACTATGAACAAACTCTGCGAAATTGAATTATACTCACACATGTTGTGGCATATATTGTGAAGGGGCTGGAAATATAGGATTGTCCATGATCAAAGCTAATTAGCACTTCAATGGAGCTGTGGAACGAGAGAGAGCACACCTGTTCTTACAAATGATTCTCCTCTACAGGTTGCACAGAAATTCTCTTATAATGACAAATCTTACTATATCAACAAAAGTCATTTTAATGTAAATGTAAAAATTAACACAAAAATGCACTGAAAAGAGGAGAGACAAACTGGTGTTAAAAATTATTTCATAAAGCAGTTCCAAAGAGTTCAACAGAAGGAGATGAGCGAGGGAGAAAGAGTTGAACTCGATCACTCTGAGAATCTACAGTATCTTTTGGAGAGAGCTTTGAAATGTCAGGCACTGCGCCAAGGTGAAAAAATGTACTGACGTCACACTTAAACACAGACACACACTGCACTGCACTTGATCCTTTTGGTGTGGGATTGCTCCTTATCAGCAGTCTCATGGATACAGAAACCAGAACAGAAGTCAACAGGACCTCCTGATGTCCCTTATTTAATCTGCTTGCCATCTTTTAACAGCAGTAGCATTGTCCAGGGACTGACTCTGTTCTAAAAGAGTAACAGAAGAATGCTACTCACTGTCCAACTTCGGTCAGCACTACCGCGGGACACAGCACATAGTCATCCTTCACAACACTCGGCCTCTTAACTGACAGGAAGAGATGACAGCACGAGATCACTACCAACTGGTGTACTACCAAACTGACTTGGACACAGTGCTTTCACTTAATAATATGATACAATGAACTCGATTAGATTGTTCCTAAAGCAGTTTCTGTGCCTGCTGTTCCCCAACACAGTAAACAGATCAGATTAAATGGCAGAGCAAGCACAGTATTCATCATTCTTTAATAATTTATTAATCAGTGTTAAACCTCAAAACACATTTTAATAAACATCCACAATAGTTTCTAAAAATTATTATAGAGTATTTTGGGTTTGGTTGTTTGTTTGTTTTTTGCCAAATGCTTAGTTTAACATTATAATTTATATATTGTCAGTTATACTAAAACTAAGAAAAAAACCGACCCTAAACCTATTTACATTACATCCTGAATAAAATATTTTTTGAGGTTTAATGTTGGAGTATTCTTTATGACTATTAAGCTCAAGAGCTGCCTCTATTTGTGGATACAAGGACCCTGACATCCTGTTTGTTAGAAATAATGACACGATTGTGGTTTTTCATGATTCGTCTTGTCACAGCCAAATTACTGTGAGGCAAGTCAAATTACACATCCTTGTGACCAACATCTGACCTCCTGTTTGGATTGTTAAATCTGGCCTGTCGCTGTCTGCAAAAGCTGCTATGTTTAACATGGGAATTGTGTACTGGCTTACTGTCGGCCTCTTGTTGATTGACAGAGAATGTGCACAACACACTTTCTAAGCCCTGCCCCTGAGAGAAGCCCCTCCCTCTCAGAACAATGTTGAATGATTCTGAAACAGAATTCCATAAGTGTTGTTAGAAAGATGCAAACCAAAGCCTGCATTCTTTAGAGCTCATTTGAATTTAATTCCTTTTGTAACTTTGCACAACATACCATTCACACAAACGCTGGAGGGCTCAATATCAAAAATCTCTATGCATGATTTCTGTAGTATCTGTGAAAAACAAATATTTGTTAGATGGTAACATATGATAGGTTAATAACCATGTACTGTCATAGTGCTTTTGTCTTACAGAATCGATGATAGACTTGAGTGTATGGAATCCATCTAATACTGGAAACACCTGATCCATGCTGTCAGCAATATCAGCAAGCTGGAAATAAAAACATAGAACAAACAAATATTAGTATTACACAGAAATCTATTAAGAGTTCCTATCTTCACACACATCCATTTATACAGGCTCCTGCTTTCCATGTATGAATGCTGTCCTTGGGGCAGAGTCTTAAAGCAGTCTTGGTATTTCTTGGTATTTCTGAGAGCTTTCAGCTCTGGTCTTGTACTTTTGTACAAGCAGAGAACTGCCAGAGAACTGCCACAATCTAATTTCTCAGATCAAATTATCTACTGGAACATCCGTATCCGTTTTAAACTTAATCTAACATAGCTCTCACCAGCCTGATGTCTGATTTAGCCAACCATTTATCTACTTTATTTATTTATGTACTTTCATTATATAATCATATTAACTTTCATACATCAATTCTAGAAAACAAATCTAGACCAGACTATTTTGTGATTACTTGTTTGTATTACCAAATTATTGCAATGTACACATTGCTATTGCCTGCTCCACTGATTTTTCTTCCTTTAATTGCTGACAATTTAAAAATGACAATATTATTTCTCCTTCAAATGTCTTTGTTAGCATACCACACAGCACCAAAATTTGCAATGAATGAGCAGCTACCATGTTTACACAAAAAAATACTGAACTAGTTAATTCAACAGTGAGGTTTTTGCATACTCTGGTAGTGGAACATAGCACTACTTGCATCAGTGAGTAAAAAACAAGTATTCTTTTAACAAAACATATACAAAATGTCAGGCTATGCAAATAGAAGACATACTTGCTGAGCATCAAAGTCCTTCACCCCCACGCAGTAAACACGTGCACCATACTCTCTGGCTAGATCAGCCTACACAAACACACAAACATGGATGAGGAATGTGATGGATATAGTGCATCACATGTGCTTGGGAGAATAAAAACACAGCCCAATTTACAGCTTTCCTACTCTAAAATTCCAGCATTCATTCATTCATTTCTTTCATTCAAAGTCAAAATCAAATTTGTTTATATAGTGCTTTTTACAACAGCTGTTGTCATGAAGCATCTTTACACATGTCTGAGTCCAAGCCCCAGAAAAATCTTAATTAGTTGAGTATAACTGGGTGTGTCAGAACAGTGGAAATGTTCAATTGTGCAGTGCTGTGGTGGTCCAGATCTAGGCTTGACAATCCTGTTGGTCTGTTGCTAGGTGACACCTAACCTGCTTCACTGTGAGGTCATGAGGATAGATGTCCAATTTCCCATCAGTCAGTGCTATGACAATGCTTGATCCTCTTCTGTCTTGAGCTTTCATTTGCTCTATGGCCTGATCAAGTCCACATACAACAGTCCAATACATCCAAAATAAGATATTTTATTGACAATATAACATATACAAAAACTTCAATAAACAAGTATGAATAGTACCTTACCTTTATTATCCCCTCATGCATGTATGTCTCACCTGCAGGTCTGATCCTACTCAAGCGTTCTAACCCCTCATCTATAGCAGCTCTTAAAGCACAGAACACATATCACATGACTTTAATAGTGTAGTGATAGTCAAAGGTTATAAGAGATACATTCATCTACTTCATATCTGTGTTACAGTATGTACATTCGAAACCTGCACATCTCTTTCACCTATAAGGTTGTAACTGCAGACACATCCTTTGGGACAAATTGAGAATCTTGGAAAAAGAATACATGATATATGAATCCTGGTATGGAGGAACCCAGTGGAGTCTGCTTTAGGAAGCCTGTAGAAAGGGCCCAGCTAGAACTGTAGGTGAACCAGCAGAAAGGGCCCAGATGGAATTGTTGCAGACCTAGTTTCTGCAGGCCCCTGTGCCACAGGCCCCAGAGAAACAAACCTGTCTCTAGTAAGGTGCAGAATCACTTCCGCTTTGGAGGAGAAGACAATGAATGAGACCCTCATCTTTGGACTGTAAATACAAAGATGTAAGCATTATAAACTATGTTCGGAATAAACTAAGTTAAGCCTAAATATAAGACTCTCCAGTGTGTGTCAATGGTGCAAAATGTAGAATGTGTTACATCCTGCCATTACAAAAATCATATTAAAATAAGACCCTAGAGTGCTTGCTGATGTAAACATAATGACTAATGTACTACCAAGACATCTGCTTTTGAAGACATCTGCTTTCAGGCATTCAGACAGGGTCACTCAGCCAGGCTACACTACACTGAAAATGACCCATAAAATGTATGATGTTAAACATAGTAATCCGCTATTAAGCACATATTTAGTCCCACATATGTACATAATAACTACACTGACTTTTCCCCTGAGTGCATGTGGTTTGTCCTCTCTGTTCAAAGCGCTGATAGTACTGAAACACCATCTGCAACCATATCTAAGTCAGTAATTTATTTTGAGATTCATTCTGGGATCAAAAGTCTTGGCCCGAGTATGAGACTTTGCGTACCTTACAAAGCGATTTGTTAGCTGCTTCACAAATCCATATATCTCCTGCCAGTTGTCTGACACACTGCTGGACCTAGAAAGATGATGAATGTTTTCATGCCTTTGTAAAATAAACAGGCCCATATAAGGACCACAGTGTGAGGCAGAGGGCTATTGACTTGGACCTCAAAAAATGTTTTCCACTTGGTCACAAGTAACACTCATGTGTGTTCTTATTATAGAAGTGCAGGAGATTTGATGAAGTTCGAGTTGGAGTGGGTGTGTGAGGAGGGAGAGAGAGAGAGAGAGAGAGAGAGAGAGAGAGAGAGAGAGAGAGAGAGAGAGAGAGAGAGAGAGAGAGATTCCATATATGCAATCAATAATTCAATAATAATAAGTTTGATATTAATATTTGTAATACTTACCTATCCAGCACAAAATATAAATCAAACGCGCCACTGCAAGTGCTGTCGTCACCTTTACATATAAATGTTAAAAGTGCGATAGAGAGAAGTAGGGGCCAAAGCGTGGTGGTCCTTTCTTTTGTACAAACATAATCCCTTTTTCCGCGCATTGCTCTGTCCTTAGCACATGACAACATCAAAATCGATGTTTAGGATCCACGAGAACGATCAAAGACGTGAAGCACACCCAGTTTATTTATGTGCGGCGATGCGGCTGCCTCCTAAAAGAATCGCGTATGTTAAAGCACGCTCATAGATATTTTAGAGAACTGGTCATCGATTTCTTCACACAGAACCACGCTCACCACATTGTGAAGCCCTGAAATCCAGATAGGTTTTTTTCTAAAACCGTGAGCTGCAAACGGTTACAAATTAACTTGTCTTGGCCCAGTGAGCATGCGCAGGCTATAACAGCGCAGTCCACTGTGCCTTTTCAGAAGGCCTCCGTAAAAATAAAAGCATTTGTAACGGTCACACTAGACCGTCATATGGATGTTCTTTTGATTTATTGTATCTTCCATTCGAATGCTGAAATAGTTGTTAGTTTAGTTTTATAGATTAAAACAGCATGTAAAAGAACGTTTAGATGAACAATAAAGAAGCGCACTCTTACAAAGTATATGTAATACATATGTTCTTCAAAAATATGGAGAATGTAAATAAGAAAGGAATGCTGTGCATAAACCGATGGTTTCCTTATTCGACCACAGTGTAGTCTGTATTGACGTACAATTGTGCATGCAACAGAACTTGGAGGTTATATTTTTTGACCACGAATATACAGGAATGTCGTAAAAACATTCTTCAATTATAGATACAAAACTACCAAGTAATTTCCCTGCTGTACAGTCCGCAGCAACATAAAGTCGATTGCAATGTATGTGATATATATTTTAACGTGAATAAAGTCTGATGGGCTACTGACAAAACTGTACATGGTTTAAAAAGCTCTGAAAATGCAGCTCTTCTTAAATCTGGCTACACTGCTAGAGCCATGAAACTTGGATGTAGTTATTACATGCTCTTTCCAAATTTAGACTATAGTGTTAAAATAATTTTATTTGTTTCAACAGAAATAAATTTCTAATGGGATACCTTTCAATGCAAACCACCTCTTCTGAAATGCACACACCTTCCTAAATCTATGTCATATCATCAGTCTCCAGCCGGTCTCGAACGGACTGCATTTCCCAGAATCCTCTGAGGCGTTTCTCAATCTCCTGAGTATTAGACCTGTTGCTAGAAGAACCAGGTTGGAGATCCGAGCGTTCCTGAGTCTGTTTCTAATACTTACCTGTTTTGCGTATTAGACCTTATTCCTATTCTCTGGTTATTTGCCCTTTTGTCTGGATGTTTTGGTCTTTTTTGCCTTCATTTTTCCCAACATTTGCTTGTTTCTTGGCTCGTGTGTTTTTGGAATCTCCCCGTTTTCCCCTGTGCAAATAGTAAACCGTTCATACTTACCTGCTAGCAACTCTGTTTCTGTGTTCTGCTTAACCTGACAATCTCACTGTGACCTATTGGACCTTATAGCATGTAATCCGACAAACGAGCTACAGTCGTCAGGTATTTTTGTGCTTTATACAACTTATTTTATTGGTGAAAAAACAAACAAAACCTTTAAATATAAAAAAACTTCACGCATTAGAATAATACATTGCATTGTTTTCAAGATTATTTTATATTTTAGATTTGCATTTTAAAATATACTGAATGCATTAATCTCAGATCAAAGATGAGCACTGAAATGGAGAGTCCATTTTCACACGTGTGGATTTGAAAACCTACAAGAGGATTTTTGAGCCCTGATGAACATCCTCAATAAGGCAGAACTGCTGTTCTGATACATAAAAAAATATAGAGCAATTGAGAATTAGCACACAGAAGATTGCTGAAGGTATTTGCGGTGGAGAACAAAATATTTCAGACCAGATACACTCTAACTGGAAACATTCATTTTTAATTCCCCTTCTTGGCACATCAGAGGTACATTAGCACAGAAAGGTCTAATGGATTTGCTACTCGAAACCTGCACAGCAAATCAGATCCTTCCCAGACACAGCCTTGTCAGACAAGGAGCTTGGCTGCATATGATTTCTATCTGAAATAGTATGCCAAAATAGTACTTCTGGGATGGTTAGAGTGTCTGAAGCCTCTGTATTCACAAGTACTAATAGGAAAGGAGCCAGATTATATTCTATGATGGGTGAAAATGTGTGTGAACACGACACTATTAAAACTGCTGCTGATTTCAACATCATGGGAGGATTCTGAAGCCAAAACAAAAGATACAAAGTTGGATGCCAACAAAGAAGTCTACAAGTGTAATAACAAAAGTGAAAGAAAGAACCCTTTTTTTCCACAGAATAAATGAAATATTCGAAGTGAGGGTTTTTTTGGGTGTGTGTGTGTGCTCAAACACATTCCAGTCCATAACTCCTACACCGCCTGTCATATAGACAAAATTCTTTTTTTTCCAGTCATTATTAGTCTTCCAGTCTACAAAAAAGCCTCAAGAACCCATAAACTCCGCCTACTTAGATTTTGAGATAATTTGCATAATAGGCAAAATAACACATATTTGAGCTCAAACTAGTCCTAGGTTTTCCAGCAAACCGACACAAATCTGGTATCCACACATTTACAAAAGTCTGAAGTTTAATAATTATCAAAAAATCTGGAGATTTCTACACTGTTTCCACATGCCAAACAAATCAAGGGCAGAGATTCCACTGCAAAAACTGAATATAAACAGCGCAAACTCATGAAAACTTCAATACAATGACAAGTGGGTATGGGGTAAGTCAACCATCTTGGTGCACCTGCTTTACTAGGGGGTGCTATAACAGGTAAGAGACTGTCACACATGCCCAGAATGTACAATTAATGTGAAACCTGGTACACAACATCTATATGCATGTATGGAGCAGGACCTACAACAGAGAAAGCCAATCAGCTTTCAGTACACATTTCATGAGTCTTAGCATTGGTCAATCCACTTGAAACTTGAATGGTATGGTCATGTATGCATTCTCTGAGACATAGTCACATTTCAAGGGAATTGGCCACTAGGAGGGGCCACTATACTAGAGAATCCAGCATATCGCCTATATAGTTTCACCTGGCAACACAAATTTGGACTCAAATTAATTTTTCCAGGAGTCCAAACATTGCAATTGCTAGTGCTTTTCAGAAATGTTTAGTTTTGTCCCATTTGTTGATAATATAAAATTAGCATTTTTCAAACTAGTCATAGGATTTTCATTAAATCAGGTCTTGAAATAATTAAATCAGGTCTTGAAATAATCTTTAGAGTCTGAAACTAAATAATTTTTTTAATGACTTTTTGACTGTATGTGGCTACAACACATTGATCATATGGGTACCAGTATCACTTTTCTGAGTCTTATCACTGAAAAGCTATCATAGTTTGTCTGATTTTGACCAGAATGAAAATATATATTCACACTACCATTTTGAGGAAAATGCAATTACAAGCAAATCCATGATGGAAGGCTATACAGTGCAGAATTACCTATTTTGCTTATACTTGTATATGTTGAGCGGTAAGGAGGCGGGCGCATGTGCGGAGAAGAGTGAAATTTAATTGGGGCAAATCCAGAATCAGAGTTGTTAAGGCAGTCCAGGGTCAAAGAGCCAACATGGAGACCACGAGGATACATGATTAACAAAACAAGAGTTCACGAAAGCAAACAGGGGAATCAGGCTATAACAAAAGACTAGTGAAAACACAGGGCTAAGGCTAGGAGAACAAACAAACAAAATGATTCAAATATACATACAACCATCAATGAACTAACATTCAAACATATTCAAAAATTCATTCAATGAACAGCAAAAACACTGGGATCCAGACAGGGTTTAAATACATGAACTTAATACTAGAAACGAGCGACAAGTGTGGAAAATCAAAGGGGGGAAGAGAAAACTAAACCATGGAATGGAACCAAAAAACACAAGACAGGGAAAATACTGAACACGGAACCCGTTAGGGACTGATCGTAATAGTAAGCCTTGGGTTTTCATGCCTGAATAGGCAGAAGTAAGGAACAGCATGTCACATCAACACAGCAATTTACAGACACACATGTAATGATAGTCTGATGATGCCTGCAAAGATTGAAACATTTATGACATCGTGAGTCTACAGTGCACAATAACCTATTTTGCACTTATTCACAGGCCTCTCCCTCTCACTCTGTATCTCATACACACACATCTACCTCTAGATTTCACCTAAACACTGCCCCACACACACCTCTGTAGCTTTCTTAAACATTGTCTCTCTCTCTCTGTTTCTCTCTCTCTCTCTTTCTCTCTCTCTCTCTCTCTCTCTCAAACAAACACACACACAAACTGACATTTGGCGTCTTACTTATTTATCATCTTGCAAATGTGTGTGGTCACAGAGCCTATAACATAACTAGAACTATATTCAATCTTTACATATACATATGTTTTCACTCTCTTAATTCACTCACAACTAAACTTCATACAATACTTCACAACTTTAATTTGAAGTGTGCTTGATATGTGTCCATGTTATTCAAATTCAACAGTTACTGTAATGCAATGTTCTTAACAGTAATTGGAAAGAACAAAGCTGTTTTGTGCCAAATTGACATGCTGGCAGATATTCAAACATCTAGCCAACTATAAGCAACACGGACCACTCAGTACAATAGCTATGTCATATTTATGTCACTCTTGGTAACTTTTCAGAGTGTTACAAAATGATAAGCTGAATTATGTACTAATTAGAAATCTTTTATTTATTTATTTATTTATTTATTTATTTATTTTTACAAAAAGAGTACAAATCTAAACTGCATGGCTCAACCTACAAGAGACTTCAAATACTTCTTCACAAAAACTTACTGAAGCCCTCCAGTAAGTCTGGTTTGTATGAATATATATGATACAGTGTAACAGTTAATAGACTTTAATGAAATACTATATAGAACAGCACAGTAATCAGGGCTACCCATGTGTACTTGCAGTCATATTATCATATAATTAATTCAGGCTATTACAGCAGCACAGTATGTTCTTATGTTTTTATACCATCACCAAAAACTAAACTCAGAAATTCACCACCGTTTCACATTAGACCCAACATGCCAGTTTGTGCATTGTAAACACTGTGACTTGGTTGCAAAGAGACAGGGGTTTTTCACAAAAACATTAACAGATGTGATATAATCAGACACATGCATTCAGCCTTTCACTCCATCCTGTCACAACTAACCAGTTGTAACATTAAGTGGAAGTTAATTGCATACAGTCATGGCCAAAGGTTTTGAGACTAGCAAATTTTGGTTTTCAGAAAGGTTGCTGCTCCAGTTTTTATGGTGACAATTTGCATTAACTCTAGATTGTGAAGAGTGATCAGATGAATTGCAAAGTCATTCCTTGCAATGAAAATGTATTTAATCACAAAAAATTACTCCATTCCAGCCCTACCACAAAATGGCCTGCTAACTTCATTTCATCAGTCTTCTCGTTAGCTCAGGAGAAAGTGTTAACGAAGACAAGGCAGCTGATATCACTCTGTCATGCTGATTAGAAGAGCAGACTGGTTGCTTTAAAAGGGTGGTGGTGGTTGTTGTTTTAGTCTGTTAACCATGGTTAACTCCAAGGAAACATGTGCAAACATCATTGCATTGCATCAAAAGGGCTGTACAGGCAAGGGTATTGCTGTTTGTAAGATAGCACCTATATCAACCATTTATTGACTCATCAAGAACTTCCAGGAGAGAGGTTCAATTGCAGTGAAGAAGGCTTTGGGGCACCCAAGAAAGTCAAGCGAGTGCCAGGACCATCTCCTAAAGAGGATGCAGCTACGGGATCAGGTCACCACCAGTGCAGAGCTTCCTCAGGAATCTCAGAAGGCAGGTGTGAGTGCATCTGCATGTACAGTGAAGCAAAGGCTTTTGGAAGATGGGTGGTGTCAAAAAGGGCAGCAAACAAGCCACTTCTCTCCAAGAAAAACATCAAGGACAGACTGACATTCTACATGCAGAAAGTATAGGGATTGGACTGCAGAGAACTGGCATAAAGTTATTTTCTCTGATGAAGCCCCCTTCTGACTGTTTGGGATATCTGGACAAATGATTGTCTGGAGAAAAATCAGTGTGCACTGCCATGAGCCCTGTGTCATGCATCGTGAGGTATCCTGAGACCATTCATGTGTGGGATTGCTTCTCATCCACGGGAGTGGGTTTGCTGAATATTTTGTTCAAGAACACTGCCATGAATAAGCAATGGTATCAAAACATCCTCCAAGAGCAACTTCTCCCAAAGATTCAGGGGCAATTTGGTGATGAACCATGCTTTTTCCAGCATGATGGAGCACCATGTCACAAGGCAAATGTGATAACTAAATGGCTCGTTAAACAAAACATTGAAATTGGTCCATGGACAGGAAACTCCTCAGATCTTAATCCCATTGAGAACCTGTGGTCAACCCTCAAAAAGAGGGTGGCCAAACAAATACAGAAACCAAGCACTGATTAGGCAAGAATAGGTTGTCATCAGTCAAGATTTTGCCCAGAAGCTGAAAATCTAGCATGCCAAAGTGAATTGCAGAAGTCTTAAAAAAGAAGAGTCAACACTACAAATATTAAATCTTTGCTAAAACTGGATGTATGTCAATAAACAGTTAACCTTATGAAATGGTTATAATTGTACTTCACTATACCATATAAACATCTGACAAAATGATCTAAAAAAAACAGGCAGTAAACTTTGTGAAAACAAATGTCAGTTTGGCCATGACTGTACATTGACACTAGTTCAAAAGCATCCACTACTTAAAATGTGATGCAACAAACAATAGAGCAGCATTGAACAGTTCAATTTTAGACCATCATAAAACAAAACTGTCACCAGCTTTTCACATTATATGCAAACTGTTATTGTATACATTTTAAAACCTTTAATGACTTGATGTAATGGTGAACTGTAAGGAGACTGACGTGTGTGGAGAAGAGTGAGGTTTATTAGGGGCAAATGCACAGTCAGCGTTGTTGTAACAGTCCAGGATCAAATGACCAACATGTAAAGTTCGAGAAGACATAATAAACTAAGCAAAACAAAAGTACACAATGTAAAACATGGGCTAGGATGTAACACACGGAGGTAAGGATCAACAAACAGCTAGAATTACAAACATGACAGAGGCATGGAATTCACAAAACAATGGTTAGCCTTGCATACACGGAGACTATGCTTACAAAACAGTGACTCTACTTACAATGAATAGCCAAGACACAGGCAGGGTTTAAATACATGACCTAATAAGAGTTAAACGAAACCTGAAATTGTCACTTGTAGCAATTTCTTCTTTGTTTTCTTCTTCTTCTTCTACTTCTACTTCTTCTTTTTCTCCCTTACAACAAATCATGCAGACCATAAATCCTACAGACATGAAACTTGGTCAATTGGTAGTAGTCCTTCTTGCTACTCAGGCTACTCGACATATAGTCGTAGATTTTCATTCATTCACATCAAATCAGATCATGAAATAATCTGTAGAGTCTGAAACTAAATAATTATGAAACAAAATTAATTTTTAACTACATGTGGCTGCAACACATTGATCAAATGGTTACCAGTATCACTTTTCTGAATTATATCACTGAAATGCTATTATAGTTTGCCTGATTTTGACCAAAATGGAAATATACATTCACACTATCATTTGAGGAAAATTGGAAAGTTGGAGGCAAATCCATTGATGGGAGGCTATACAATGCAGAATTACCTATTTTGCTTATAATCATAAGCCTTGAGTTTTCATACCTAAATGATCAAAAGTCAGGAAAGTAGTTCACACTAACAGTGACATTTACAAACATATATGTAATGATAGTCTGAGGTTGGCAGGCTGTGCAGTGCACAATTACCTGCTTTACCTTTAATCAAAGGCCTTGAGTTTAAATATCTAAATGGACAGAAGTCAAGAACAGTATGTCACATCAACAGAGAATTCTACAGACATACATGTAATGATAGTCTGATGTTACCTGCATATACTTTGCATATAATTGTGCAACTTTTCTGAGGGGCTCAGGAGGGATTTACAAATCGAGCTCGTCTGAAAGGGAGCATCAGGTAACCTTTCAGATTTCATTGAGCTGGCTAGCGCCATCAACAATTTGCAACCAAGACGACTGATTGGCCCTTGAGGGAGGTTCATTGACGCTTTCGTTTCCTAACTTTGTACATATGCTTTTATACTGAATATCAGCACAACTGTGATTGTCTTCAGCACTCTGCCTGTGGCTCTATGACTGAATCACACTCTTGCTGATATTCTGTATTAACAGTACTCTGTCTTGTGTGATATGCTTATTGGAACTGCTTATTTGGAACTGGCAGCATTGCTACAGGGGACACATTCTTTGACATAGAGAATGCATTCCACTTTTGTAGAAGACTCTGTACTACATGGGTGATGAGGTTGGCCTTGCCTCTGCTCTGACTCTCAGTCTGGTAGCAACAAGACAAGTATGAGCAATGAAGATGGCCATTCTCTGCACTGGGCAACATAGCGCCATGGCAAACAGAGCACTGACCAAGCAGTTCTGGATCCCTTGTACAGAAGAATTCTGATGGGAACACAGTTGTGTCCCATGTTGAAGCATCACAAACATGCCCACTCTGTGCCATTGCATCAGATCACGAGGAGAACAGTGCCATCGTCCAATCAGTGCCAATTTCCTCCCAGATTCCTGCTCTGGTCATGGCATGATCAGACATTGTGTCTTTTCCATTGGAAGCAGTATATTTGCCAGCACTTTCATTTAGTCCATTGCCTAGGCAACTAGTCTAGAGGTTTTGGTGCTCTTGAATGGAACTTTGCTCAACAAGAATCTCTTGTTCCTGAATCAGGGCTGCTTTCCAAGAACTCAGTGACCTTCCACAGATAAGAATACTCTCTTAAACACCTCTCAGCTGCCTAGAATGGGTGCCCCAAATATTGCATCTCTTTCCATATGAATCTGGCGCAGCACATGAGGTCCTACCACTCTGCAGAGCAGTTTTTGCACATTAATATATTTCTAAACCATATGAAGCTTTCACATGTACATTTGCATTGCAGCGGTATGAGGCATTTTTACTCTGTATTTCATTAATATCTATGAAGAGAATCAATGGCAGTTGTGCGTGGAGGATTATGGGTGCAAGCATGTTGCTCAAGAGAAGAGAGCATTGCAAAGTTGAAATTTTCTCAACTTTAATTATGCTGTACGGCAGCCAATAGGCACTGCCAATAGGCACTGACTGGTGCTTTTTGTCATGTTACATCAAGCAACCATCTGAAATGGGTGTTTTGACAAGATGGAGGAGAGGATTAACATTGGTTTGTCAGGCTTTCCTGTACTTTTCATCAAGAATCTGTATTAACACAAACTAAAAAATGAAGCATTCAAGGTGGTGTCCAAAGTACTTGGTGCTCCTGGTAGGTTTTAAAATTTATTTTATATTTATTTATTTGTAAAAGTTACACACTCAGCATTTAAAAAGGAATTTTACATAAGATGTTAATGCATGTGCGACTGGATAGTTAAGTAGCAGACCAGGTAAATATGTTAATTTGGTTAACATAGTCTTTAGGATGGTCCTCTTGTGTACAAATAAACTTTCTTGTGTTTATAGTGACATGCCCACAAGTAGCCACCAGGGGGTCAAACAAGCATTTCACTTTGCTGCAATGTAAATGACTTACCTTTCCAAATCTGGGGCAGATTTATTGATTTTTGGGCCCTAGATGGAAGAGTCAAAAGTCAAATTTATTTGTATAGTGCTTTTTACAACACGTGTTGTCACAAAGCACCTTTACAAATATATGGGTCCAGATTCCTTATGACCGAGCCACAGGTGACAATGGCAAGGAAAACCTCCCTGGGTGCAATTAAGGAAGAAACCTTGGGGGGGGCAAGACTTGAGAGAGAATCCATCCTCCATTGGGTAGCTCAGCGAACAGTCAGTCCATGCTATTACATTATTTATTGGCCACTTCATTGTAGATGTGGAGTCTCAGTTACTCCAGTGGGTCTAGAGTGGGTGAGCTGTTTCTGAGATGGCATCATCAGATGATCTACTGGCTGCATGAGTTCACATTATAATTCTCAAGCAGGGCTAGATGAAATTACGAAGGTCTGGTGTCCAGAGGAAGGGCTTTGGGAACCATAGCTTGCTTGGACGTATATAGTGAAGTCAGCCTCTGGGTTAACTTGGCCGTGGCCGGACCCATGGCAACTGGGTGTCGTGTTTGCTCACAGGTCCTTAAATGTCTTGCTCAGTAAAATGTGCTGCTTGTGGTGTTGACCTAGGAATTTTATCTGGGCTACCAAGGCTTCTGGGACATTACCTTCTGGCTCCATAGATGGTGAAGTCTTGTCACATAGAACAGTGTAGTGACCTGAGTGTGGTTAAATCAGTTTGGATCAGTTTATCAATTTGGTATAAAACTAAATATGAATACTACCATGCCTTAATATTTATGGCGTGAATTGGGGGGGGGGGGGGGGGGTCAGTCTGCTGATGTTTGCAAACATACATGTCTGTATACGCTTAGAGAAAAAAAAAGTACATACTGAACACACATGCTTTGAGACTGGTTAGACTTTTTTATATAACACATATTGTGTATAAACACAAATTGTGTCACCAAAAACATACAAAAACAATTATTTGAGATTATAACAAACTGTTCTGCAAATACAAAAACACCCCACTAGAAAGCTTACACTGCATAACAGAAGAGGTCGACCAGCGACACGCTCTTTGTACAACACAGGCTCACGATACACTTCACTAAGCTTATTTCAACTGTTTTTACATGAGGTACACAAGAGTATGTTTCCTTTAACATAATGATTTTTCTGTAATGAGAAACCAGTCTCTTTTGATGAGGGGAAAAACCCAAAATAAAAATTACGCAAAAGCCATGATTCAAACAAATGGTTTACAAACATTTACAAACATACAAACATCAGTGTGCAGCCATTCAGCTCCTGCATCAGGAGGCAGTCTTTCAGTTTACTGACTGTCCTGTTCATTCAAGGCCAGTTCAAATATCCAAAAGCAGTATTCACATCCTGCTAAGAGATGATCTGCAACACAGACAAAATACACCAAACACAGTAAGTCAGAGCGGTCTAAAAATGCAAAGGTTTTGTGAAAGAACCAAATTGAATTTTTATCCTCAGTTAATACCTCAAGTAATTGAAATTCTGAAATGCACACCTAAAGCGATCATCGGCATTGAGCTAATTAAAAAATGTTTCCGATGCACCAGTTTTGAGCCGAGACTTTTCTTTCTACGGTGCAGAATGTCTCTGGCGCTAGTGACCACCTGAGAGAGCGACGTGTGTCTCTCTCCACGCTGTTCTCAGGCCCCTCACTTTCATAGGAGGCCAGCTGAAGCTCTGAAACAGAAGCAGAAAGTCATTACCATTGCAAAAAAATAATTTTAAAAAACTACTAAGAAAAAGAAAATCACTAATCAAATAGTTATAGACAATTAAGAAAATGTTGAATCACGTAACTACAGAAAGAAATTGCTGGATTGAAAATCAATAATTAAAACTAAACAAATTTTTAATGAGTGATTAATCTGAGCTAATTAAAAAAATAAGAAAAAGAAAAGCGAATACAATTTATCCATCCAACTTTTCCTATTTTGCAGCATTCTTGTATAGAATCGTGCAATGAAACCAGTTAGCGCCGCAAATCTCTTAATGGAAGAAGATGATTGAACACTCACCATCTTCAGTGAAAATGGAGATACTGATGAGATACTGCAGAGTTGTTCTGTTCCTTTCAAATGGACAGATCACCTGCCTCCATGCTAGAAACTCGCTCACCTGCTTAGCCAGCTCCCAGAATTTCTGTCATTGAAACAGAAAACTTTAGAAACACGGCAATTGCCACAAAACATATAACTATAATGGTAACTACTATGTTCATTCTGTCCAACATGTCATCACCTCTAGCGTAATTCAGTATAAGCAGTATATTCAGACTTCTAAACCACTCTGGAGAGACAGCTTACCTCAAAGTTGATGTGCCCGTTGGGCAATCGGCTGGCACAGGCTTCATTAAGGAAGTAGATGTCCTTAATGAACAAGCTGAAGAACGGGATAACAATCTGAGGGCAGAAGTAATGTCGGAAGGAGATTAACAAATACATTTCAACAGAAAGACATACAGTAAAAGGTTACAGTATTCTCTTATAGGTAAGCATTCGTTTATTCAGTCCATCTCCTGAGTACGTGTGTTTGTGTGAGACATGGGGCATGGGAACAAGAGAGGGGTGCACCACCTTCTCTCTGGCAGTGTGAGCTGTGCTAGACCTCTGAGTGGCTCCCCGCAGTGCTGTGCGATAGTTGTAGAAGTTATTGGATGGGTCCATTTGATGCTACAATAGCAAACAGCAGCAAGCGTCTGTTTACAAACACTTCAAAGACCCTGAAATCCCTCCAGGTGAACATATTCGTGTGTCTGTTGTTGTACTACATTTTACCTCCAGGATCTCGAACTTGTCAGTGTTGACTTTACTCCAAGTCTTCTTCAGCCTGGCCACAGGGCTCATATTCATCCCAGCTGGAGTTAAAATCCAGAACGTTTAGTAAATCACATGAATAAGCCTATATAATGAATAACGCCATTTCTAAACATGTAATAAAGCATGCACTTACTGATAATGGCCATCATTGAATTGAAGTTGCCAATGTTAAAGCATTCTCGTGCCACGTCAATAAAGAATTCCAAGACACGGGCCCTGTGCTTCTTCTTCACTGGCTAAAAGATGCCCACAAGCACAACCACCAGAGGGCAGCATAGTGTTAATAATAGGATAAGGAGTAATACAGGAGATTTTTTGGAAAAGCTTTTTAAGTCCAAAAAGCAGTAAAATGTCAGCTTATTGTACAGTATCACTGTAACACAATAATGCAATTGATAACAAAAGCACTAAACAACAACATAAGCTGCAAAACAATTTCCAGCAAAATGCAGCTTTAAAAAAATACAATTTTAAAAAATGGTATTTGTTTATTCTATTCTTTAGATTATTTTTGCTCTAAGCATAGTCGAGACATTCTCTCACCAAGCAGATTTCAGTGGCCACCAGATAGCTCAGCCTGTTGAACCACTCAACGTATGCCTCCAGATTACTGGCTCGTCTTTTGCTGAACAAACTCTGCAAACAAAGTTTTCACATCAATTAGTTCCAAATCCCCCCCCCCCCACCCCCTCAAATTATGTTCAGTTATGGCAAACCAATTGTTTTCACACATTTAGCAACTGACTCTGCCTGGTACATTGGGTAATGTAGAAAGAATTTTAAAATAGTTCAGTGAGTCACTCATAACCCAACTGGCAAGCACTTCTGACGAAGGTGTCTTCGAAGTCTTAGTGTCCTGTGTAACACGCTCACCTTGCGGCTGCCAGAGGGTCTTTTCTGAACAAATGCTTGAATGAATTCTTCAGGGCCAATGTAACTGAGTCTCTCCTGCAGTTGAACACAATGCACTGATCAGCATTATTCAGACAGAAACTGATGTCTTCAGCAATCCCTGCAGAATCTCAACCACTGCTAGAAAGGCAGTAATTGTGTTTTCCTTACCACATTGATGAGATTATGGGGAGTGACCCAAATACTCAGTGCATCAGAACAAGAATTAACAGAATACATGTAATGATGTTATGTATTCAGGTTACAAAAAAAGGTAATTGCATTCAGTTAGAAAAAAAGACAATAATTAGATTACTGGGACATCATAACAATATGTTACTTACAAGCAGGATTCCATTAAACCACTGTAAAAACTATGATCACAAGAGGTTAAGTCACCTCTCCCCCACACCCTAAACTCACCATCTCGATGTGTGTAAGCTGCTGAGCGAGGACAAAGGGGTCATCACACACAGAGAGAACACACTCCTCCCTCCGCACAACATGCTGCTTGGCTTTCTGAGAAGCCGGTTTTTCTTGTGTGGCGGCAGGCGTCGCAATGGTCTCCTCATACTGTCCCAGGATGGTCATCTTGCGTAAAAGCCGCTGGATAAGCCTTTGCATGGCCCGCCGAGACAACTGCTCCACAACAGATGACACAGGAGAAAAGCCATCATGTGTTTGTTCACAGTCCTTTGCACCACGGCACGTGTGCTGACAGTTTAGGTCACTGGCCTGGTGAAAGCTCAAGGCACTGACAATCATCATCACACTGAACTCACAGTAAATCAGTTCCAGATCTAGTCCTACAGGACCAAAGAACTGTACAGGGGACTGTGGGTCCCTGTTTTAAATCTATTATCCTAATTTATTTTTGTTTCCTTGCTTTCTTTCACCAAAATTTATTGCAACCATTTGCCTCCCTGTTCACAGTTTTCATGTATCCAGTTCTGAGTGCCCCTCAAATGTCAGCACTCCAGCTGCACTCAGGCCCCTGATGCTTACGAAGCATGGCAAGAGAGACCCTGAATTCAGATAAAATGTATAGAATAAAAAGGAAAGGATATCATCAATTCCAATGAAGACTGGTGATAGCGTGATGAAGATGACATCAACCCCAGAAGCCAGTCAGTGATGGACAAGAGAGGGGCACTGACCTCATCTCCGAGGGCGAGACGGTGCGTCATCTCTTTCAAGCTACGCATCATACGTTCATCCCTGAAGTCATACGGAAACGTCTCCGTCCACTCTGTGAGAAGCTGTACAATTCTTGGAGCGATATCCCGGATCCGTTTCTGTTGACCGAAGAAGATGCATCATAACATCCTGCTATGCTTTATATATCACTGTTAAAGCAAACAATTTATGTTAAAATTTACAAGTCCACAATTCTGATCAAATCCAATCGAATTTTTAAAATGTAATCAGTGCATAACTATACTTATGAGTAAGTATAAACCTATAATGAAACTTGTATTTGTGTATATCATATTGATTTATAAATATTGATATATTCCTAACTTTATACAAGCTCCTTTACCTCCCCTGCACAAATGATTATTTATCATTTTCTTTTGGTTGTTTTTTTATTGTCTTTTTTTTATTGTCTCATGCTAAAAATAAAGTAAAACCATTTTTAAATGTGTGTCTGTTGGTATTATATGAATTTGAGTAGATAAGATTGCATACCTTATCAATCTGTGGGTCACCCACCCTGTGGTGCTCCACACACAAATAGCACACTCTGGACATGAGCTCAAATGGATGCAGGAAGAGACGTGAGCTAAGCAGAAAGGTGAAGATGTAGGACCTCTGAAAGTAAAACAAACAACATGCAATGCCTAGCTTTAACTAATGGCAGAAGGGTTAGTAGTATTTCCATGGAGATGTGCTTACATCAGGGTAATAGTCCACAGTGGGAACAAGGTGCTGTATAAGAGCCTCCAGTGACCCAGACACAAGGTTGTTGTTGTGGTAGAGTAGTCTGCACTCTTCCACCTGTTTGTAGTGAGTGCGAGTTCCACTGTAGGGGTTCGGGGTAAACTTGGCTGCAAATGGAGTCGTTTGAGGCATTTTCTGGTCCTGAGGAAGATGTTAACATCCTTTAATACACAACAGAAATGCTATCTGGCACTGCAAGTTTTTCTCTAAAGGCCCCCCATGTCCTGCACATGCTCTTAGCTCTCCAAACACTGTTATGGCATTAGAGTCAGTGAATATGCGGGTTAAAGGCCAGATCTCCTTGGTTTTAAACTATTCACTTGTGTGACTTGGATGACAATATGTATGAGGGCAGACAGAAGAGTAGATCCAAGGAGAGATTTGAATATTATCTCTCTTTGAGAAATAAGGAACAGTTAAATCTCTGTGTCTATTTTCCATAGTCAGAATGTCCATTTCTTTAATTGTAACTCTTTGTCAATTATTAACCATCATTGTTAACTTCATGACAAAACTTTGACGTTAGATGTCACTAGCTCCATTAGCTACCTCAACAAGTGTTGAAACCCACAGTAGACCTTCCCTTAATGACTCCTGACTCATCACTCCAGTTTGGAAATCAATGACAAACATATGCTTGAGGAGGAAAAACAACCCAAATGATCCCAACAAAAACAACATGGCTGAAGTCTTATCAAAACAAACAAACATATACATACATTATATATATATATATATATATATATATATATATATATATATATAATGTATACACATATACACACATACACACACACACACACACACACACACACACACACACACACACACAAATAAATAAATGAATAAATGCTAAAAGCAAGACTTTGCGAGTTAGAAGAGGGGCCTATTGGACACCCCTAACTAAATATGTAACCTTACTCAACATTAGAGTAGTCGCTTAGACACTTGGAGTGCTAGCTAGCTAACGTTAACTAACGAAGACTACTATTTCACGTGTTACGATAACGTTCATTACTAGGTTCGTTTAAACGTATATTTATCAGTAACTGCCCACCGATGAACAGATTATCACACTGATTACGGCCGGCACGTTGTAAACTTACCAATGAACCTCAGAAATGTGCATACAGGAAAGAACCTCGGCAATCGATTAGAAAATGCAAAAGTGTGCAAAAATATTTCCAATTGCTTTTTTAAAAAACACGTATTATTTTATTTTGAATCGCACTCAAATCGTGTTTAATCAAATCTTAGCTAATGCGCAATTCAACGCGTTCAGAAACTTTGATGTTCGGCAACTTCCATTGTTCGCCTTGAAGGTTAATTCAGTTTCGGTCCACGGGCAACTGCTATCGGATTCCAAGTAGAGCTTAGAGCGTTAATACAACTCTGTCCTCCCACAACAGAAATGGCCAATCATCGGCAACAACATGCAAGTTGAAATATCCAAGCGATCTTATTCGCCAGTTCCACGTCCATCAATGTTCAAAACTTTCAAAGGTTTGAAATGGCTAAAGAAAAGGGTGGATTATCTTGGCCCATGGTCTCAATTCACCGAAATATTTTGCTTCTTAGTCCAGTTCTATACTTTTTTATAAATACAACACCGTTACACATATTTATTGGTATCTAATTAATTATCCAATATTTATTCCAGTATTATTATAACAAGAAACATACTTCAGGGACAATTATTTAAAAGATGTTTCTTTCTAAACATTGCATATCTGAGGCAACCATTTTCAAATGAGATTTGAATTAGGCAAAAAAAAGTACAAACAATTTTTTGAGCTGGGTACTATAACTAAACCATGATACTGCAGTATGGCTCAAACACAGCCATATCACATTGTCAGTCAGCCCTTTTAGGCAAAGTGGTAATGAGCTAATCACAATATTTTCTATGGCTAGAACATCTGTGCAGTAAGATGCACCCAATTCATGGCAATTCATGGCAATTATCAAGGCCACAGGAGGGTTTATGGAGCACAATCCTGTCAAAATGTGCAGTAATCCTATAGCTGACAGATCACTTAAAGCCAACTCTCAGATCACTCAGATAAACCACTCTGCCAACGAAAATGCTATAAAGTATATATTGTGAGTTTCATTTTATTTGGGAGTTTCTAAAGCTTTGCCTGATGCCTTTCTGAATATAAAAATGTATAGTTCACACAGAGTGAAACACCATATTGCTTTTGCTGTGTTTTGGCGATCCAGGTACTTTTGGGTTCCTCTTAGTGCTGGTGAATTAGCTTTAGCAGGATGAAACAGCACCTGAAACACACTAACCAGCATAGACCAATAAGACATTTATGTTGGACTGTGTAATTTTTTTTCAGCAGGAAAGATCAGAATTATTACACCCATAATTACAGCCTATCAGACTAAGACTAGATTTTCTGGAGAACTGGAACAGACATTCATTGCTTATTTTTAAATTTTTATTATTATTCAATTCTCTCACTACTTATTTTTGCTCTTGTTTATAGTTGCCATTGTACTGTCAAATGTCGACCAGAGGAGGATGGGCCCCCCTTTGAGTCTTGGTTCCTCTCAAGGTTTCTTCCTCATGCTCTATGGATTTTTTCCTTGCCACTGTCGCCCTGGGCTTGCTCACTGGGGACTTGGACTCGGACATGTTTAAAGCTGCTTTGTAACAACGGTTGTTGTAAAAAGCGCTATATAAATAAATTTGACTTTGACATCAGTAGCCTGTAACTTGAGATTTTTAAGCGTTATTTGTGTGGTCGAATAGCTTTCTTCTTGGAACAGTGGGAGTTTTCATTATATAAACACTAAATTGTGTATCACAGAGGCTTTGGTAACTAATGCTGACATAGTCAGTGGGTGGAATGCATTTTAAGCGGAACCTCTTTAGCTCCCGCACAAGAATAATCCTTCCCTATGAGATTGTTACTGAACGGTACGAATCGCCCACATCAGCCAAGCGACACCTGAATGACGGTATATGCTTCCGGTAGGTCTTGAACTCGGTAATAGTCCTCGTGACTGTACTCTGGCCGGATCCCGCCCACCTTGTCCCGACCTCGAAGCCCTCGCGCCTCTGGAGTGATCCTGGAATAGAAGCGCTGCACTCTCCTTTAGCACTTCTCTAGCTAACACCCACACGCGCTCAGTCACCCAAGCGAAGCCCTACGGGGAATCCAATCGCTTGAATATCCATGTGATTATGTTGTTACAGACACCCAAGGTTGCATAACTGTAGCTAACTCGGTATGCACTTGCGAATACTTTTCTGTAAGTCTCTCTTGTAAGCTTGAAGATCTAGGTTAACAGTTTCGGACTGCAGTAGTGTAGTTCAAAAACACACATTTATTTATTGCTTCTCAAGTTCCAGCTTGAATGCACCTTGCTGTTTTAACGTATCCGTTACATTAATAGCCGAGCAGCTCATCCGGTTGTATATTGCATGCGCCCACAAAAACAAGACGCTAAAAATTCAAAATATTCACAACAGGGAAATTCCATCGTATAAAGCAAACAAAACCTGCAGGTTATTAGACGCGATCGTTATAGCATCTGTGGGGTCGACAATCGGCCAGCTGGGGAAAGGAGACACTGAGTCACTACTTTCCAGTAAAGCTGAGTCACACCCCTCTGTGTATCCCAGTGCTTAAGAGCGACGTTCCCCCTGCTAACAACTCAATCAAACCTCAAGTCTACTGCCTATAATCAGAGTCAGTGATGACTTTGCGCCATTTGCATCTGGGCGATTAAACTAAAGGTTTAACTGAACAGATTTAGCTGAACAACGTTACTATACTGGAATCTTTATAAAATACGATTTCCTGCAAATGCCGTTTTTTTTTCAGTGAGCAAAACTAACGATGATAAATGATAAATAAATGATAAATAGACACGCTCCATTTGAAGGTCGTTTCCAAAAAACGTGACAACCGTGATTCACCGTTATACTCTTGGTGACCTCACTTTAATCGTACATCTATTTCTTAATAATTAAATATTTTTGGATAGTATGCTTTTAAAATAAGCAAAATAATCATTATATAAGCCAATATGGTAATTCTATTTAAAAGTCATTGTTTGAAAAGCTTTTAGTGTTTATGTTTTGCTGTTGTTTTATAGGTTAAGGACACTGAAAGGACACAGACAGCAATGTTTAATCAACTCTCTGTTGGGGTTAATGTAACTGCATGATTTTGGCTATGTGACAGTAAGAGACTTGCTGCAGAGAGCACAAACACAGGTGGGGTAGAGGAGATGTGTGCAGTCTCACTGCATGTGCTGGAATGTGATGCAAACAGGTTGGACTGAAAGTTTCCCTCAGACATGCAACAGATGCCATAAAGGTCTAAAGCAAAACACTCTCATCCTAACTGTCCAGTCTGCCTCTGATCTAGCCAATGTTTACTGGATGTTTCTGTAGTAGACAATGTTATGGTAAAAGTATTATATTTTAATATTTTATGTCTAGCTTTACAAATAGATCTGTGTATTATATGTGTGAATGTTTGTAGGCTATATCTATGTATGTGTGTGTGTGTGTGTGTGTGTGTGTGTGTGTGTGTGTGTGTGTGTGTGTGTGTGCGCGCGCACACTCAAGGGAAAGGGAGTGGACGATAGTGCAAGGACTTAAACACAGACACACTCTTTGTGGGAACAATATGTACAGCTGGCTGGGAAAAACAACACAGAGGGGGGCACTTTCAGGAAGAGAGGGAAACTGGAGGAGAACACCCATACCAGACAGGAGCTTGTATTCCAACAACCTCTCTCTCTCTCTCTCTCTCTCTCTCTCTCTCTCTCTCTCTCTCTCTCTCTCTCTCTCTCACTCACTCTCTCTCTCTCTCTCTCTCTCTCTCATATATTCTTGAAATGGTAAAACACAAACAGAAACAGCAATGCCTGCATCACAGCATGTTGCAAGCAAACATGCATCATGTCACAATAAACACATAGCAGGAACTCTGCCCTTGGCATGTGTCTGCTTTAGGGGAGAGTGTTTAGAAGTGAAAAATTACTGTACCTTTTTGCCCAAAACATCAGCCCTGTAAATTAACACACTGCAGTATAGATAACAGGTTTTGTAATGACAAATGTGTAATCACATGTTCATTCTTTGTATCAGTACTTCGAAATACTACACTGTTACACAACACTGTTGTCAATCTCATCTTCCATTAGTGCAGTATTCTAAAGAATATGTCCCAGCTGGATAAAACAGTCAGCAGTGTGTGGGTGTCTGTGGCATGGTTTCAGAATCTATGAGAAAGCTAAGTGAAGGAGAATGCCAGCCTACTTTCTGAAATAACAAACAACCTCCAGAGAAGACGTCACAACCTAACAAAAGTCTGGTGACCTCACTTTCCCTTGCTTGCTTAGGCCCCTCGCTCAGAGGATGTAAACTTGCTTCAGGCAGTGCAAAGGCAATGTTGCTACAGGTGACTTTAGAGCCATTAACATGTATTGACAACAGGAAATTGCAGCATGTCCTAGTTTGTGTCGATGTGTGTATATGTGTGTATGGTTCTGCATGTCCAGGTGGGTGTCATGCGTGTGTAGCTCTGTGCGTCCTGGTGTTGGCGCATGTGTTTGTGTGTTTTTTGAAAAGGCTGAAGGGCAGCCTGCCAGGAATGAGTTGTAAATGGTGCTGGAGTGGTAAACACAGCTGTGGCAGTGTGGCTATTGTCTGAGCCACTACAGGCAGACTCTGACAGAGGGAAAGGAAAGGTCAAGGGGAACATGCACAGGGGTGTTTGTTCTACATGTTAAACCTAATGTGGGAGATTCATGCACATATTATGATATAGTTCATACTTACAGTATGAGTATTTATTTGTTTTTACTCATTTTGAGCGGTATGAAAATGTCAAATCATATGCTAGGTTAATAGAGTGAAAAATAAATAAGTAACATTTGAGTTTTGTTAAAACAAGGGGGCAAAGGGGCACAGAGTGTTGGGAAGACCGGTGCCCAGGTATCTGTTGTCATGGCTTTCCACTAACCCCTCCAAGCTTTTCCTTCCTGTTAAAAATGCTATGCTCATGCCAGGCCTGAATCTGTGTCCTGATTTCAGGAAAACCTTAATGTGTGAACAGATTCCTGTGAACACACACACACACCATAGGAGATAAGGATAAAGGATCACCCCCATGGACTAGTCCAGAAGACGAGGTCTACTATATGTCTCTGTCCAAATACAGAATAGAGCAGTGTGGTATGCAGATCTCATACTTTCACATTTTGAATTTGGACACTAACTGCAAAATTGTATCATTAAATTACAGGCAGTTACATTATATGAAAACTTTAGTGAACATAACTTGACAACAGGGCCAGCTCCAAGGTTGTATTGTTAGATAGATGGTTCATGATTGATTATTACCATGTCTGTGGGTAATTTACCCATTTTGTTTATAGGTCTAAACTGGTCAGGACCCAATCTGTGCAAGACATCTGAGTTAATCCAGTGTGATTACACCTCTTAATCCTCCCCTTGCTACAGTTTTATGGTAGAAGAATTTACACATAAGAAGACAGAATGGCATCCTGGAGTGGATGTATTTAATCTCTGTCAATCTGGATCCAAGAGTAATCATCACCACCCAATCACAGATGCTTTATGTATGCAAACAACAAATAACACAAATTAATGTAGTGACAGGTCATTTAACCACAGGTTCAGTGATGCATAAAAATTAGATTACAAAAATTATCTTTGACCTTGCAAATTAATTAACAAACGCACTACAGTGATTTAATGGTGTATCATCTGGACTGAATCAATATACCACTGCAGTAGTCATGAAATATATTAGCAAATATTCTAATGAATATCAATTATAGGAGGATTCACTATTTTATTAGAATTGTACATTATAACTAGAGCAGTATTTTAGAGAATGGAGACTCCTGTCAGTGGGGGTCTTGGAGGGACACCATCTGACTTTTCTAAGCACCATAAACTCTGAGATGTAAGGAGATGAAAGAATTCCCTTTAGCGCATATAGTAGCTAATTAGTTCAAACCTCTTTTACACACTCAGATCTGTATTGAATTGGATTTAATATAAAAGGTGATTTCATATACAGCTTTTGTTTGGGTTGGTCAATACTGTGTAAAAGATTATTCAAAACCATAATGTGGGAGTTCCATACATAAACAGAAATGCCTGCTAAAGTTTTTGAATATAATTGTTAGAAATGCTCTGATATTTCATTAATTATAGTGAATGTAAGATGCTTGCTGGATGTCCTCAGTTCTTTTTCTCTGCTGGAAAGTTGCATAACCCAACACTGATTCCAGAAGCTCCGCTGCCCATGAAGGTTCCATGTATGGGGCTCACTCATAACAAATACTCCGGATGTGGCTTTGCTCTCTATTCGAGAAAATAATGTGTGTTATGTAACTGACCCAGAGTTAGCTCACACACTGAAATCCGCAAATAATGCGCACACTTGTGCAGCCTGGATTTATGTGTCTACAGCTGCATCTTTCCATCCACAATGACACAATTAGGAGTTGGGGAGAAATTACACAAATTCATTTAAAAAGGAATGTGTCAAATGGGTGAACACAGATTATCTTGAAACAAGATGTGTTGTGAAGAAAAGGCAGATTCATAAATAAATTTCCCCCTTGCATGACCATCCAACATTTACCCCACATAACACAGCAGCTGTCTTACTCAAAGTTCAAAGTTTATTTGTCACGTACATAGCCATACAAGGTATAACTGTATATTTATAACTGTATATTTATCTTGTATATTTCCTACAATATATGAACTTTGCAGATCAATGGTATGAAGCAGTGATATCACACCTCTTAATGGATGCCTGTGGTGCACCATTCCCTGGGTACTAAAGCCTTTCACAGATTGTTTTTACTAAATGACGTACTGATCTACTCTGATGCATGTAAATGCAAAATGGATCAAGCCATCACATCTTGGTACTTGCTGCTTCATGCAAAGATATATATAATATTTCTCTGCATGTTGCATTTATATATGTACTAAAATGAACTTGTATCTATAACTTGTAAAAATGAATGCAATTACCAATCAGTCAATAGTCCTACAAACATCCTGCCTGCTAGTTTTGCTTTTCTTCTTCCACATCTCCTTAGGTATTGTTTGGTGTGCAGCTGTCATTCTCTGATCAGGGTGTTTTCGCAGCTATTTATACTGCCTACATCATGCTCATGTATACCGGTTTTCTCTCTCTTTTCTTTTTGCACAGCACAGGTGCTGGAGTCTTCATTGCAATTTTCATTCATTGTTTGGAAACAAAGCAACGTCAGCAAAGCAGCAGGCTAAAATATAGCCATTTCCTAGAATTACTTACTTTAGCAAGCTTGAATGTCAGCATTTGCATATGCTAGTTTGGAAGAACATTGAATATCTCCTTGAACATGTGGTCAAGCAAACTGCAGAAACGCAATGCATTAAATGTATTTTGCATAACATGTTTGGGTTGAACATTTTTATCATCAGAGTCAACTGACTGCTTGTCCTTTGGATGTATTGGTACTCCCAACAAACAGTGTGATATCACCCTCAAATGGATCTTTGGGGAATTGCAATGGTGGGGTTTTGTTAACTGCAGGTATAAGATCACAATGGAACACAATGTGATGTGTACAGAACGAACTGTAATTTTGAAAAATATTAAACATGTGTGGTGCTTTCTTTATTGAATATAAATTAAACAAGCAAGCAAGTTAAAAATGTCATAATATACATTTCAGACGACTTTCCCTTTTATTTTTCCCCTTTAATGTAACTTTCAAATGACAAGTGTCATGTGCCACTGTCACCCTTGGCTTGCTTACTGGGGGCTTGGACTTTTGTAAAGCTGTGTTGTGACAACAGCTGTTGTAAAAAGCACTATAAATAAATTTGACTTTGATAAAATCATAAAATATTAGATATAAATATACATCAACCTTATGAATGGAAAAAAATGTATTGTTTAGTACAGACCTGCCTGTAACAAAATGTGGACCTAATAAAGTAACCTGTGTCCAGGATAGGGTGGGCAAGGGCCTGTGCCCAGGGGGATTTTATTTTATGCTGGGATGTTCCTATGACACATATGAGTAGACATTCAGGTACACTCATGTCATGCTCACACACTTGAGAATGTGATGAATATTTGGTAATAATGGCTATCTCTCTCAAGGAAAAGAAATGATCCCTTAAACAACTGCATTGTGAATAAAACTTACATACTACAAAACATGCAGAATTCTGTACAAGTTAAGAGAAGTCTATTCAGGAACTTATTTTGCTGCTTTCTTTGATCAATGGACTTGTACAGGGGGGTGAGTCATGGTTCTCTTACAAATAAAGAATTTCCTCTTTGCTGGTATTGTAACCTATAAATCCCATCAATGATTTTAATAATAATAATAATAATAATAATAATAATAATAATTGGAATATGTTTAACACAGATTGAATGAATTAAGTGCAGACAGACAGGCGATTAGGCTTGTTTAATGTTTTGCAGGAAGTTTAAATGATAATCATGAATGACTTTAAATGCCAATATCCTCAACACAAATTCTGTCAAATTTGAAACATGATGAATCGAGGGGAGGCAGTGAAAGCATTGATTTCAGCTTTCATGCTTGCGTATACACAGAAGATATTTTCAACCTGCTGTCACTTACACTCATGTCCGGCTTCAGATTAATTAAAAGCCACTCTATCTGGGTTTATGTTTCTTTTTTGCATGCTGAAAAACAACTGAAGACTACCTCTCAATCTGAGAATCAAGAGAGGCTCTGCAGACCCTTGGGCTTTCACTTCACTGTACTTGAATAGTGTTGTGTAAAATAGGTAACACAAAAACATCTGTTCAGGTATTAATTCATAGCTTTTGAAGGGGTTTGTAGCCAAGTTCTGGAGGATGCAGAAAAAAAGGATTTTTCCATAATATATGAGGATGCAACAAGTTTATCCTTTTCACAGGTAACATTTAATTCCTTCTCGTAGCATTGACACACTGCTCCAGAAATAAAGTGAACCACATTGTGCTTTTAAAAGGAACTCATTGCATTAACATATATTAATTTAATTTTGATATAGAAGATAAGGCATCAAGTAGTACCACTTAGTCTAAATTACTGCAGGCCATCACTGTAGGCAAAGCAGGACACATACCAGAGTGAGAGAGATACCAGAGAGTTGATTAAGATGACGTTACCGAATGTATTTTGGGAAGATGCTTGGTGAAATTAATGACTTTTTTAAAAGGTTAAAAGATGAATTTGCATTCATATGATATAATACATATGAACACATTCAGTTGATATGTGTGATTTATATCATACCCAATAAAAGCATGGTAAACTTGTTTAAGGGTGTTCTTGTAAATACCACAAACATAGGCTATACATTTAACCCACATTGAATGTCTTGTGAAAATTCACATTTAGTAGCTCTGAGGTACAGGTTATTTTAAGGCAGAGATTTTCCTGATGTCACACCTGAATATTTATACCATCTTTGTCTTGTTAAACTGCTGTGTCTTTGTGTAATTTATATATATATATATATATATATATATTCCTAGGAGTTCATTAAATCTTTGCAAAGTCTCGTTTGCCTGCCTTATGTTACTGAGCATTATTGGGTATTCTCTGGTCTCTCATGTCACTGCTCGTATTTTTGGCTTACTCTTTTACATGCCCCTTTTGGATTTCATTGCTATATCGGATATTCATTGGACCTTGACCCTGCCTGTTTCTCTGACTACGTTTTGGATGGCCTTTCATTATTAAAATTCTTGGTCTTGCTGTATTCGACTCCGTGTCTCTTCTCCAAACATTACAGAAGACATTGCCACTACTATGGAGTTGACATGTACTGGATCGTTTCCGGACACTTTATAACTCAAGGACAGCTATTAAGCAAGCATTATCAAAGACTGGAATCCCTAAGTCATAACTTACTGCTTTGGTTCCCTTGGTCACGGAGTTAACACACTGCTTGGCTGCACTACCTACCAGTTAGCTGAAAAATCCTAGTGTCGTCGCGCCTCCTCCACCCACAGCTAGCAGTTTCCCCTTTCCTCTTGCTCTACCAGATAAGTATAATTGGGCTCCTGCAGGCTGTAAAGGATTTCTGTTACAATGGCCATTATATTTTGCACATTAACCTCCGTGCCAGACGCTATCCGCATTTCCTCATAATTTCCGTATTAACTGGGCAGTGATTTACCTCCTGTTCACAAATCATTTCCGGGCTGCTTCTGCTGACCCCATAATAGGCAAGGCGAGTGAGGAATTATACAATTTACAACAAGGTTCTCGCACGGCAGCAGAGTACGCCTTGGTGTTCCGCACCTTAGCAGCAAGCAGCGGATGGAATGACGCAACGTTGACAACCGCTTACAGACAGGAACTTGATATAAAGATTGTTAGAGTTGGCTAGTTGCAATGAATCTCAGTCACCTGAGGGTTTCACTTCAATGTCTATACACTTGGACAACCTCCTGTGAGAGACAGGAAGGAATAAACGACATTGACAAGTTAAGTACAGCCCGTCCCCACTACCCGAGGTGAAAGGTATACACTGAGGTGAAAATTATCGATCTGCATATGAGAGGAGACACAGATTTTGCCTTGGACTATGTTTATATAGTGTAGAATCTGACCATATTCTCCATACCTGCAGTGTGCTTACTCACAGAGGAAAGAATAAAACCTCCAATAAAGCGTCTGAGGAGACAAAGGTGAGTAGTTCCCTATTCTTGACTAGTCGGAAGCCATTGCTGATGAGGACGGAGTTGCTATATAATGATTGTATGACTATTGTTCCAGCCTTAATAGACTCTGGAGCTGCTCTCACTGAGAAAGTAGTGGAGCTACCCACATAGGTAATCAGCATTTAGCTGTGCAGTTGAATGTCTCCAAGGAAGCCCTTGATATCCGTTATGATGTACTGGACCACCCATCTATGGTGAACTGCGACTGATGCATTCCAGTGGAGAGTGGAAACAAACTAGCAGCTTCACACAAACATTTGGAAAAGGAACAACTCTGGTACCTAAGCATAGCTAACATTTATACAAGGTGGGGAATACCAATTGGTGACTTAGTTCCTGGTAAATGACGCATCCCATAAGCTTTACCAGTTCCAGCAAAAGGATCTAGATGAGGAGTGCTGTTTGTCCACAAGGGGTGAGCTCTGGTGACTTTGTGCTCTTCATAGCTGATCCTCGAGGTAATAAAATTATATTGTACGCAGAAAAATGAGGACGGACAAGAATAAACTGGTTTCATGCAGGAAAGACCTCTGTAGGCTTCAGTGTAAATGCTCAGGAGGCCTCTTTGACAGGCCTCTAGGGGCCTCAGTCCAGTGGGGAGCCTGGGATCAAAGACAGGACATCCCAGCCTAGCTCTGGAAGAACCAATATGGGCAGCCAGTGATTTAGAATATGATCGCCTTTTAAAAAAAATAGAAGTAGTCCATGATGAACCTAATGGTACCAAGAATTGGTTGATGTAAGTATTGAATATCAATTTGCATACATTGAATAATGTATGGTTTGGAGAACAATGGTGGAACCTGGCCAAGATTTTATGAAAAAATAAAAATGGTTATTAAGAAAATGTATAAAAGGTGTACCCACCTGAGACTGTTCAACATTCTCCGGACAATGCCTCATTTGTAACATTTGAGCTCAGAATAAAGACGAGACTAGCTCTTCTCTTCAATTAATTCCAGAGTCTGCATTTTATTTCTATGTCTTGAATTTTTATGTCTTGAATTTAGGAAGATCTAGGAATGACATGCTAAGCTAGACACCTCAAACCTGCTGGAAGTGAGTGCCTAGGATCCATTCCAAAAGGTGGCTAACACTGGCCTACTAACATCACTGTTACCACCAACATAGATGTGAGAAGTGATAAAGATGTACTTTTTGAGAGATTTAATGATCCAAGTTATGACACACTTTGTTTTGTAAAGGTGTGGAGGTTGATGCTTTCACACAATATGACTTAAAGGCAGGCAAAGTAGTTCATCACCATGGCGACAGCAGAAACATGATGGACTCCTTCAGCTTTACTGAAGCTGTGTTTGAATGTGACTGTGGCAGTTAAGGTTTATCTTGAGGGCCATCATCAGCCTCTGCATGTCATGCATAACTACTCCATAATGGTAGAAGAAGGAAAACCAGTTAAGATTCACACCAAACATCTCGAGGTATGTATTGTATTGCTCATTATTTGTATATATTTGTATTTTGTATTTGGCCATTTTTTTTAATCCATCGGTTTAAGGATGCTTACACACTAGATCTGGCACTATATTAAAACATAGTTCTTTGGTGTAGTTCAGTCTGAACACTACGTTCATTCTGTCAGACTAGAAATGTGGCTGTTTGCAGAGAAAATGCACGCATTGTGTACTGAAAAAGTTCAACCCAAATTCAGCTGTTGCTGTAATTGATGTATTGATGCATCAACCAGTAAAAAATGGGCAGGGGCTCACAAGCAGAAGTCCAGTGATTTGGTGTTGTGAATTAATGGCAAGAACTTCTTTGCCTTGTTTTTTGACAATTTTCCATGTTTATACTCAATTTTTAACTTCCTGCTCAATTTCCTGTAAAAACTCTTCCTCTGCTCCAACTGTGTACCGGTGCAACTCTACTAGATGGACAAGTTCTGCATCTACCCCTCTGTCTATGCACTGCCTAGTGTATAGGCAGCCTAATAACTGATAACCTAGCCAATTTTCACACTTGATGCACATGCCACACTTGACACATTAATGAAAACGTATGACTTTTTTAATGATTCATTATAGTTTTTTGTTCTAGCTGACTAATGACGATAACACACCTGATGAGATTGTTTACAAAATACACACTCGCCCCATGTATGGCTTTCTAAGCCATTTTTTGGTAGGAGGAGCTTTTCATAAATGGACATCAATGCCAAAAGTCAAATCCAGTATGTGCAAGTGAATCCTGGACAGTCCAATGACTCCTTTTCCCTGAATGTCACCAACAGAATTCTAACAGTCAGTGACATCAGTCGTTTTGGACATTATCCTTTTGTATGTACCATTAGCAGTTTTAGATCCAACTGTTAGAGGGCTCTTCAAAGGCTCTGACTCGTGGGTTCCTAAGGGTCATCAGCCGACACTTGAGAGGGATCCATTTCCAGTATTGTGACAAAGGGTCCATGTCATAGCCATATGGAGTACTCCAGAATCCCTGGACTTCCTGTCTTGTCTTTCACAAGATTTCCGGTTAGTTTCTCTTTTTGCTTTCTCATATCTCCAAGTCTAAAAATAATGGTACATGCTAAAAAAACTGCCAACTTTTAAGTAAAAGAAAAGAAAGGAAAAAAAATTAACAGCTTTTAATTATGAGGTCACTGAGTATGATTTTTTACATTTTATGATAGCTTTGAGTTGTACATGGATTTATTTGAAGAAAATGTAAAGTTTAATGAAGTCATTTTCAAAGTTTATAGAAATAGTTCTTGTATGTAATAGTAAGTTACTTGATTATGATAAGAACCATAGCAATAGGGTATTTCACTTAAATTGTTCATTCAAGACGTTTATTGAATGTTGAATGCTCAGACTTCCACAGAATATCTACCACTTTAAATCTTTACTTAAATGGTCTATCAAGGTAACAGCCAAAGAGGTACAGTTAGGTTGAGTGGCTTGAACAACTTGATGGTCAAGAACTGAAACACTTAATGTCCACGAGAGGGCTTAAAGCATACAACACAATTACATTTATGAGCAGATTCCCCACCAAAACAGCGCAGGCTTTATGCTGCCATTAATCATGTTTTACTGTAATTTTTTTTCTTGCACAGGCCAAGCATGAGTTTATAGACTATGTCCTTGATGGCAGTGAGCTGACAGCAGAATTCTCACTGGTCACAAATGTTACAGCCCTCCAGAAGCACAGTCTACCCTGTGTCTCACATGTGAATGTGAACCCCATAAACTATGAGGCTCCGCTTTCACTGCTAACAGGATCCTAAGGGTGAGTGTACAAAAAAACTAATGTACTCTGTGGCCATTATCCCTTCAGTAATCTGTGTGTTTTGTGCTGAATTTTTGCATACTGCTGCCTCTATAGGGCTCATGTATGTGACACAAAGTTGCCTTTTCTCACAAGCTAATTGATTCAGTGCAAATCATTGATTGATTGTATTTTAAAACTAAAGTACCTCTGTGTAATTTATTCTTAGATAACTTGCCCATGAATCACAATCAAAGAAACAACTGCATAGTCATATTGTAAACAAATGTTCATGATAAGAACCTGTTCAATAGACATTTTGATGTGCATCTCCCATAACACTAACCCTAGATTTAGAATTTGTCTCTCAAAATCCATTTTATAAAGGACATATAAGGTAAGACAATTTGGTAAACAAGTATTGTAAGGAATGGGGGGGGGGAGAGTAAATTTATTTTATGTAATGTGTACTCACTATTACATGTTGCACAGAACAAAACAAATGATTAGTTATTTCTTGGAAGAAAACTCTGAATGATGGAGACCTTGAAAAGGAGAGAGGGTGAGAGAGTTAAGTACCCAGTCTGTAAGATGACAATGTTATGAAGTGCTAAGTGTCCATGGTGTTCAATGGAAATATCAAAGTAGTTGTTTCACCCATGCATGTTTGTGGCAGAGCCAGAGGTTGTGCTGGCAGGCTTATCTGTCTAATTCTTACCATTCCTATACATGTACTGAAGTGTGCCAAGAAAATATCCCCCACACCACCACCAGCCTGAACCATTGATATAAGGCAGGATTGATCCATTCTCATGTTATTCCAATTTTGACACTATCATGTGATTAACCGCAGAAATTGAGACTCATCAGACCAATGTTTTTCGATCTTGCCCAATTTTGGTGATTCTGTGCAAATTGTTGCCTGTTCTTTTGTGATAGGGGTGCCACCCAGTGTGGTCTTTTGCCATGTGTGCATGCGCTAAGTTTTCTTGTAACTGGTATTGTTTTACTGTGACTTTGTCTCTCAGAAAACAGATCAGAGTCTTCCCTCTGCGTGGCTAGTTTTTCTGGGGAGTTCCCTGTAATCAGTTGTTTTCTCATGCACCTCCACTGAAGTTTGGTGGTTAAGGTAGAGGGCCTTGACTAGTGCGGAATATTTGGCAGAAAGAGACACTATTTGGTTTCTAATGAACCAGTATCATTATTTGGGGCCCATATGTTATCTATGCTTAACATACAGACTGTTACCAGTTGTTTTGTTTCTGTCCTATGCACCAACACTGTAGTGTGGTTAAGTTAGAGGGCCTTGACTAGTGTGGTTTGATCTCCAGACTGGGCTTCAGTTAACACCAAGTGCTCTGAATTCTGAATTGCCCCGAAATTTGGAGAGTGCTTTCCAGAGCACTGCGCTATAATGTCTGGAATCTTTTATCCCCTTCCCTCATGGTTGTCTTATGCTAATTTTAATTTATTTTTTTTTACTGCTCCCCTTCCTTGCACAACCTTGCCTGGAGGCAGGCCAAAAAAGGAGGTTGTATCCACCAGGGGCACAGTCTGTCAAGGTGCTTCACCCCTGATCACACTGAAAAGCTCTGTATGCATTTGGCTGTAGCTGCAAAAAGCAGCTGTTGCAAAAAGTAACAGGGCAGCAAAGTGAGACAAGCCCTGTACTTCCCATTCATTTAGATTACATTTATGGCATTTAGCTGACGCTTTTATCCAAAGTGACTTACAATTATGAGTGAGCACAACTTGAGGGTTAAGGGCCTTGCTCAGGGGCCCAACAGTGACAACTTGGTAGTGGTGAGGCTTGAACCAGCAACCTTTCTGATTACAAATCAAGTACCTTAACCACTGAGCTACCACTGCCCATTCAGCTATCAACACCTGTGGCCAAAGTAGGAGATGGAAGCCACTGACATTAAGACAAAAAAAATCCTCACAGTGGGGTGGGGGCGCAAGGATTAGTGAGCATCTCAGCCCCTATCCCTATCCCTGTCCAGGAGGAAATATCCAAGAGCAGGGAGTACGCCAGGGAGATGGTCCCAAGTGATGAAGTGCTTAGTGAGTACCTCAGACAGCAGGAGCCTGAGATGGATGGGAATGAGGAAGAACAGGAACCATCATGGGAAATGGCTGACATGGAGAAATCCTCTGAATGGCTGGATTGAAAGACAGCATAGAGCTACTAATCATGGCAGCATAGTAACAAGCTTTGAATCCAATATCAATAGAGGCTGGGATCACCAGACAGGGCCCCAGATGCAGGCAGTGCAAAGATGCCCCTGAGACAATCTGGCACATAACAGTGGAATGCAAGATGCTAGCAGGCAGAGCGTACATGGGATGCCATAAGCAATTGGCTGGCACAGTATATAGAAACATCTGTGCAAAATATGTGCTGGAAGTTCCAAGGTCAAAGTGGGATACACCTCTGAAGGTAGTGGATAATGACTATGCTAAGCTCCTATGGGAATTCCCAATACAGATGGACAAAATGGTAATGGCTAACCAATTGGACATAGTAGTGATGGACAAACAGCAGAAGAGTGATAGATGTAGCAGTTCCAAGTGATGGTACCATCAGGACCAAGGAACACGAAAAGCCCAAGAAATACGAAGAGCTGAGAGATGAGCTGGAAAAGATGTGGAAAGTGAAGGCAACAGTGGTTTCCATGGTAATTGGAGCACTAAGGGCTGTTACCCCACAAACTTGCAGAAGCAGATCCAGGAACAGAAGATCCTAGGAATCACATCTGAAATCTCCATGCAGTAGAGTGAAATCTTGGGAACAGGAAAGATTCTATGCAGGAAAGAGACCATCTGGAGGAGAGTGGGGGGATTTTTTCTTTGTATATAAATCTGAAGAGTCTAGATGTGTAACTGCAGTGCAGTGTAGTAAGGGGTGTAGAGACTTTTAAAATTACAGTTAAGTACCCAGGATTCATATATGTCATATATGACACATATATAACACATATATGTCATTAATGTAATGTCAGTTAGCATTCAAATGCTTTGCCACTGGAAACAACAAATCCTTAATTCTGAATATGTTCAACACATTTCTTCAGTTCAACGAATACAGTAGACAATACCTGGTGATAACAAATTAATCCTGTCATGCTAGTTATTTGAGTGACTGTTAATAATTTGCATGTAGCACATTTAGCGTGGTTGCAGGCCACAAGACCACAATTAATATCTGGTAATGGTAATTTCTCACTTGACGTACATGTCTCTGTGATTTTTAAAAAGATTAAAACTGCACCATTCACTCATGACCTTTAAGGGCAGACTCTTCAGTATATTCAAAACATTTTAACATGATCACTAGGAAAATGCACTCATTTGTATATAGGAAGAACAAGATGGGAGGTAATGCAGCCTTGTGGAAAGTTTGTAGTTTTGCCATAGAGAACCTGATGTTCATTTTAACCACCTCTTTACAGTTCTGTAAAAAAACTCAGTATCCAGATAACTTGTATCCAGTAATGGAGATTAAATAACCCTTAGTATCTTTTTTTTTTGTCAAACAATTTTGAACATATTGTATTTTTTTTTCTCCCTCAGGCACTTAACTACATTGTTTTGACAAATGACCACATTCGCTAACCAGCCAACACAGCCCGCAGAACACCAACCAACACATCCAGTCTCTCTGCAAAATTCTGTACTTAAATTTGAAAAAAAAAAAAAACCTTGTAAAGATCACATATAATAAATAATGTGTACATTATGTATCAGCCTTTTTCCTTTTTGTTTTTTACTCGTGTTTTTGGTTGAGTGCATAAGGAGGACGCATGGTACGAGTTCAGGGCTCACCCCTTGCGGAGCAGATGACTAGTTGGGACTGATCGCCCAATGGGCAGAACGATCACAAATGGACTAACAACGAAATGGGGAATCCCACCAACCAGAAGAGAGGTTTTTTTTGAAACACAGCATCAGGTTGTGAAACAACATTTGGGGAAGTTTGCATCTTCTCCTGAAGGTGTAGGATTTTTTTTTTTTCTTACCCCGGGGTATTCTTGACTGTGGACGAAGTTTTGCTGAGGTAGTTACGAACTTCACTTTCCTGTCAACCAAAGGAGACATTTGGGGGTAAGCTGTGGAGTGGTAAAGAGACCGCCGAGTCTCTATCTTGTTTTACCATGCTCATTGCTTCCCTGTTATTAATGCTTGTACGGATGTGGTTGTGTTGGATGACCTGACGTGTGATATTATATTGGAAATATTTGTATAATACTACTTGTAGAGTTGTTGTATACACATGTTTGGTTAAGGGGAGTTATTAAATGTCCTATTCAGGGTTAGTGTATTTGAAAATATTATAGTGCTAACCTAGAGTGTTAGTCGCACAGCCCTGTCCTTGTTTGTGTTCGTGAAAGACTGCAGAATGCTGGCCATTGACCCTGTGTGCATGTCCTTTCTGACATCGGCCCTGTCTGTCTTCTTCCACTGTGTATTTAAAATAAAAACAGCATACACTTAGCTATATTGTGTTAGCATTTGTCGACTGATTTGCAGTGGTTAAGCACTTGCAAGTCAGCCCAATTTGATGTATTTTGGGACTGAAGTAGCAGGTGCAGCATAGAACATGCAGGAAAAAAAGCAGACATGAGTCTCCAACTGAAGACAGAAAGCCAGTGTAACAGTATTAATAACCGACAATTGCTCAAAAAAACACAAAGGCTTATAAAGGGACAAATGTAATGTATCTTGACAACACATCAAGATAATAGCATAACCAAGGAAGACCCCTATCATCGACTGGATACAGAGCTAGTGCCCCCTTGAGTCAGTGGGGCTCCTTGGTGAACTGGGTGATTGACATGTTTGTGCCTGCAAAACCACAGAGCACAAAATTAGATGAGCCCCTGGGAGGACCAACTAGTCCCTGTCGCCCCCCCGAGAAATTCAAGGGAGGACCACCCTCCCAGGAGGTTCCAGACATTGAGCCCATGGTCCTCACTGGTGGGCTCAGGAAAGCTTTAGTGGTGGCTCTTCCTCAGGTGGTGCTCAGGTCAGTTTCTTTGCTAACTTGGAGAAGGAAGCCAAAATAAGTCTCCTAGCATGAGATGATTGCCATACTGACATCCCTGACTTGCTTCAAGAGAAACATACTTCCTGGGAGTACTCAGATGTTCCTGCCCACACAGCTCTGGGGTGGAATGAGCTGGTAATCAGCTCTGGGGAGCACTGCACTAGCATGCTGGGCTGAATCTGCTGAAAAATTAATGAAGAGCCAACAACATGCAGACAAACAAAAAGGAAAAATGAAAATAATAAAGGAGACTACTGTTTCTAAAAATGTTTGGTCACTTTGTCATGGGCACAGAATGTGCAGGACAAAAGGAGGAAGCAAATGAGAGTCTCCCACCGGAACAGTTTAATCAAACAAATAAAACTGAACATAACTGTCATGGTGTTAACTTCCTTGATCAGACACTTGCATGTGATTTGTTACCAAATGATCACAGTACTTTTCCCCCCCACAACAGTAAATACTTTTTGCAAATGTATGCTGTTTTGTTCATATGTATTTGGAATTGACATGCACTGATGGCTTGGCCAATGCCGTTTAGCAGCTGAGAAAAGATGTAAAAGCAGATCATACTTAGCATTCACTGCAATATGGCATGAAGGCAAAGGGACACAGCACCATCAACTGTCCAGTTTCACCTGTACTTGTACAAATTGTATTTAAATCCATGCTAACAAGTGATACATTCAGAGTTTCATTACTACCGAGGTTACATTGAAAATCATTTAATCTGCAATTATAATTCCAGTGCCAAAAGGACCCAGCATTTACTGATATAATATTCTTATTTACATTTACATTTATGGCATTTAGCAGACGCTCTTATCCAGAGCGACATACAAAAGTGCTTTGTCATTTACTCATAGAATATATCCAAGTACAGTACAGTAGGTTAGAATTAAACATACCAATGAACTAAAATACTGTAGAATACAGGGATGAATGTTGATACCTAGAAGTGCAAAATACATAAGGTCTATCTTAAACAATGATAAGTACTATAAACAATAAGCTCTAGAGTTTGTTAAACAACATAAACAATGCCCTACAATAAGTACTAAATTAGTCAGTCAATATGGGAGCCGTGTCAGTTGTCCTTTTAAATATTCTGCAAAGAGATGGGTCTTTAGTCTGCGTTTGAAGACTGCAAGGGACTCTGCTGTCCGGACAACAAGTGGGAGTTCATTCCACCATCTTGCCAGGACAGAAAATAGTCTCGATGCTTGTCGTCCATGAGACCTGAAGCAAGGTATTTCAAGCCGAGCCGTACTTGAGGTTCAAAGTACTCGAGGTACAGATCGGGCTTTGACCATTGACCTCATGTATGAAGGGGCTGGTCCATTTTTGGCTTTGTAGGCAAGCATCAAGGTTTTAAATCTGATGCCTGCAGCTACAAGGAGCCAATGAAGGGAGCGCAGCAGTGGAGTAACGTGTGAACTTCGGAAGATTGAAGACCAGTCGTTCTGCTGCATTCTGGACAAGTTGTAGAGGTTTGATGGCTCTTAGAGGAAGACCAGCAAGTAGTGAGTTGCAGTAGTGTAGCTTTGAGATCACAAGAGACTGCACATCAGCTGGGTAGCTTCCTGCGAAAGAAAGGGTCGAATCCTTCATATGTTACAAAGGAGGAATTTGCAAGACTGGGTTAAATTAGAAACATGAGTTGAGAACGACAACTGGTTGTCCAAAGTTACGCCCAGGCTACGGGCAGCTTCAGATGGTGATAGCAGGGAATTCTCAAAGGAAACAGTGAGGTCATGGTAAGGGTTGGGAGTTCCTGGGATGAACAGAATACGTCTGGAGACCTGTGTGTCAGGAAAAGAAAGAAGCAATTGATTGTCATCGGTATAGCAGTGGTAGGAGAAACCATGAAGATATTACATCACCAAGAGATCGAGTATACAAAGAGAAGAGAGGGGGGCCGAATACTGAGCCTTGTGGAACACCAGTGGAGAGTCTACACGGTTTGGATGTGGATCCTCTCCATGTCACCTGATAGGACTGAAACCATCTCCAAGCAGAGCCAGTCACACCAAGCCTGGAAAGAACAGAGAGAAGAATGTTGTGGTTCACTGTATCAAAGGCTGCTGAAAGGTCTAGAAGAATCAAAACAGATGACTGTTTGGCAGCTTTAGCGGCATGAAATTTCTCAGTCACTGCTATGAGGGCCGTTTCTGTAGAATGTGCTGTTTTTGCAGCCAGACTGATTGGGATCATGCAGCTGGTTCTGGGTGAGAAAAAGAGACAATTGATTTATAAACTGCTCGTTCAAGGGCTTTTGAGAGGAAAGAGAGAAGTGATACCGGTCTGTAGTTGGTAACGCTGGAGCTGTCAAGTGTGGCCTTCTTCAGGATTGGTACAGCTTTGGATTGGCACAGTTTTGGATTGGCAGATTTGAATGCAGTAGGCACGTATCTAGAAGATAAGGAGTTGTTGATGATGATGACAGAGATGAAAGGAAGCAGATCTCTTGCAATTGACTGGAACAGAGCAGAAGGAATTGGATCCAGCGGACATGTAATCAGATTGCTGGAAGTTAGGAGTTGAAGAATTTCATCTGTGGAGAGTCAGAGAGTTGGATGTTGGGGAAAGCACATTGGTTGGAGGTTGGTGAACAGAGGAAAAGGACTGGCGGACTGCTGCAACCTTCTCCTCAAAGAAGGTGATAAAATCCTCTGGAGTAAGAGATGGGGTGGGAGGGGGAGGATTAAAGAGAGAAGAAAAAATAGTGAAGAGCTTGTGTGGATCAGATGATGATGATGAAGAGGGAAGAGGGAGTTATGGAGTGCAGATTGCGACAGAGGGAGGAGGAACATGTTGGAGAGGACTGGATGAAAAGAGAAGGAAGGGAGAGAGAGAAGGATGGAAAGTGATGGTCCAAAAGGTGGAGGGGGGTGACTGCGATGTCCGATGTTGTGGTGGTACGGGTGAAGATCAGGTCCAGAACATTGCCTGCTTTGTGAGTCTGAGGAGAGTGGTTGAGGGTGAGGTCAAATGCTGCCAACAGCAGAAGGATGCAGGAGGAATGCAGCTTGTCTGATGGAAGGTTGAAGTCACTAAGGAGAATGAGTGGATTTCCTTCAATGGGGAATTGACTCAGAAGGATGTCGAGCTCATCAATGAAGTGATCCAGGGAACCTGGAGGGCGGTAGATGAGAATGATAAGTTTGGTGGGAAAAGACACTGTAATGGCATAAAATTCAAAAGAGGAGATGGAAAGTGTAGAGAAGGAAAGCGGAGTGACACGCCATTCTCGAGACATTAGTAAACCTGTGCCACCTCCCCTGCCAAGACGCCTCAGAGAATGGGTAAATAAAAAGGCAGAGGACAGGGCAGTCCGAGTCGCCGAGTTCTCAGGGGTGATCCATGTTTCTGTTAGAGCCAGGAAGTGTTGGAAGTGGAGGGATGCTAATGCTGAGATGAAGTCAGCCTTCTGGACAACAGATTGGCAGTTCCAGAGCCCTCCTGCCACCACGATATGTGATGGTGTGAAGCGTTGTGAGTCAGTGAGGTTGCTGAGATTGTAACGTCTATGATTGTGTCGAGGAGATCTGCGGGATATGTGGACAGGAATTGTGAAGCACATTACAGATGCTTGATTCGTGGATGTATGTGCATATAATTAGTTTTATGCAGTAGGCCTTTCCATACTCCATCTTTGGACTTAAGTTTGTTTATATATTAAGCCTTATTCTTTTTTAACAGGCCCTACAAATGTATACTTTGCAGCCTTAGTTCATAGGTCTGTATTTGTGGGATTTTATTTAATGCACTCTGTGTGTGTGTGTGTGTGTGTGTGTGTGTGTGTGTGTGTGTGTGTGTGTGTGTGTGTGTGTATATATAAAGATATAAAGAACACTTTCAGTGGCATTTTACAAAACTTAATTTTGCCATGACAGGTATGGGTGGAATCATCACAGAAATCATCTCTGAAGATCTCTGTGCTGAAGACCCTGACTTGCCACCTGAGAGCCTTGGAGTTCATTATCACTCCTCCCAACAATGGGCATCTGCTCCTGAAATGTGTCCCCTCCAGTCCTGTTCTGACCTTCATTCAGGTGCACATTCTTAATGGCCAGCTGGTATTTGTTTACCGTAGTGAGAACTGGCATTGTTTCATTCTCCTTAACACAGGTGTAAGGGCATGAATATTGTGTGAAACACTAATATACAAGTGCACCACTTGTCTAGGTAAATGATTACTTGGTTTAATGTTATCTTGATCTTTAGATATATTATTTTTCTGTCACAGGTGTTTTATCTGGTGGATTCCACTTTCAGATCAATGATGGGAGTAAACTTTGCTGCAAGCCAAATCTTCAGCATCACCACCCAGTCTCTGGTTCTTGGCCTGGACAGGAACTGTGAACTCAATGTTTCCAGGTTATTTTTTCTAGAGGACTGTACTGATGATGGTGTTAAAGTATGTTCTGTTTGAGAAAGTTTTGCATTCTGTTTGTGTTTGTTATACATTGTGTATATTCCTAGAGCAACAGTGCCCTGTAGAGCAACTTAGAAAACAGACATGGATTTTGACCTTGATGACTTTAAAGTACAATATAGAATGATCTAGATCAAAGGTAAACCTCCACAATGTGTTATTGGTATAAAGGGATCTGCTGTGATGCTGGAGGAACAGGGGAACTCGAGAGGCAAGGGTGAGGCATAGGAGTCTTTATTCTCCATTATTCAAAGTGTGTAAATATCTTCTGCTTTTTAAATCACTGTGTTGCAGCTCACTTAAAGTGTAGGCTTTGCACTGAGAAAGAGTGGCATGTCGCTCTGAAGTCCATTAATGTGCAGCAGTGGCTTCAGGAACCTGTGGGCTTAAATAAAGACAGGGGGAACAAGGAACATACTCAGTATGGGTATGATCAATAAACAGGTGCCCCCAGTGAGATCCCGCCAGCCTCCTAGAACGTGACCAGCAGACTTCTGCGGATATTCCCGTTGAAAGGAGGTGATGAGGTCGGGATCCAGTAACACTCCTCTGGGCTGTACCCCTCCACCACAGCCTTTAGGGATGACACATGGAAGGCAGATGATGCATGGCAGCTCCCCAGCAAACCTATCCTGTACGTGACTTTATTAATCTGATCAAGAATGATGTATGGACTGGCATATTTTGCACTCAGTTTGCCTGCAAGTCTCACCTGGCCATCTTTTGTAGCTACCCAGTCTTTTTTTATGGGGTTGTAACGTGGGGTCCCTCCGTGCCATTTATTCCTTTTGAAGGCCACTATGGCAGAGCACAACCGCTGGTGCATCTCCTCCCAAACCTGTTCGGCACGCTGACACCATGTCTGGATGGCAGGCTGGTCGGATGTAGGGGAGTTCCAGGTATGCAATTGTGGCTGGTATCCTAGGTGTAAGCCTTGTCCCTGCGTAGTGGAAAGCGTTTTGGGCATATTCTGCCCAGGAGAAGCAAATACACTGTGTCGTGGTGCTGCTGAGAGTATAAGTGGAGGAACTTGCCCAACTCCTGGTTGGTTCTCTCCACCTGTCTATTGGCCTGGGCTTGATGACCGGATGTTAGGCTCACTGTGATGTTCAGTTGTCCCAGTAATTTTCGCCATACCCATGATGTGAACTGAACCCCCCCTGTCAGACACAATGTCCTCGAGAATCCTGAACTATCTGAAGACGTGGCGAATGAGCAGATCGGCAGTTTCCAAAGCGGTGGGTAGTGTTTTCAGACCATTTTTGAAAAATCGACCCATGGCCACAATGAAGACCATGTTTTCCTCTGAGACAGGAAGGTCGGTCACCAAGTCAATGGCCATGTGAGACCAGGGACGTTGGGGAGTGGGTAAGGGGAGTAGTCTACCTGCAGGCAGAGTATGTGGTGTTTTGCTGTGTGTACAGTCTGCATAGTAGGCTATATATTTGACTACGCCCTTGTGCATTACCGGCTACCAGTATCATGCACTCAGTATGTGTGTATTGACCCGGGACGTCCTGTGCCCAACATGTGTGTGATGAGAGCTATGTGGTGTCTAAGTGGGACATAGAGCTGATGCGTTGGGCAGTTAGGATGGGGATTAGCCGCTTTGATGCTGAGGTCCAGATCTCCTCGCACAGCTGCCAAGAAGCAGGAGGGGGAGAGCATTGGCTCTTGATTGGTGGATTGCGCTTTGGTGACGTATTGCCTAGAGAGCGTGTCTGCACTCACATTCTTCTCTCCTGGTCTGAAGGTGATACAGAAAACAAACTGGGAGAAAGAGAGACCACCATGTCTGCCTGGAGTTCAAACGTTTTGCTGTCTGGAGGCACTCCAGGTTCTTGTGGTCAGTGATCATCGTGAAGGGGTGACTCGCATCCTCCAGCCAGTGCCTCCACTCCTCAAATGCGAGGTTCATGGCAAGGAGTTCCTAATCGTCGACTCTGTAATTGCGCTCCAAAGGGCTTGTTTTTTCCACATATTAGGCTACAGGTCTTAGCTCCTTGTGTTGAGAGAGCACTACACCGACTTCCATGTGGTTTAATGAACCACTGGTAAAAGTTGACAAAACCCAGGAACTGCTGTAGCTCCCAACATGTCTGGTGCCCCGGCCATCCAGTCACCGCCTCCACCTTACATGGTTGCATGCATACAGAGCCCTCTCAAATGATGTATCCCATGAAATTCACCTCTCTGTGGTTGGCATTTTTCCAACTTGCACTAGAGCTGGTAATGCAGTAGGGTGCAGATGATTGCACGTATGTCATGCACATGTTGGTCAAAGGAAGATGAGCAAATCGGGATGTTATTGATGTAAATGATGACGGATCTACTCAAAAACTCCTTTAAGCCCTCATTAATGTATGCCTGGAATACATTATAGATAGACCATAAGGGAGAACTAAGTGCTCATAATGTCCAGAGGACGTACTGAAGGCCATCTTCCATTCATCACCCTCCTGTATCCATATTAGATTATAGGCACTGTGTAGGTCTAAGTTCAAGAAACCGTGTTCCCCTCAGCTGTTCAAGAGAGGCTGGGACCAAAGGGAGTGGATACAGCTATTTCACCAATAGCTCGTTTACACCTGTAATCCACACATGGCCTCAGCCCACCCACTCCAGAATGCAATTTTTCCTCCAAGAAATGTGAGGGTTGTGTGACCGTAACCAGGGGAGACCTAATGTGATGGACTGACAGGGAGAGGAAAACAAAAAGATATGGACTCGACGTGCGCAACATCTACTTCAAGAAGGACACAAGGAATGACGTGTATAAGAAAACTGGACCCCACAGGTCCTCTGTCAAGCACACACACACATGTAAGGGGGAGGGTAATGGATCAGCTTTATCCCCAGCTTCTTGTTGAGACTCCGATCCATGAGGTTCCCTGCTGCACCGGAGTCCACTAGTGCTGCAACGAGAGAAGAGGTTCCTTTGTGTGAGACTTACAGAAATATGAAACAGATGGTATTTGAGAGTAACTCACCAGATTGCCCTTTCTCTTCAGCTCCTCTCGCTTGCATTGAACCCTGATGCTGCCAGCTGTATGGGTTTTTTAGTAGCCACAGCTGGTCCCACTGGTGAAGTGGGCTCTCGGGGACCATCTGTGGAGATAGCGGTGTCTCTCCTGCAGAAGAGACATACGAGAGGGCAAGATGCACCACCTCGTTCAGGGTCGTCGTCTCCTGCTTGTAGGTGAGTTTCTTGCAACTCACCCCACAAGCCTACGAGGAAAGCATCCACTAGCGCTGGTTCATTCTAGTGGGTCTCAGCTGCTAGTGTCCAGAACTCCATGGCATGAACCCTGCCTGAGGCGTAGCAGGGCCTGGCCGCAGATTCTACCCTGCCTTGAATGGTGGAAGACCGCCTTGATGGACTGAATGTGAACGTGGCGTGATAGACTGAACACAGGGAACAAGGAACAGGTGAGTATGAACCATAAATGGGTGATGGGGACCGGGGCAGGTGCTTTGTATGGTTTTGTGCGGCAGTGTGCGTGTCCGTCCTGCTGGATGACCAGCCTTCCATGACAGGTGTACTATGCTGTGTGGTAGTGTTGTCTTATCTTTGGGAAATGTGTGGGTTCTTAGTTGTGGTACTCTTTACTGTATGTCCTTCAGACTTGACCTTATTCCATACTGACACATTAACTTACAGGCTTGATAATTCACAGAATTAGATGTGTTAAAGGAATGGAAATGGTAAAGTATGATATTCTGGATTAGCCTCCATGTATACAGTATCCTGAAGTACAAATATACATGATTTATTTCTTCAACCAACATGAGAGGTAATATATAAGATTCATATTAGGGAAATCACAACACTTTCAGTTTTAACTCATTTGGACCAAATACAACATTTAAAAAAATAAATACCTTTTTTTTTTGGTTCCTTGAAATTGATTTCAATAGAGGACTTCATCACCACTAACTCATGACATTGGAAATTATTATATATTGTCATCTCTCCTACAAGTTTGGGTAAACTGCTCAGAATATAAGAAGATAATCCCACAGAGAAGAAGCAAATCTGTGTTCACTCAAAATATGGTGGGTCTTTTTAGTTATGAAATATGTTGTTAAAATGTAGAGCTATTTTATTTGATGCCTTTTTTTTTCCTACTGAAAACTGTCAAAGTTCAAAGTTCAAAGAGGTTTTATTGTCATTTCAGCTATATACAAGTACACAACAAAAATGAGACAATGTTCCTCCAGGACCATGGTGCAACACAAAAACAACAGTGCAACAGACAACTCACATTCAGCATCCACATCTCCTATGACAGCAAGGGCCCAGAGCACAGGAGTGTTCTACTCACAAACCCTGGTAATCGGAGAGCTTTAAAGGAATGGCTTAGCTATAAATGCTACCATAGCAGAAAATTAATTTGCTAGCGTTCCCACCACTAGCTTTCACACCCTGCTAGATATGCACCCTTACCTGCATCTAGATTTTGGGCAGAACTGGCTTTAAATCACTTCATATACATCAGTGCTTATCATTTCCAATACTATGAAACCCATTCAACTAAGGCTGAGAACACATTGTTAGGCTTGGGGTTATGATGAACTGAATCATGTGCTAGAGCACAACAAACATTAAACCTTACAATACAGTTCAGTTCATGCCTGCTGGACAACGAAGTTGTCCACTGTATTCAGTCAAGTTTTGATAGATAATTCTTGATGCCTTTAACCTTTTGGGAAAGGTGCCTGAAGGACAGGACTCCTACAAGATCTAGTATGGAGTCACCACACAGACATACTATGGTACCATTGTCATGGGGGAGTGCAACCTGACCCATGAGAGCCAACTTCTCTCAGTCAATCCTCAGCAAACGTGTGATCACACGTGTGCGACAACTCGGAAACTACCTCTGACATCCTCAGCTTTGATGTGTGGTTGACCCCCAAAGGGAAACCTGATCAGCAACCCAGGGAGTGGGACTTTATTGTCTGTCATTTAACATTAGTGACACCTGTAAATGATCAGCCTCCATTTCTCGAAAACAAAGTCCCCCCCATCTCGGAGTGATCAAAGGGGACACTGTGTAGCTCTTGAGCCTGAAAACCTGTAAGTAGAAGACCATGACACTCCTCCTGGGGAAATCCACTGTACTGTGATAGGTAATCCAAAAATAGATTTCTAGCCCTGGAGGATATGAATGAATTTAGCCCATTTCACCCAGGCTGATGTGAATAGATAATAGATTTATAGCCCTTATCTGGGACAACCTGACAGAAGCATAACTGTTGCTTGCATTGTGATGACCCCAAGGTTCTCTGGGACCCCTGTTTTGGAGCCACTGCACAATGGTGCAAGCAAAAATGTCCCCTGACTCTCCACTGCTGCTCTGTAACTGAAATCGAGTAAAAGGCACTGCCACCCCAACCCTCAGACAAAATCAGTACTGGGTTTGACACATCCCTGACCCCTGAGTCAACCATGATTGCACACAGTATGGCTCATTGGGACTGAATTAAAATAGGTAGAAGTTTTAGAAAGCATAACTGACTAAAGTGTCTAGAGGCCTGCTATGCTTTCAACATTCCTCTGTTGATCAAACTCTTACCCAACAGTTAGCATTTAGTTTGAGCTTTAATCACTGGAAGGTCGCTGCCTTTTTTCATTTAAGATATTTATTGCCAAATAGATTCACCATTACACCCAAAATATTTGAGCTAGTTCTGAGTTTGTTTTAAGCTTTGAGTGCCTGCATTATATTGTTAAACATATATATATTTTTTAGAATCATTCATCGTGTTCTGGCAACATTATAACAATGTTGCATCTTGAATGTTTTTACTTGGTATACTAGATTTTGTAGATTTTTCTCTGTTTCAAAATATTTTATTACCTTACATTTTAAAACTATAGTCATACTGTAAAATATTAAATTGATATTTGGTTGAAAAGATTCATTTTAATCATTTGTTTCAATCAAATCCAAGTTACTAAATTAACTCAGTTTACATGAACTGGCAATGCTGCACTATCTTTAGATTAATTAAACTCTAATGCATGTATTGAAGTGTACACACAATGAAATTTGTCAGAAATATGGTATTTTTAAATGACTTATGACTTATTTACTGATAAGTAAACTGAACAGAATTCTCTCCACCCTCCCCATACTGGAAATATACCAATTGTTTGGTCATAGATCAGCAGGTGTAGGGCCAGAATTTAAGGAACTGAAACTGGTTAGTATGTATTTGTCAGTAGGTGTGCCTGACAAGTTATCATCATATGAATAAATTGCACTAATGTAGTGCCTTTCTCAGTAAAAAAGGATGTTTTACAATCGAAACACTAGTGAGAAGCAGCAGCCAGTTGCATATAGCATACTCTAAACATAGGCTATAACAAAGGCTGAAGGCAGTCACCTCACCCAGGGCTTAAACCCAGGTCTGAGGGAAAGTAAATATGAGCTGGAACTGCTGAACCGAGCAGCCAGAGCACCCGTTTAACCATCCTAAGTGACGGTCTCCATCACATAGGCCTATGCAGGAATCATACATGTTGTATGAGGCATGTGTTAGCAAATGTGTATTTGTTCAAGTAAAATCCCTCAAAAGTGAAGTGATTTTCAGATTTGAAATAACTGGTTTATAAAGTATAAGCTAATGTAATTGTTGCTAATAGTATTACATACTGACACATGCATTAAATGGTGAAAACATTTTTCATTAAAACTGATTCAAAAATCAGTTAAGCAATAAAAAAGTTAAACGGCTATCGAGTGACAACAGTTGTGAATGAGGCTTCCAAGGTTTGCATTGATGATCCTTATTCTTGTCACCCAAATAAAGTTATTAGGTCCAATTATCTTCCGTAATGTGCCTCTAATTTTGTGTGTATGCAGGTAAATTGCCACTCCCAGTGCGAATGCATGATGCAGTTTTTAAATGTGTGTTTAAAGTAAAACCTAATATTTTAATCTTAGTAACCTGTTTAGTTCTCCATACTGCATGTGCTGAAATAGCGTGGTTACATTATGAAACATGCATTGGCTCCACACTGTACTTAGGATACTTTTAAAGGAGCAACTCCTCAATCCAGTCTTTGTGTATTCTCCTTTCATGGACGATAATCAGGTTTTGGAGACATTTTTGAAAAAAACGTACTGAAGAAACTAGGCTGAGATATTATCATTATGGATCTTACATAATAAATGCAACTGATTGAGATGACCTTAATGGTTTTAAAACTGAAGGAAATCCAGTCCATATTCTAGTCTATTTTGGTATTATATTATAGCAAACCAACACTCTGACAGTCTTCTATAAACAATAGTGCAAGTTCAAGACTAAGTTGCATATGCTCAGCAAACATTATTTTTAATTTGATAAATATATAGAGTGCCTCCTAGTATTCTTCAACCCCCTGCAGATTTTGCAAATTCAACAAGTTGCAAATAATTTAGAGCTTTCAAACTTTGAACAAGAGTAGCATTTATTAACAGATGCCTAAATATTACAAACAAAAAGTACAAGTTGCTCAATTAAATTGTAATACATTTTAAACATAAAAATTAGGGTCAATTATTATTCAACCCCTAGGTTTAATATTTTGTGGAATAACCCTTGTTTGCAATTACAGCTATTAATAATTTTTTATAAGACCTGATCAGGCTGGCACTGGTCTCTGGAGTAATCTTGGCCCACTCCTCCATGCAGATCTTCTCCAAGTTGTCTAGGTTCTTTGGGCATCTCTTGTGGACTTTGATCTTGAACTCCTTCCACAAGTTTTCAATTGGGTTAAGGTCAGGAGACTGACTAAGCCACTGTAACACCTTGATCTTTTCCCTCTTAAATCGGGCCTTGGTTTTCTTGGCCATGTGCTTGGGGTCGTTGTCCTGTTATAAGATGAAATGACGACCCATCTTAAGATCCATGATGACAGAGCGGAGGTTTTTGGCCAAAATCTCCACGTAGGCTGTGCTATCCATCTTCCCGTGGATGCAGACCAGATGGCCGGGCCCCTTGGCTGAGAAGTAGCCCCACAGCATGATGTTGCCACCACCATGCTTGACTGTAGGGATGGTATTCTTGGGGTCGTATGCAGTGCCATCCTCTTGCCAAACGCCCCGGGTGTGGTCAGCACCAAAGACCTTGATCTTGGTCTCATCAGAACAGAGAACCTTGAATCAGACTGCCTCAGAGTGCTCCAAGCGATCATGAGCAAACTTTAGATGCTCCTTGACATGATGCTTTGAAAGTAAAGGTACCTTACGGGCTCGCCTGGAACGGAGACCATTACGGTATAGTACGTTACTTATGGTATTTATTGAAAACAGTGTCCCCACTGCCATGAGATCTTCCCGGAGCTCCCTCCTTGTTGCCCTTGGGTCAGCCTTGTCCGTTTGGACAAGCCTGGCCTCAGCACGGGAGGAAACTTTGAAAGGCTGTCCAGGCCATGGAAGGTTAACAGTAGTTCCGTAAGCCTTTCACTTCCGGATGATGCACCCAACGGTGGACACGGGTAGGCCAAACTCTTTGGAAAGGGTTTTGTACCCCTTGCCAGCCTTGTGACCCTCCACGTTTGGAATGAAGAGAGAACATAAGCTCTTATGAATAATTCAACTGCAGTGTGGAGAGCTGCACTTAGAGTAAAAGTAGCATAGCTGTCTCATTGCAGTAGGCATAGAAACTGGTAATGGCTTATTTTCGTGCAAGGTCTGTTGACCAGTGACTGCCCTGCTGACAACCGCATGCATTGTATTGTTTCATTCTGAATAATATGCATTGCTTTGATTCTTTTGAGGTTTGTCTTTTTTTTTTCATTAATTAATTTTTTTAAAAGAATATTTGTATTCACAATGTAGTGCTAGAACGACTGCTAGAATGGCCTAGAGGCAATTGTTGCATCATAATTGGAACACTTTGTAAAGATGTTGAAAGATAAAGGCCCATATCCTACATTTTTCTTTTAACTCAACTTACAATGTTAACAATGTGGCTTTATGTTCCCAAAAGACTCATAATTCATAATTGAGAAATAACATATAATTTAAATATTGTATATTGCATACTGGTCCCCATGCAGCATAGTATTCAGTATGCGACAAATGCAGACCATACTACGGGGTCTTGTGAAAGTATGAAGTTCTACCCACTTGTGCTTTTCCACCACTGTTGCATGACAGGATGCAGTGTACCACAAAGATGGCTCTGGAATTTGGCTGGAGTAGTATGTATCTTTCATAAACTGGAAATATTGGTCGCATACTGCATACGACATACTGATTTGGGGCCCAATCAGTACATGAACAGTATGTAGTACAGTATTTCAAACACATTTTTAAGACATTTCAATTAGCTCTGTTCTGATTGGATGCACTATATTGTGCATCATTCAAAAAGCAATCATGCTGGATAACTGCAATGTAAGTGGGAGGTGATAAGCTGCTGTAGACTGCATAGGTGGAGGTATTTTGAGTTCTCATAACATCAGAAAATGTTGGTGGCTCTCTAAGTATATTTAATGTTCATTTCCCAAGCACAAACATTGATTTTGAGGAGCCATTGTACATCTCCAAACAGTGCATGTTGGCCCGTGTTAGGAGGTGATGTTCTGGGTGATCTTTTTGTAAAGCTGTCACAGATCTTTTGGATAACTAGTCAAATTTGATTTTATTGACAGATTTTTTTTTCTATGAGGTGTAATCAGCTAAAACTCCCATCATATATTTTCATTCTGATTCAGATCGCATTCATATTCCAATACAGTAATTTTAATAAATTGGATGATTTGAGCATTTCCTTCATATTTAATCTTTTCCAGATTCTTTTTCTGTAGTTGGACTTTAAATTCTAAAATACAGAGGGTCACAGTAAACCAGCTTTTTTCAATGCTGAAATCGGTTGCGCCATGTGAGTAGATGACTTGATGTGAGAATTTCCCACTGTCCTAAGACAGCCTCTGGTGCCCTAAGGATAATCTTTTCTGAAAAATAGACATGGGTAAACTGAGCCCATGAGTTTTAAGTGATCTTTTGTGCAGTATCTGGTAAGTCATCTAGATAGCGAGGGTCAGGCGCATGCTTTCTAGGTCATGCTTCTCTTGCTTTATGCCTCAGTGGCTGAAAATGTGCATAACCCTTTTCAGCCTTTCTGATGCTGTCTTAATTTGAAACAGACATGTTTTGTTTTTCCCAATTGTATAGACAAGGGTCTACAACAAGGAAATGTGATATTAGCATCTGAAATAAATGAGAACTCCTTAGATATGTTAGAGATTCATTAATATAGATCTGTAACAAAATGACTGAAAATTAAATGGTAATTAAAATAAAGGAACGAACATCTGTAAGTTAAAGTCCAAGCCAAAACGCATGTCAAGTAAAAAAGGCAGGTTCTACCTGGAATCGGGTCACAAGTTTTACTCTGAGTCGTTTATGACCTGACTAATGTACTTTACTGAATAAAATAGAGAATTGCATATAGGGATTATATTTTTGTGATCTTTAGCATAAACTATATATGATCCAAATATAAAGCCCTATTCATATTTCATAAAAAAAACATGCAAAAAAAGTCTTTCACTTTTAGAAACTCAATTATCCTCTGCCACACAGAGACCACACACCATTCTTACTTTAGACTCCCAGAACTAATCAGTATTCCATTATTCTTCTATAACTGCATACACCTTTGTTTAATTTTGTTGAATATACTAGGCTCTATATTTATTGACATTTATTCAGATGCCTGTATGTCAGAGCTCATCCAGAACATTGCTACTCATGGTAATTTGTCTTCTTTATGCTTCATCATACATGTGCAAGGCTTCCTCCAGTTTAGTCATGATTCTCTGGAAGAAGGCAATCTGCTCCTGCAGATAGTGCTGCATATGCACCCTGAAGTCGCGCACACGTGTCCGGTGAAAGTGCTGGATCTCAGCAAGTGTTGCACAGGAAATTATCTTGCAACGGTCACTGATTCCTATCATGCCAGAACTGTCCTTCTCATCACTGTGACGCTGGCTTTCCTTTGCTTTAGTCAGGGCTCCTAGGGAGTGGGGTGTTAAGGAATAGAGGTCAGAGGTTACAGAGCATGGATTCTTGTAGAATAATGCATCATTTTTGTTAAGGTTCTTGGGGTGGGGAACTATTGTTGAGGTTTGAAGTGATGCAAAAGAGTTAATGATAGGAATGAATATTTACCTGGTTTCTCTAAGCAATTTTAAGTGCAAATTCAGAATAAATTTTTCCTGTGCTTCAGGTCACAATAATAATTAAAAAAAAGGTTGTTTTACTTTGGCATGGGCATGCGGAGAAATGAGGGGTGGTTGAAAAGGGACAAAGGAAAAATCACAGGAAAATTGATAAAGCCTCTCTGAGTGGCAGTACTAAGCAGTAATACTTTGAGTGGTTTATATAGATGACTGAAAAACTCAAGAGATTCTGCAACATTGTCAATGAATCAGAAGACAGCTGGGACACAATCTCAGTTAAGTTTCCATGTGGAATAGTTCAAGGGTCAGACCTCCAACCAGCTAACCTTAACTTCAACAAAGCTTGTTGATTATGTTAAAATGGTATGTATTATACCATGTTTATATTCAAAGTCTTCTCAGGTTAACATCTACAGAAATGAACTTGGACACTACAAATAAAATGAACAGCTGCTTTCATCAGATTATAAACAAATCTTATTTAAACAGTTAAAAGTTTATTGATTACTGAAAGTATTCAGATGCTTCACTACTGCTACAGCAATATGTTGCTGAGTCTCTTGAGTCTCATTATTTAACCTTAAAAGACCCAACAAAATAAAGCATCACCAAAAACATCTTAACAGGAAACAATACATATGGTTCCTAGGTGTCAGTTTCTAAGAATAAGAAAAGTGAACTATGAATAGCTTTGTGTTTCATGTTCCAATGTGCATTGCTATTTGAGTATGTCGAACTATTGGCAACAGACAGAAACAGGGCTCAAATTATATAAATAACCGTACTAGTAAGATCACCTTAACTAGTAGATGTCAAAGGCGTGTGCATGCGTCCTTTCTGTGGTGATGTGTTTAGGAGGCCCTTCCAAGTGTAATTTAGAGGGAAGCTCAGGACAGTCTTTAACAGAAGCCTGGCTAATTTAAAAGCCCTGCTTCACAGTTACGGTTCCCTTTGGAATTCAAGATAAACACACAAACTTCAGCCTCCGAGGCACCCATAAGGTTAGTACACACTCATTGTGAAAGTATCTTTTGCAGGTGCCTTTGTGTTGGCTGTTGGCCTGGAAAACTATTTTCTGAGGATATTTATGGTGTACAGAATGGCTAATGAGAGAAATTAAAGGGTGAAACCACATATGTACAGATCATTCAAAGTATATATAAACATTCAATTTATTAATGCAATTCATTTTTGTAAAACTGTTTAATATTAATGCTTTGAAGAGGAATGTGGCTGTTGAACATAATATGCAAGCTGACATTGACCCAAACTCAATCATTCTTTTGAAGAATGTTCAATAGAGCATGCATCATAATGAGCAGCAGACCAACAAAATTAAACAAACCTTTCTGAACGTGGATGATGTCTGGAAAGTTTGTCAGATGTCCTTGGTAAATGGCTAAAAGATCTGACACCGGATCCAGGTCCTGACGGGGCTGTTCGGAGAAGTAGTCCCCGATGGTCTCGTAGGCCGTTCCAGTAAATGCGATTGCCTGATTCAGTTTAATAGAATATATTTGCTGATCGAACTCAAATGCTTGACTTAAAAGATGGAATGCCTGCCCAACTTTCTGATATTCCTTTTTGAATCCGGTCATTTGCTTTCGTGCAAATTCGCTTATTGTAACGTTTAATTGCACAATGTTGTCGTCCATTTTTTTGGTGAACGTTTTGAAGCCATCCACCGTGCCTTCTACTTCTTGCATGTTAAGAGGAGCGGCCGGTGGGATTATCGTAAGGAAAAAGTTGGCACCGACTAAATAGTCTTTCTCTGCCTTGCGTTTCCCTCGTTTCCAGGCTTTTTCGTCATTGCTGCTGCAGGTAAGAAAGTGCTGGAAGACATCACACCTGGATAAAACAGGGTGACTCGTCATGTGATCCATCCACCATATTAAACCTCTTCTCCGCTTACAAATAAAGTCTTCTTCGAAACGACCCGTGGCCTGTTTCTCTGGCAGATGAGGCACTGAGATAACGGGGAACCTTTCCACGAGTCGTGCGTAAAGCCAGTCAAAGTGTTTGTAACGTCTGTTTACCCGGCTCTGTGTATGACTAGGTGTAAGTCCGTAGGACATGTAGCACTTAATACCTTTAAATTTGGTCTGTTTTGTGGGGTCATCGATGGTACACGTGAAAGGATGCGGGTTCTCCTGCCATTCTGGACCAAACGGGCCCATAACTACATATATTTTATCGGTATCTTTGACAAATCCCGAAGCCTCACCTAAAACGAAAGCCTCGCCTCCCGATTTCACAAACGTGGAAAACCTATTAAGGTTTTTACCAACAGTTGCAGAACTCCTTGATTGTTGGGCGCTACCACGTCTAGTAGACTCCGTGGCCTGGCACTTTTGCGCATTGCCACCTCTGCCTTGTACCACACCTGGTGCATCTGCAACGTTTTGATTGTCGGCCCAGTCCTCGTCACTGCCTTGACTTGTGTGATAACTGTGTTGTTGCGCGTAACCCAAATGAGTCGGTGCTGACTCGGCTGATGTGTCCCCTTTCTGAGCATTTATGTGGTAGGAATACTCTGTACCAGTTATAGTAGAGCCAGTGCTATGTGCATCTCCAGCTGTTCCATTCCCTTGTATTGGTATTCCATCGTCGGTCCTTAGAATTTCCACGTATGATGCTGGGAACAGTCCCGACTGACCTCTACTGTTGACTCCTTCCAGCCAGCCATCGACAATATCTTCACTATACAAAGTTAAAACTTCGTTTTCGACGACTGATATCTCACCTGGGTTTTCGGAAACAAAATCGTATAAAACTATCGCCCTCAGCGCCATAGTTAGTTGGAGACGTGGAAGTCTGATGAGATAGTTGCCAAAGTTATCTCACCGTACCCTGCTTAGAAACTTTTGTAATGTGGAGTCCGTGTAGTCCAACAACATGCGTAGAAATACTGCGAACATAGCCGGCACACTATTTCAGCATAATAACTTTTTAAAATCTATATTCAGAACAGTGTTTGGTTCTACATTTTCTGTTGCCATACCTCCTCTCGCTGGATGCGGTCTATGGCAATAGCCCGAATAATCGTGGGTGGAGCCAACAACGCAATAATCAGGCAGTAGGGTACAAATAAACTCGAACGCACTTTCATTGAGGTTTCGGAGTAGTACATAGGCTTCATAAAATTAAAAATGGTGGGCATTTTTCTTTAAAGTGTGTGTGTGTGTGTGTGTGTGTGTGTGTGTGTATGTATATATATATATATATATATATATATATATATATATATATATATATATATATATATAATATATATGGTGTTAAAGGTGTTATAGCTAATTACGTGTGTTTAGACGTGATCTAAAGAGCCTCACGCTATTTTTTTTTTTATACCTCTGCTAGTTGTAATGCTAGGCGTTGTTTCATTCAATTTAACATATTGCCTACACAAATCTATGGCTATATGGTTCCTTCTATTTAAGGCAACCTGTCATATTACTGTTTTGTACATGACATTTGTTGACTGTTTGTTGACTGTTGACTGTTGATTTATAATAAATAGTGACAGACAATGCAAAACTATAGTATTTTCACGATAGGATCACACTCTTCTGGACTAAGATTGATGTAATTCCTGGGATGTGTTGAAGCCTTTCTCCAGCCCCAAGTGTTAACCTTGGTGTTAATCTTCCACATTATTTCTATTTTTGCTTTAAGACCTTGGTATCTTTCTAACTTTTTATACGCTATTCCTTTGCATCACTTGGGACTGCCACATATTACCACTACTGGTTTATGCATCTTTTCTGCTATCACAATGTCTGGTTTGTTCACTCCATTTTGTATATCACTCTGGATCTGGAGGTCCTAAAGCATCTTGTTCTCCACTACTTTTAGTTGTTCCTTCCATTTGGACTTTGGGATGTTCAGCTCATATGTTCCTGTATATGAGTCCTGACAATTGGTTGTGTGGAAACCAGAATACTAGGACTTAAAAGAATCAGGTCTTGTTTAGACATTTAACAAACCCTTTTTACCTATACTCCCTTGTTTTACGATGGTTAATTTTAAACAATTTTTTTATGTCAATGACTTAATTTTACCAGTAGATGTCGCCACAAATAAATGTAAAACTTTCTGTTCGTTCCATGTATTATAGGCGAAGAAATAGCGCAGCCTCTCAGATATTCGTGATCATGGTCACGTGGATTGGACAAAGATACTTGAGAAACAAGGACCTGCACTAAGAAATTTGTTATAAGACACTAATAATGTTTAAAATCTCTCTGATTAAGTTCTAATCCATAAATAGATAATATATATTTCAACGACCGTGCGTTCTTGTTAATTGTAAAACTTAAGTATAATCATTTGTTGTAGCCATAAACATGACGTCATGCTGAATTCTTGTTATTAGATTATCTGTGGTCGGGCCCTAGCCTACCTGCCTTCATGAAACGGTACTAGTTACATTTCTGCAACGTTTTGCAGTTTTCTAGTTACAGGCGAACACTGTAAGTTACGAGTGTGTTAGCCATCTAGAATTAAAACAAAACCAATGTAGCAATGTATGTGTATGTACAAGAAGATTAAATCTTTCCGCTGGAATTACTACATTAGTATACCCTCGAGGGTATCACAATCCATTGTTGGCCCTGTTAGCTGGTTATTATTGAAGCGTAGGTATTGATAGCTAGTTAATGTTTTCCTATCGAAGAGGCGGGAATCTGAAGCGCATAGTTTTGGATGCATTCGCTTTACACCAGCAATTCATTTGACATTCTGCTTCGAATAGGATTTCACTTTTCTGAAGACCAGCAACCAAGGCATTACATGGATTATCTGGTAAAGTATATATCTCTAATTAGTCAAGATAGCTATCTTTTCCCAGTTCTGGTTAAGGTGAACAGCTTGCTAGTTAGGTTAGCTAGGTTAACCTACCTAATGCTAGTTAACCTACCTTATAAACCCTGGTTTAGTCTCCTCTTTGTTAAACGTTACTAGTGAGATGTAACTCATGAATCGCTAAGTATGATATAGCTGGTTGGATATCTAGCTGGCTGTTTGGTAATTAACGTTACCTACTGTAATAATAGTATTTTTTAGTGTTCCATATCCTTATTGCATAGGGAATATAAGCAAGGAAACGCTTTGTTTTTTTCTTGCAAACAGACGTTTTTTGCCTCGTGTAAGAGGTTAGCTACGCCGGTGTTTGTCCCTAACGTTAGTTTGATAAAATAACACACTCGCTAGACAGTTAGCTAATTAGCTAGCTAACCTAGTTAACCTATCTAGGTAGATGCCATGCTTAGCATGTTTTGTTGATGTGAAGATTGGATAAAGTCCAGCAATGACCTACTTCACATTATGTCAGACTAATCCACATTAAATGGGGTCGATAAAAAACTTTGTGGACATTTCAGACGTTTGATTTTAATAAGTTAAGGTGCCTTCGTAATGAAGATTAATACTAAGCTAGCTACCTAAGTAATAAAATAGTTTGGGTGCAAAGTTTTGTTGTCCTGAACTAAAAGAAACCCAATACAATACCTGAAGCCTGGTTTGAGCCTATGATGTGGGGTGGTTACGTTTTTTAAAAGTCATTGTGTATAGATCAAGGCCAGATGGTGGTGTTTGAGCGCTTTAGCATTTTCATTAAGGACAGTCTTAACAGTGGATTTCGAAAATGGGCCTTGAGCTGGAAAAGTTAATTTGATGAGGTACAGCAGCACTGGGTTAGCTGGGCATTTAGCAGACACTCAAGTGTTGAATTCTAGACACTCATACTGTTGTCATACTGGTCCCATTTCCCTTAAAAATGTGTAGTGTTCTAAATGTCTTCACTTAAAAAAAAGTTAAAGTCCTGTTAATTTGCTACTTGAATAACATCTTTGTGCTTTAGGGCTTTTGTTTTTGAATGATGGATGTGCTTCAAGAAAGTTATACATCCATCATGGGAGAGATTTTATGTATTTAAATAGGTTTATTTGATATTTTGGGAAAAGTATGCCCACGTTCTGAGAAACACAGCACAGTGTGGACTAAAAACAATGTTTTCCTTGGAGTTAACCCCAAATTTCAGTATAAAAGTTAGATTTTGCTATGCAGTTACAGTGAGCCTGTGACTCACTGAAAAAAGACACTCAAGCAGAGCTTTTTTTCACCCACCACTAGATCATCTTTGATATTTTGATGGTATCATTTTGATGGTTGACAATGGTATCAAATTAGCCTGTCACTATAATAAACTGTGGCTCTTTTGTATGAAGCTATAATGGTTTTGCTTAATGTAACCTTTAATCATTTATGTATCATCATGAACATGGCTGAAGTAGACGTTTAAAGGACAACACTGGCACTTAAGTGGAAAAAGACAATTCGGTAGTTATGACACCATCATATAAATATGTTCAAATACTTTTAACATGAACATTTCCATGAGTAACAAATGAGTTTGTTAATGTTTCTTTAAAAACTATTTACAATAAAAAAATTTTTTGCAATTACCTACTTTGGCATGTTCCATACAATTTAAATGGAAAATTAAATATGAGTGTCCGTGTAGACCTGATGCCTGACTGCCCTGTAGGTGGTTGGAAAAAGAGATCTCATGCCATGCAGTGTTGTCCCAGTGTGAATTTCCTTCCCAGTTAAGTCAAATGGTGTAACCAGAGCCTTTGTGTTCTGTTTTCTCAGAGGAATGTGTTTCCTTCACATTCAGTCTGTCGCATATTCTTTTATGCTTTTGTTCTGTATTGTGTGTATACCCTTATGTGCCTGCTTTTTTTGTTATTAAAGTCACTGTCTGGGGCCTCCACTAAAATGTACACTGTGTACATTTCCTTATAGCTCTGTTGCGTAACTGACTTTTCATGGAGGAGCAGTGGTGTGTTTTAGCAATTTCTATACTCCTTTAGTTTCCATTCTGTTATCATGTTTTGATCTAGTATTGATTTAATGAAGAATAAGAATTTAAAAAGGAGAATGGTTGTATGAAAAAATAGATATACAAATGTGTGTTAAACGTAATTTTTGGCAACTCCTTTAAAGCTCAGTTAGGGATTGCTGGAACAACATTGACCATCCTAGAACCAACTCAGTTATGTTGATGAACTTGGCTTTTCTCTCTACATTAACGCTATGCAGAGTGTACACTGCTTAACATGCTGGCTACTTTAAAACTTCTGCAGCTCAAGCACTGTATTGCAAAATGCAAGGAGCTGTCCAAGTATGTTGAAGTATCATTTCAATGTACAGTGTGTGTTTCCCATATTATTTGTACACAAGTCCTAGTCTATGATATTAATAGTGAAGGCAATCACATTGCTGTTTTGACAAATGTTGCTTTGGCCGAGTCTATTCAGTAGTTTTCTGGAACTAATTTCTCTGACTTTGCTTTGTCCTTTTTGATGCCTTACTATATTTTTTTTCTTTTAGTCATCTCATACTTACTCATGTTTGTAGAAAAGGGTGAGTTAAGCTCTGTGTGTGTGTGTGTGTGTGTGTGTGTGTATATATATATATATATATATATAATGTGTGTATAAAATATGATGTGTGTGTATATAAAGTGTGTGTGTATGGCCACTCTCCAAAGAAATTCTTTGCTCTCAGTAGGACTTCCTGGTAAAATACAAGGGGGGGGGGGGGGTTCATATGGTGTTGAAATAATATAAATTGTGAGTTGTCTGCACAGGATGCCAAAGACCACTACACCATATCTTCAGTAAAGACTAGCAAAAGATGTAATAAGATTTTGCAGGTGTGTGTGTTGGCGGTGGAGGTGGTGTTTCCATCATGATAAGCTTGAAAGTGTTTGAATTTTATATAGGGTAATAGCTTGACCCATTTTCAGGTGAGAGTGAGCACCAGAGTAGATGAAGGAAGTCAAGTACAAATGATCTCTTTGTGCTATAGCAAGAAAAACTTTTATTCTCATATGTATCACTTTACTGATGTGTAACACCTGATCTTTTTCTTGAGAGAAATTTGGCCTCAGACTTGGAAGTTGGATTTCTGTGGCTTGAACTGCTTGTTTTCTGGAAGTACCTAGTTGAGGTTCTGCTGTGTGGCTTAGCCTAAACTGAACTGTAAGCAAATATGTGTGCTCTCTCTCTGCTGACAGAAGGCTGGGCAGGATGTCACAGAGCATGTTTTCCTACATTTTTCATCTTCCAGTTCAGTTAATCTGTTGTATTTTGTATGGTGATATTTTGTCAACACATGCTCAGCGAACAACCATCCCTTTCATATCTCCCACTGGTAAAATCAACACATCCTCTTCTTTTTTTTTTGTTTGTCATAGTCTTTTTTGTTTCTCCGTTAGGCTGTTTGTGTGACTGATGGGGTGGTCGGCCATAGAGTGTTTAGGGCAGCACCTAGGTTGAAGTGTTTGGAGGTTCTGGTTGAGTGCTCTGTACTAGCCATTGCAGGCCTTGTTTAATGGGTCATTATTGCCCTGCCCAAACTGCTTGCAGTGCTAATGGTCTGTTAAAAAGCCATTGTTATCAGTCTGATCTCCAAAATGGACTCTTGCTCCAAGGCATCTGGACTGTGTCTTTCGATCTTTATTTAGCAGAGACAAACTTTCACTATTGGCTCATTAATCAGAAGAATCAAATATGTGTGGTGTCATCTTTTTTTTCTTCTTTTTTTTAAATTATATTAAAAAAAACTACTTGGAGTTCTTGGTTGGGAGATAGATGGCACGAATGTTTTAAGAATTGTTATTCAAAGATATTTATAAACTATAAAATTATGTCAATTTTGATGTTTAAAATTTTATTTATTTATTTATTTTGAGAATCCAAGGTACTGGTAAAATGAAGCTCTGGATACTGACATTTTTCTGACAGACTCGCAACACTCAAATACAGTAGTAACTTGGATTTTGAACCAAGAGACTGAATTTCGACCAATGTGGTTGAGTCAGATTTTCCAATAAGAAATAATGTAATATGATTAATGCTTTCTTGATTCCCCCAAATTATTTTTTTACACCTGTATACATATGTAGTTAAACGAAATAAACTAATAGAGAAATATGAAATAAGCACTTTGTGTCTTGATGCTTTCTTGTGGTCAAAGTTTGTTTTTTTGATAGAAATCCAGAGCAAGACTACAAGAAATCCCCATTTAAAATCCGATTGCATCTTGATCATACTCGTTTTAGCCTGTGGTTGAACTCTGAATTTCTGTTTGATATACGGGGCAAATCCAATTTGGTCAAGCTCATGGATGTTTGAGGGTCTACTGTAAATGTATTATTTAAAAAAATTGTAACAAAAAATTAAAAATACAAGGTCATGCAATTATAATAACAGCCACACACATTTCAATAAACACTCTTTCAAATAAACAAATCACAATCAGGTTGCAAGCATACTTTTGTCTTCTTCGAGACAAATGTAAAGTGTTCCCAAACAGCTCAGCATTTTGCCTACAGTTAATATGGCCAACGTGAACTGTAGCGTGACGTTCGCTTCTGTGATTGAGCAGGATGTCAGGCGCCTGAGATGAGTCTACATATTTCCACATTGTAACAGAGTAATTAAAAAGGATAACAATAATACAAGAATGTGCTGTCAAAATATTTTGCAGTTTACCTTTATCTGAAGCCTACATTTAAACCAAAAAACTACTGGAATATCCGAATACCAAAGTTAAAAACCAAATACCCAAGGATCCAATATCTGAATAGTACAATATTCAGGTTCAGACCCAATACTTACTTACTTATGGTCACTGCCCCCTTTTTTAATCATTTCCAGTTCTGTTTCTTTGGATTCTCCACAAGTTTGGTAATAGTACAGTAGGTATTTGAAACCATGTGTCTCTTTTCTCGGTTGTGTAAAGCCTGGACAACGCTAACCTGCAGCTCGGCTTTATTAGCTAATTATTTGACTTGGTTTACATTACAGACTTGGTGGGTGCTGTGGCCTGCTTTGCTTTGATTCCAGTTCCTGCTTTCTTACCAGATTGATGGATGAGATGTTCTGTTGTTGCCGTTATCTGCAGTCAAAGCTAAATTTGATTAATGTCACAGGATCACAGTGGGCGTTGATGATGTGCCAGCATGCTAATGCTGGTGTTGTCTGACTCTTAATGTGGATCATGTTGGTAAATACTGATTGTATTTGCCATGTTTATGTTTATTACTTGCATGAATGCGCAATCAGAGCTTAGTTATATTTAGTAATGTTAGCTAACATTTAATAAGCAAGCAATTGTCCATGACTGCAGAGACAAGTTTTCATTCTAGGTAGGTATATTTACACACAAAGTTAGAAGGCAAAAATAAACATGTTGCTGCCTGTGACATGAACGACTCAGAATATGAGCCGCTATTAGTAAGTCAAGCATAACAGTGGGCAACAGATAATTTTATTTTTCTTCCCAAACTAAAATAGGTAAGCTTTAATACTACCTTTTATGCTTAATCTTTGTTGTTTTTAAGTATGTAAATTTTACATTAATTATATATTATGTATTCATAAATATGGTTGTTTATATTTGGCCTCATGAACATCCCTCCAGCAGTTGTTTGCTAACATGGAGAGGAACCACTTTCTTTGGTGATGCTTTTCCATACTGTTCATAATGACATGAATAAACTGGAACAAAATAAATGTGTGGTGGAGAAATTTTGAAAACATTTGGATTCGGCAGGCAAAAAAACATAAACAGGTATATTTTTTTACACTGTTAATCACTGTAATTATTAGCTTTTATTTTAAAAAAATGGTTAAAAATTGTAAATTTTTGTACACTACTCAAGTGTTGCATGGCAAAAACTACAGTATAATCCATATTTTATAAAGGTTAACTTTAGGGTCTTTTTATATGATTACCCTCTCCAGTGAGATCCAAGGGACTTCATGTTTAACACTTATTGTTAGCTGTGGCTGTAAATAAAGTGGACTAATATTTTGGCACCCTATGCACAGATTAACTAACACAGTAGCAGGCCTCTGGAGAGCAAGGGCTTTCTTTTAAGACACTGAAATCAAACACTCAAATTCTGTTTGAGATTTCCAGGCATTTCAAATATCATGCTGCTAACACGTGCATGAAAGATGCCATGCAGTAAATGGAAGTCCAGTAAAACTAGACTTGTTTAGTTGTCTTGTTGAGAAACCATGTAATGAACTTGAAAAATGTCTGCAAACTATTTTCCAATGCTGCAACATAATGATGGTTAAACATGAACCAGGTGTGACACTGACACAGAAATTGGTTTTGCAGCTAATGTACTATTGTGTAGCATAGTGTAGGCCTATATCTCCCCTGGTTGATTTGTTAACCTGTCAGTGATGGCAGTCAGACAGTTGATCTACAGTAAGACGGTCAGGTGGTTTTTATGTTGGCATGTAAAGGCAGTCCATTCCTATGGGCAGTCAGGCAGTTTCCATATATGTTAGTATGGTGGCTACTACTGATCACAATTCCACCTTCCTGCTTTTTGCTACACAATATTGTGGAGTTGGGATCATGTGGGAATGGTGACTCAGGCCATGTATTCTATGTGCTCCCCTTCCGTGCTTTGATAAGGCAGGATGTAGCAAACAGGTCTCAGAGTTCCACTTCAAAGTGGGGCATATCTCAAAATGGCCTAGGCTCCTTCCCTGGACAGCTGCCTCAGGGCACGATGCTGGGAAATGGGGATCTTCTGTGAGCCCAAACAGGATGCCATTCAAAAACAGCCCACTCCATAAAGACAGACTTCCTCTATAAGGTCTTGGTGCAGTAGGTGTATAGGGTTTCCCAGCCGTCTAGGAGATCAAGGCTATAATTTGGCCCTGTATGTAAGACATTTGTATGTAAGACATTACAAATGGTAATGTGAATGCATTTGATTTCACTCATAATAAGCCAGGATATGTCTTTAAGGCAGTGATGCCATTATTTCAAAAGTTTAAATTGAAGGTTTCAGAGAGAGTGCAGTTCATTAGGAAATGATTCTTTAGCCCATTAAAGAACTATGCATCACAGAAGCATGAACTCACTTTATGCAGTCAAATCATTAAAAAATGTGTGTCTGGGGTCCTGTGTGTTTTACATACACAGTCACTTGGGAACTTACAACACCCAAATTCCAAAAAAGTTGGAACAGTAAGGAAAATGCTATTGAAAACCATAAAGAGTGACTTGTATGTTCTAATCATCTGTGTTAGTTCGAAAACACAGCAAAGCATTATTTGATGGTTTTTGAAAATGTACACCAATTTCAAATGTGAAGACTGCTACACACACCAAAAAAGGGACAGTCAAGATTGTGTAACATACACCAGTTCGTCAGGTTTAGCGAGTAGAATTTTCTGTCATTTTTCTAAACCAATCTGTGAATTGGGTGCCTTCTGGGTCAGGGACAAATGTGTTTTTCCCGGAATGGAGTGGAGCAAGAGAGTAGCAGCCTTTGGAGCTTCAGGATAAATGGGTTATTTCAGTGGCCCTTGGGATGCTCAGAGAGGCTAGCTCAAAGCAGAATATGCAAATATGACAGTACACTAAAAAACTACGCATTGCTTGGAAATGCCTTCCAAACATCTTCACTTGATATGAACAGTTATAAAAGCAACTGCTGAGTTGGCAACACAGATTACTTCGAAAGCTTTAGTAGGAAAACTCTTAACCCTGAGTGCAAGTGTTTTTATTTGCTGCATCATGTTACATCAGTTCTCTCCCTTTAATCATGCACATGTGCCCATCTCAGCCTTGAACCCCTAACTCTTTGCACCACCCCATGTGTGAGGCCCAAGGATGGGGAACTTCTCTGTCCACGTCATTCGATCTATTTCACGTTTTGAACCAAATACTGTGCCGAGTTGTGGAAGCCTCTCCTCTTTCCTATATGGGTAGAAGGATATCAGTTTTCCCTTACATATCCCCCACAGTTGCTAGGAAATGGGCCATGTTTGTTAAAGTGAAGGAGCACCACTGCTGTTTAGACTTCTATACCTGGCAACTTTGCCTGGTAGACACACTCACAGGTCTGAAGATCAGGCATTGGCATCGGACTCCTATAAAAATTCCTCGACGTCCTCAGGGTGATCCTTTTTCCTTCAAGCTCGGGTCCTCTACCAGAGGCCTGGGAGCTTGAGGGTCCTGCGTAGCATTTTACCTGTTCCCAGAATGCATTCTTCTGCATGGAAATCTTGGCTATAGGTCTTGGGTTCTGCTGCAGCCATTATCCCAGTTTGGGGGTCACAGCCTCTATTGCTCTGATTTATTGATGGAACCATTGTTGCCTTCACCTTCCACATCTTTTCCAGCTCTTGTCTCAGCTCTTGGTATTTCTCAAGCTTTTTGTGTTCCTGATGTTGCTATCATTTGGGATTGCTACGTCTATCACTACAGCCCTCTACTGCTGTTTATCCTTCACTAATATGTAAGGTTGTTTAGACATTATTTTTGTTTGTCTCTATCTGGAAGTACCACAGGATCTTAGCATGATCATTCTCCACCACCTTTGGGGGTGTATCCCACTTTGACCTTGGAACTTCCAGCCCATAGTTGGCACATGTCGTTTCTGTACACTATGCCAAGCCACTTGCTTATGGCATTCCATGTACGCTCTTCCTGCCAACATTTTGCATCCTGTGCTGCTCGGGTAGATCCCAGCCCTCATTGATCTTGTATTCAGAGCTTGTTCCTGTGTTCACATGTTGTCTTTCAAACCAGTATTTTCCAGCAATTTGTAGGATTTCTCCATATCAGCCACTTCCACGATTTGCCAGTGTTACATACAGTTTAGGAGTTTATCTGCCTGTGATGTTTCCTGTTCCTCCTCTTTCCCATCCACCTCACGTTTCTGCTGTCTGAGGTACTCAATTTAAAGCACTTCATCACTTGGGGCCATCTTCCTGGCGTACTTCAGGCTCTTGGATGTTTCCTCCTGGACAGGGATAGGGGCTGAGATGGTCACTAATCCTTGGCACCCTCTCCCTTCACTTAGTGTACAGTCAGAGAGTGCTGGATTTGGGATTAAGCCCTCTGTGCACTGTGAGGAGTTTTTTGCTTAATGTCAATAGCTTCCATCTCCTACTTTGGCTAGGTGATTACGCCATGTCTGATGGTAGTGCACAGGTGTTAATTGCCCGAATCTTGTACTTCCCATTCAGCTGACTTCTCAGGACTTCCCACTTTGCTACCCTGTTTCAAAAAGCAGCTACAGCCAAATGCATACAGAGCTTTTAGGGTGATTAGGGTTGAAGCATGGGTCTTGTTTCATCCTGGATAGTTGCCGTGATGCTCACTAATCCTCAGATCCCACAGTACAGTCTCAGAGTGCTGCATTTGGGATGAAACCCTATGTGCCCTCTGATGAAAGCCACTTCTCAGGACTTGCCTCACTCTTTGTAGCTATTTGGCTGTAACTGCTCTCTATAAAGGGGCAGCAGGGTTGTGCTCCTGGTGGATAATCTAGGAGGGTGGGACCTCCTTGATGGACCCAAGTGCAGACCTGGTTGTGCAAAGAAGGGCAGCAAAAAATGGCGCAAGACAACCAAAAGGTGTCATTTATACAGAGAAGGGGATAAAACTGAATTAGTGTTCAATGCTCTGCCTACTACACTCCTGGGAAGGAGAAAGAAATTCAGAACACAGAGAACATAATAAGGAGAACACTTGGTGCCTTCTGGAGCAAGACACAATTGACTATTCCAGTCTGGGAATTAAACCAGGGTTGGCACTAGTCAAGGCCCTCTAACTTAACCACCATACTACAGTGGAGGTGCATGGGACAGGTATTGTAAAGTTAATAAGAATGCAACCATCTTGGCATGTAAATTAGCTACAGGCTAAAAGGCTACTGTAATTATATTACAAGTTAAACTTTAAGTTAAAAGCCATTCTCTAAGCAGCTGCTTAATGCTCTGAAAAATAAAATGGGCCTAACTGATGCCATTTAAGCAGGAGAAGGCTATAAGAAAATAGCATAGTGTTTTCAGTAGCTGTTTCCTCAGTTCATGTTGTATTTAAGAGGTAGCTGTCAACGGGAGTGGTGGAGCTCAAGTTGAGGCCTGGGAGGCTGAGATCCTTCTGAGGGAACTGCTTGTAGTATTGCTAAAATGGCAAATGAAAGCCCCCTGTTAACTGACAAAGACCTTCAGGAAGGTTTCACGGACTCTGGAGTGGTGGTGCACTGTTTTACTAAGTAACAACACCTGCACAAGTATGATCTGAAGATAACCTTTCCTGAGTCCTTACTGCAAAATTCAGAATTTTGCAAAGGGGGATCTAAACAAACCTGATGCATTTTGGAAATAGAATATTTTACCTCAATATAATAATGATTTGCCCACAATTAATAAAGGTATGTTTGGAGAAAAAAGGGGTCAAAATTTCATGAAAAAGTACACCTCTCCAACTGTTAAGCATAGCAGAGCATTGACCCAGCTTTGGGGTTTTGTTGCAGCCAGTGGCACACTGTTTCACTGTTAGAGGGAAGGGTTGGTTAAATATGAGCAAATTCTGGAAGCAAACACCAAACTGCTAGAGGCACTACCTCAAGAGGTGCAAGCTGAACGTTTTGCTATGGTCCTTACACTCCCCTGACTAAAAAATCATTGAAAATCTCTGGACACATCTACCCCTCACAGAACTAGATGCCTTTTGCAAGGAAGAATGGATGAAAGTCTCTTGGCTGGCTACAAAAAACTAATTGGGTTTTACTAAGTACTGACCATGCAGGGTGGCCATTTGCTGTGGACCTTTAAATTTTTTTATTTTGAAATTGTAAAAGATGGTGATCATGCTTAAAATATTAAAGAAATGTCATCTTTAACTTCTACATTTCACTGTATATTGGTCATGGAAAATGTCCAGAAAAAGCCCAGAACAATTCCTATAAATTTCTGGAATTTTTTTAACTTTGGGAGTTCTGACAGCATTACTACCTTTCCTGTTTTTTTTTTTCTTTTAGGATTAGCTGGCTACTGACTCTGTGCCTGCTTGAATAGTAAGAATATGATGAGGAATCAGAAAATCAACAACTTCCATCCTTATTGCGAGTGCAAAACTTGCCCTTGGCCCCATGTCTGCTTATTTCCTAAGATTGTTGTCAAGTGTCTTCCATTTACATCTGCTTTCAGTGTGAATGGCAGGAGATTATTAACCAGGCACAATAGAACTACTTGTGTATCTGTATCTCAAGATTCCTAGAAGAAATGGGCATCTATACAATGGAAAATGTCACTCTATCTCACGGGGATCTGCTAGAACATGCTGAACTTGACTTGGTGAGTTGTTGAATTCCTGTCTTTATGACTTAATCTAGGTAATGTATACTGCTTGTTCACTACAATAAAGGCAACCCAGAACTGGCTATATTGCGCAATGGGAACTGACCAGAAACTGACTAAGGCTGAGAATACAGAGTATGCTATAGTGTATGGGTATGGTAGATATGTTAGGATCTGTGACCAGAGATGATTATTGCTAAGGATTTAGATAAATATTCCATAATCTGCAGTTAGAACATGATTTGCTGACATGTCTATACCCCTAATTGTAATTGCCCCCTCTGTTTTTAATACACTCTACAAATCGATAACTACTTCTAAAACAAGCTTGGTTTTGTAAATAGCCTGTGATGCACGCTGTACATAAAACATGACAAATGGATTGTCATTGTAGTGGCCGATACCGTGTGTACAAAGCTTATGCAGTTTACCATTTTACAGTGTCTTTAGCAGTGCACATGTTACTATAATCTCAGATAGGTTTGTTCGGATCCTTCTGTAGTAACTTCTTGGTGACTTAGTTAAGTATGTAGGATACAACAAAATGGCAGGGCTTTTGGTGTAAACCTTTCCCAGCAGTTTCCATATAGAAATGCAAACTGCCATACAACACCTTCACGAGAGACATGTCAGTTGCGGAAACTGGCACCCAAAGACATATACTATATGGACAAATATACTAGGATCAACTTTAGTCATTGATTTTCAGGTATTTCATTGCCACAAGTTTATAAAGCACCTAGCCATGCAGTCTGCCTTTACAAACATTTATGAAAGAATGGGTCACTGAATTTGAGCATGGTACTGTAATCGCATGCCACCATTGCAACAACTTGGTTTGTGAAATTTCATCCCTTCAGTATATTCCATGGTCAACTGTAAGTGGTGATGATGATATTGAAAAGTGGAAGCATTTAAGAATTTCAGCAACTCGGTCACAAAGTGGCAGACCCTGTAAATTTACAGAGTGGGGTTGCTGAATGCTGAGGTGCCTAGTGTGTAAAAGTTGCCAATACTCTGCTGACTTAATGCCAGAGGAGGTTTGGAACCCTGCAGTTATTAACATCAGCATGAAAAACGCACTGGGAGCTTCATTGCCTGGGTTTCTATGGCCTAGCAGCTTCATGCCAGTCTAACATCAAGCACAGTGTCGTATATCAGATGGGATTCGTTTCAGGGGTTGGCCTAGGTCCCTTTGTTCCAGTGACGGGAAATCTGAATGTTTCTGCATACCAGGACATTTTGGACAATTGTATGCTTCCAACTCAGTTTTGGAAAGACCCTTTTCTGTTCTGACATGACTGTGCCTCATTGCACAAAGCAAGGTCCATAAAGGTCATGGTTGTGTGACTGTGGTGTGGAAGAAATTGACTGTCCTGCACAGAGCCCTGATGTCAACCTTTGGCATAAACTAGAAAAGAAATTGTTTGTCAGTTGTTTTGATCTTACAAATGCTCTTCTGGATGAAATATATAAAAGTTCACACAGATATTACAAAATCTTGTAGAAAGCCTTCCTACAAGAGCGGAAGGTATTATAGCTGCAAAGGGAGACCAAATCCATATTAATGTCTATGGATTTAGAATGGGATGTCATAAAAGCTCCTGTAGGTGTAAAGTGTAGGTGTCCCAATTCTTTTGTTTGTGTGTGTCAAACCTTTGAGACTGACACATTTTGGTTTTCACAAAGTTTACTGCCTCAGTTTTTTTTTTAGTTTTTTTTTTATATATATCCTTATGTCAGATATTTTGTAGTGAAGTACAATTAAGCATCTCATTATTTATTCATTTATTTATTTATTTTTAAAAGCTTTTTATTGACCAATATGTCCAGTTTAAGCAAAGAATTGATATTTAAAGTGTTGACCCTTCTTTTTAAGACTTCTGCAATTCGTCTTGGCATGCTGGATATCAGCTTCTGTGCAAAATCTTGACTGATGGTAACCCATTCTTGCATAATTGTTTGATCAGTTTCCTCTTTATGAGGAATGAACACAGGTTCTAAATGTGAGTTTCCTGGCCATGTACCAAAATTTTTAATGTTTTGTTCACTGAGCCACTTATCACTTTTTGCCTTGTGACAATGGTATGCCGTCATGCTGGAAAAAGCATCATTCATCACCAAACTGCTCCTGGCTCGTTGGGAGAAGTTGCACTTGGATGTTTTGATACAATTCCTTATTCATGGCAGTGTTCTTGGGCAAAGTTCTGAGCAAATCCACTCCCTTGGATGAGAAAGCAACCCCACATATGAATAGTCTCAGGATGCCTCACTGTTGGCATGAGACAGGACTCATGGTAGCTCTCACCTTTTCTTCTCCACTCATTTGTCCAGATGTCCTAAATAGTCTGAAAGGGGCTTCATCAGAGAAAATAACTTTACCTTAGTCCTCTGCAGTCCAATCCCTATACTTCCTGCATGTAGAATGTCAGTCTGTCCTTGATGTTTTTCTTGGAGAGAAGTGGCTTCTTTGCTGCCCTTCTTGACACCAAGCCATCCTCCAAAAGCCTCCACCTCACTGTGCATGCAGGTGCACTCACACCTGCCTCCTGCCATTCCTGGGCAAGCTCTGCACTGGTGACGACCCGATCCTCTAGCTGTATCCTCTTTAGGAGATGGTCCTGGCACTTTCTTGACTTTCATGGGTGCCCTGAGGCCTTCTTCACTGCAATTGAACCTCTCTCCTGGAAGTTCTTGATGATTCAATAAAAGGTTGATTTTAGGCGCTATCTTACCATCAGCAGTGCCCTTTTGATGCAATGCAGTGATGATGATTGCACACGTTTCCTTGGAGGTAACCATGGTTAACAGAAGAAAACTGCAGTCACCACCACCCTTTTAAAGCAACCAGTCTGCTCTTCTAATCAGCATGACCGAGTGATATCAGCTGCCATGTCTTCGTTAACACTTTACTTTCTCCTGAGCTAATGAGAAAATCACTGAAATTGTTAGTAGGCCATTTTGTGGCAGGGTTGAAATGCAGTGGCTGGAATACAGTAATAGAAATTAATTTTCATGGCAATGAATAACTTTCCAATTAATTGCAATTCATCTGATCACTCTTCACAATCTAGCATTAATGCAAATTGCCACCATAAAAACTGAAGCAGCAAACGTCATGACTGTATATGATCCATTTGTCAACAATACTGTATATTTTGTATATCCACACTTTAGCATAAATGAAGTGGTACACTATAAAAAATTGTTCACATTGCCATAAGGAGAAATTTATTTTTTCAGTTCATTTCAGGGGTGTTACTATGCTAAGTACTTAGAACCTCTTGCAAGAATAATTAAATTTTGCTTTTCTGTAAACAACTTTTCTCAAGTTTAACCACCTCAAACCTAAGCCTTTGTTTGAGTGTCAATGTTTAACCCTGACTTGTGGAACGGGGAGCGATTCTTAGGTTAGCTCATGCATCTTCATGCTTCTTTGTCTCATCTCCAGCTTTGGTGGGGTTAATCAAAAAGTTAACCAAATAAAGCGAGAAAGAGGTGAATAAAACAACTAGCTCATGATATTTGGTTATGAGACATGTGTTTTAAACTAGGTGGGGTCAGTTATCTTAATTCACCTGAGCCTTATGGTCTACACATTAGAGATAAAGTGCAGATGTTATTGTAAGCAATATAAAGAACACAGTTATGTATATGAAAGCAGTTACATTTTCATCAAGAAACACACTACTTGGAGACAGATCTGGTTACCTTGAGAGATAGAGGAACATGGAAGAGAGATCTAGAGAAAGGTAGAGAGCATGATTATTGCACATGCATGATACTGTACTACTATTAATAATTCAAATAATCTTCCTCCATCTGTTATACTTGAGATGAGGAGGTAGTCACCAAGTAATACATGTATAAAGGCTAATATGCAAACACTAGAATAATAGGCTTAAGGCATGGATATGATAATTTCAGGACTAACTGAAATAACAAGACATACGAAAAGTTAAAGTAAATTGAGAGAGCAGATTTCATAACAGTTCAATGATGATAGCTAGTTAGGCTTCACTGAGAACTGAGCATGCTGAGCCTGTAATGTATATAACAATGCATTGTTGGCCATACATGATTAACAAATTCAGATGGGGGAGTCTGTAATGGTCACTGAGGGGTGCTATGGGTCCATTGTCTGTCTGTCTGCAATCAGTATGGAATACAAATGCTTGTTGTTAACTTTAGCAATTTTATTATCTTCTGTACATGAATTTGATCTGTGATGCTCGCAAGAAGACCTTTCTTAAGGGAAACATCAAATTCCAGTAGTCCTTCAGGAATACGTTTTCTTGATCTAAGTATTCCAGGTTGTGAAGTCATCCCTAAATTCCAAGTGGGATACTTTATGGCCTTGTTGTTCCTCAGTCCAGGTTTGGGGTTGTAAAGTTTGGGCCATGTGTCCTGGCAGGGTAATAAACCTTCCTTACAGAGTGGTTTGGAGATCCGATAAGGGAAGGGTGTGCCCTTTTAGCTGAGGCAAGAGTTCTGGTTTTTTGCAAATTAGGCCTCTCAGAGTGGGTGTTATGCGTTGTACCAGGGTTGAAGGTCTGGCCAGTCAGTAGGGCAGAGACTGGTATTCCAGAGCATCTTGATAAGAAGACCTTATGCAAGGGATGTTGGGGTTACTTTCAGCCGCAGGAGCGGGCACTGCAGCTTCCACTACATTTAGTTAATGAATGGGATTTGTAGTAGTCTTTATTGTAGCAATCTGTCCCTTGTGTAATAGAGGGTGGTATTTCCTCCAAAATGTCCTTGTGTTTCCTGTTTTTTTTGTTTTTTTTTCTGGGGCAAGCTGGCTGACTTACCATCTTTCACCTCAACGGTCTGGTGGCAATCACTGGGTGATGGAGGTGAGCATTACTCATCGGGATTTACATTCAACGCATTGTGCCCGTGTGGCTGTTTGTGTTTACACTCAAAGCACTATGCCTATGTGGGTGTTTGTGTCAATGCACTGGCATCTCTGCTTTGAGCACTTAGCCTATCACATTTGCTCTTTGTACTGCTGCCACCACGGTGATTGTGCATTGTATTCAAGACCTATCAGCATGGCCATCTGTAGCACCTGAAGTAAAGATTAGGCCTCGTGTGATATTTGGTAATGGTGGCACTGCTTGTCTCAGAAGGGACTGGGGGAATGGGGTGATGTTTTAAAGCCTGCTTACTAACTGAATGAGAATTTGCAACAGTGTTGAAGCTGTAACAGGTTTCTGACTTCAGTCTTCTGACTTCATAACAATTGCATGAATCCTTGACCTAAGATATGAATGCCTATTTATGTGAACAATGAAATACTCTAATGTATTATTAATACCTTTCTGAGGATTTCCTTTTTTCAAAACCAAGATGTTAACAACAATAATTGGAGACCGTCATGGTGTTAAATAAGAAAGCATGATTCAGTTATGTAGTAATGCACCAGCATTCCTTAATATCTTTGAGAACAAAAAACATTTTTGCTTAGTAAAAAAAAAGCTTTATTTTCAATCTTATAGCAGGGAGGTAATCTGATATCTGAAGAAAATGCATTTCCTTTTTTGAAAGGTAAGGATAATAGACAGGAATAGTCCACTCATTCTCCCCAAGCTGATGCCTTCCTTTCATGCTGACTTTTCTCCTGTTTTGCTTGCATTTACTTTCTAGGTTTATGATCTAGGACATTATTAAGAAATAATAAAAAACATAAACATAAAGCTAATCTTAATGAGGCTGAAATATTTGCCTTATTGAGATTATGGTGTGTGTTTGTCTGTCTGTGTCTCTGTCTGTGTGTGTGTGTGTGTGTGTGTGTGTGTTTGTGTGTCTGTCTGTCTCTGTCTAATGTTAAGCCTATATGTTCTGTATTTATTGTAGTGACTAAGAGACCAGATTGATTTTAAAAACTACAGTTAAATCATATTCACGAGATATTTTTTAAATATTTTATTTCTAATAGAATTTGAAATGTTTAACCTTTAGAACATTTAAAAACAAGAAATCCATATTTATCCTTCCATCTTGTTGTGATGGTCTCTTTGTCTGCCTGTACCAGTAGACTTAATCATCTTATGTCACATTTTAAAAATCTGTTGAATCCAAATAAAACATTGACTACTGAGTTAAAGAGGTGCAAACCAGTTGTTGTGTATACTTTTATCAGTATACCCAAAACAAACATTTCACATAAAGCTCAGCAGAACAGTTTGGCTGATATTTTGTACTGAAATTGTGAGTGTTCTAAGCTGTGCAACATGCTCGCTTCTTTTCACAGTATGACAGTCAAAACACAGCAGCATCAAAACTGTTAAATCAGATATATGTCTGTGCTTAGAATACTTTCCTGCTTAAAACCTAAGAGATTGAAATGCTATTGGTGTTATCAGTGGCATAGATATATTGGTAGCAGTATTCAAACTGATAGACCACAGCACTATCCAAAAGATTTACGTTCAAATGTGTTTGTTTAAATGCACTCAGATTCCTTCAAACCCTATAGCATTGCAGAAATGTAGCTTTCATGTTGGTTTAAATAAAAGCAGAGGCTTCCTTAAGGAAATGAAAGCTGTTATGTCCACTAGAGGGCAACCTCTGTTTTAACTATTCCTGCTCCTTTTGTAGTCAAAATTTCTTGCTCTCTACACACAGTCCTCATCAGTCACTTGTTGAAGGTCTTCAGTGCAGCAGTGTTAACATAGCCTGTGTTCATTATAGGCTGCCATCCCCACTGCTAGATGGCTGTGAGTAACCTCCTGATTTGTACATGTGGCATGTTCTTTTTCTGCCTGCCCTGAATGGCTGCATGCCCCTACTCGCTAAACCAACCTGTGTAATGTGCTGTTGGGCTCCATGGTGTGCCTGTTCTCTCACCCTACACTCTATTATGGCTGTAGAGAAGGAAGAGTTGACCATTCTCATATGAAATCAGTGTCTTTCTCTCCTTTTGAATCTTATTTATTTTTCAAAACACATCTTGTTTTGAATATTTACTGTTTGGTATTTTAGAAAGCAATATTTACTTCAGATGTGTTCCTTCAAAGATTTGCAGTTGGTCAATTTACAATTAAGGTGTTTAGAAAGCAGCAATGTAAGTTTACTATCTCAAAGGCTCCTAGTTCCATCCTCCTCCCAGTTCTGCCCCCTTTTCCAGACGCAATTAGGGAATGGCTAACTTTGAGGTGAATTGATACTCAATTACAAAAAAATGTCCTGCTATCTATGACTTTATGCTAGGTGACTTGATCTCTAATGCTATATTGGTGTCATGTTGAGAACAGATCTAGGCAGTGTAATATTTTACTGTCAATATTTTATCATGATGTCAACCAAAAATCGAAGACAGCCTGAGAGAATACATGGAACAGATATATTGGGATCACTTATTCTCAAATGTTCTGGGAACATTTTACCTCTGAGTTCATTGGAAGCATGGTGGTGCTATGGAGGGGTTTCTTTTCCTTCTTTTGCAGTAACGTCTACTAAAGCAGATGGCGTTAACAGATGTAAGACATCAAGGACTAGAGATGTCCTTTAGTTTCTAGAGTGACATGGGTGCACACGCACACACTATTCTGGGATAGACATGGACACTGTTCTACCTGTATAGATTTTTTTAATTTATTTATTTTTAATTGTCCCATACTTCTTTTTTCTTGCATTTATATTTATACCTCTTCTTTTCATTGTTTCTTTTTGTTCCCTTTCTTTCAGTTCTCTCCCACTCACTCAATCTCTCTCCCTTGCGCTCTCTCGTCTCTCTCTCTCTCTCCTCCTGTCTCCCTCTCTCTGCCTGCTTAGAGTGGAATTTGGTTGAAGTTGATGAATAATTGAGATCATTTAGAATGTATGGTATGTTAAAGATTCTTCTTATATGATGATCTTATGTTTTTGCTAGGTACTAGGCGCACGCGCGTTTGCGCTCTGTGCTTATGTGGGGTTCTTGGGGATGTTGGGGGGGGGGGATTTAACAAAAACATGATTCTGCATGTTGATTCATTAAAGACAACTTAATAGCTTTTTATCTGTGGAATATTTAAATGACTAATGATCCTGCACCTGTGAAACTTCATACTATTAAGTAACAATACTCTAGCACTTATTGTTTGGTAGTGTTTGATATTGTACTTATCATTGTCTGATAAAATGCTTACGCTAATTTGGCAATTCTTCTAGGTATCGATTCCTGTATTTCAGCAATAGTCCAATGGTATCTTGAATTCTAACCTACTGTACTGGCTAGATTGCATTCTATGAGTTGATGACAAAGCACCTTGTAAGTCATTCTGGATAAGAGTGTCTGATAAAAAATGTAAATATAATGCAAATGTAAAATCTTGATCTCTTTCCCCTAGTGTTTTAGAACCCTGTGCTGTAAAGGACCTCCCCCACCCAGACCAGAGTATGATGTAGTGTGTATTGGGCTCACAGGCTCTGGAAAGACCAGTCTGCTTTCCAGACTTTGCAGCGAAGCCACAGACAGCATTGTCCCTACTACAGGTCAGTGCAGAACCTGAGAGCTCTGCTATAGTACAGCAGACCCACTATCCCACAGGACCGCCCCCCCCCCCCCCCCACACACACACACACAAAGAGACAGCACCAGTGTACCAGCCACCATACCAGAACACACACAGTCAGAAGTGTTTTAAGAATATATTGAAATGCATTATATAATTATAATGCACTATAATGTAGCCATTTTGCTTCACTCTTAGTTTGCGTTTTGTCCTTCCTGTCCTGAAGCAGCAGAGAGTAAAAGAAAAGGTGTATTTTGTCAAATACAAGTCTGATAACTTTATAACTTTTAAAGTGTAAGTGAAGGGTTTATTTTTCAGACTGCTGATCTTGGATACTTTTGCTCTTGTTGTAAACCCAGGTTTTAGCATCAAAGCTGTGCCATTCCAGAATGCCATACTGAACGTCAAGGAACTAGGAGGTAAGCATTATCCTATGTGTGCTGAAGCACCTGCGGTTTGCTCTGTAGGCCTTGGTAATGACAGGTATTGTAATAAGATAGTAATACTTGGGTGTATAGAACTGTGCAAACTGAAGACCCACCAAAACATTTTAAGCTCGTTTAAATATTTATTGCATGTAAATACATTTCATGACAGAGAAATAAACAGTAATAAATCATTGGTCACATTAATGTGATGTGTGTGTGTTTTCTAACAAGTTACTGAAATCTTGCGAGATGACTTGAGCAACACAGGTTTTAATTCCTCTTTTAAATATTTGAGGGGAAAAAACAAATTTGTTTTAAACGCATTGAAACACAAGACCTACAGGTGTGCAGAACAAAACCCCACCTTTTAATGTATCTGAAGCTGTGTGGGACTACTTGGACAAATAAAAGAACAAAGCACAGACATAGGTAAAGATGCAGGGAAGAATTGACCATGGGAACACTTTTGTTTGTGGAGCAATTTTTGTAGTTCTTTAAGTCTACGTCTATTTTATAGTGCATATTTCACATTAAATGTTTTATTGTATTTAATATGTATATTGTTGATAATGTATTTTCAACATGTTGGTATATTAGTAGATTGAACCTGGCTATGTCAATGGATAATTTTTAAGGATGTCCCGATCAAATTTTTTTGGCTCCGATACTGATCTGAGTCATTTAATATTGAGTGTCTTCCGATATTGAGTCTCAATCCTATACTTATATTTTCCTAGATAATACTATTGCAGTGCATACTTAAAGTACATTACAGTTATTACAATCAATCCAATGTATATGCTGACAATCATCCATTGCTTTTTCTTTTTTCTCTCCATATTTCTTGCATTGCCCTGCAAAATTATATGGACCCGTTACTTGTCTTTTTCCCGAGTGCTCAAATTCTCCTCGACTGCTTATTTTGTGTGCTCTGCTGTATGGGACCTGTGGAACTACCTTGTGTGCAATACCGCAAGCTTTAAATTAAAGTGGAGTCAATTCAGTGTGCCTTGAGACTAAGTAATGACATTGGGGAAGCATCAGAAATCCAAATATCTGTGGTAAAGCCAATAGCAGTCACATCTGATAAAAGACCTTGTATGCGGTTGTAAACCTTGTTGTAAAGCTTCAGTAGAGCCATGTCTGAAATGTAGTGTTGAGGGGGTAGGACATATAGCTCCAAAAGCTCCAAAAGATGATGAAAACTTATATTTTCTAGCACAGCAATATGCTGGTCATCCAATGTGATGAATGCCATGTCGCTGTGTGGAGAAAGTTTCTTCTTTTAAAAGTTTCCTCTAGTGTGAGTTACTTCGGTGCAGCTTTTGCCTGGCTAACCTGAGTAAACTCACTTTATTCCTCCAATTGTTTAAATTTTTAGGTGGCGTATCAAATTGGTAGTATTAAACATAGCTCTGTTACTACTGCCTCACCAAATGCTTGCATTGCAGACATTACACGTGGCTGTTGGACTTGTTTCATTCTCCAGTTTAAAATATTTCCACACTGCAGACAGTTTAGGCACATTTCTGTTCTCCGTTTGACATCCGTATGATCGCAAACAAAGGATTGGGCTTGGGTTCATGCTCAATAAAGCTGATACTGGTCAGTTAAAAAATTCCTTGATCTGTCCCGATACCAATCTGTGAGATCGGATCGGGACATCCCTAATTTCCCTTTGCGATCAATAAAGTTGTCTATCTAACATCAGTAAACAGTTATAAATACAGAGCACTCCATATTTCATTCTTTTCCATTTATTATCACAGTTTATTTTATTTTTGTGCTTTTTCTGTGCTATTCATGTAAATCGACTTTGGGTATGTGAAAGGCGCTATATAAATAAAATGCCATCATGCACCAAAATAATACCTGTCTGCACCACATCAGCTGACACACGATCTGAAATATAAATGTTGGATGCTATGAGGGGGATGTGTTGTTGGGGCTTTCTGCTTACCTTATTAAATGCATCATATGCAGGAAATCTCTCCGATGGCACTGACATACTGCATCTCTTGCTGTCATCTGAGGATTTGACCAGGCTGTAGGCCTTTCATGCTTATTGGGTGTTGGAGTAAAGAAATGGGAGTAAAGATGAAAAGGTTAGCGATATGGATGTATAGAGGTGGAAACCTTCCTTTTAAAGCCCTAGTTAGTGTAAATTGCTAATCATTTGCCCTGCACTAGTTGCCATTATCCAGCTATTATTTGGTCGGGAGACAGTTTAACACAGCATTAAATGATCATGGTTGAGACATTTATTGTGGATATTGAGCCTATGTTCAATATCTACAATAATGTCTCAACATGCCAGAGTTGCAGAGTTTTTTGTGCTAGTGTGTCAATGTTGCTGGGTTAAAGTGGTCTGTCGCACAAATATGCCTTCAGCAGTCCCTAGAATCTGACTGTTGATGACTCATAAGGGCTAAAGGCAGATAGATAAGACAATCTTCATGGCAACTTCTAGGCTATAGACTAACCTTACACCTAAAGAGTGTACTTACAAGGCGTTTGTGCAGGGATTGTCCTAATAAAACGACTAGTGTTTTGAATAAATAAAAAACTGGGAGAAATGTGAGATTAAAAATAAGAGATATAAAATTATGATGTAATCTGTTTGGAATGAATAAATCCCAAGATTTTTTTTCTGATGAGATTATGGAAAGTATTCGTATGGTGAGAATACTTATGTGGTTTAACTGCATTGTGTGACTCTAGTAATGAGGCATGATACCTTTTATATTCATGAGACAACTTCCATCTTCCTGTGTCAGCCCCTCCTGACATGCAGAGGTTCACCATTCAGCAAGAGGAAGTCAAGTATTTTATAGAAAAGAGCACACTTTCTCCTTTTCATGTGAAAAGTCCCTGCAAGTTGAGACCAATCCTCAACTATTCTCCCTAAGAATTTTCCAGGTGAAATGTCAACGAGGCAATCATTTATCCTGCCTTTTCCTCTTTCTTTTTATCTTATTCTTTTTATCCTTGCCTGCTTGGTTGGAGTTCATCACAATGTCAGAGGCCTAATGGAGGAAAGAGAAAATGAAGAAAAACAAACTGTGGTGTAGGGGTTATGGCAGGAGTATAACCCCAGAGCCAGCGCTGGCTCATATAGTATTTTGTTTTTGCTGGAGGCAGTGATGGGCCATGATGTTCTCACTCTCTGCCACTTTGTCTTTTCTACGCTCAGTTCTCCGCAAAGATTTTTTTTTTTTTTGCCTTGCGCATTTTTTGGGGGGTGGAGGGGATTGGAGTGGGACGGGAAGTGATGTCTGGATGCAGGAAAGGGATTGGAGTGTCGGGGGTGCACCTTTAAAATTTGCTTACCTTCTGTGCACGTTTCCCCTTAGCCCCATGACGCTGACGCCCTGAATGATCTGTGGGAGTTGGCAGGCCTTGAAGAAGATGTGCCACATGCTTGCTATTGCCATCGCCAAAGTGGCCATCTGAAAACACTTAGCTCACACTCCTGCATGCCCTCTGTTCCTCAGGATGCTGGCCATCATTTAATGATTTCTGTGGCAATGTGTTTTTCTTGTATAACCACTCACTATTATAATGTTCTAGCCAATCTGTGATGGATGGTGTGTTTTCCCCATATTGCTCCTGGCTTAGAGCATATGTTTTGTGTTTGAACAGAAAGTAAACCACTGTCTTAATGACTTCTCATCTCCCTGGCATTTTCCAGCTGTGTTTGAGTTTCAGTTATCACCAGTAGATGGTGACGTAAAGCCTATAGTGTACCATTTTGTGGCAATGTTTTAGTGATGGGAAGGTTAAATGTGTTATTTGGAAAACTGCTTATCTAATAACTGAACTGCAGTGGCTGGGGACGGGATTGACGACCTTTGGAATTGGCAGTGTGAATGGTGGTGGTATGTGTTATTTGACGTTTTGAGGTAATATGTCAAAGCTGTCTGGCAACATCTTTTCAGACAGTCCAGTAGAAAGAACCTTCACAATCTCTTGAATGGAGGTGCTGGGTTTGTTTTAGTCACTCAGAACAAATTGTAGTTAATACTGTATACCCATTTCTAAGAGAGAATGATGCCCCTGCTGTCAGCTTATCGTAACAGAGTTGTTTGTTTAACAACATAGGACTACAGTGGGGGATTTGGAATCAACAGAACAGTAAGCCCAACCTTTTGATTTTTTTTATTTTATTTTTTTTGTAAAACACCAAAGAATATTGAACTATAGTTGGCTATAGTTGGGGAAATGTTGCCTACCTAATACTCTCAGACTGGCTGAAGAGCCACAATTCCCTCAATGGTTTGATTTTATTTACATTGTTTATGAAACATGAAATAAAACCTCTTGTGATTGGTTGGAGTAGCTGTAGTTGGGTCCCTGTGAAGTGCGTCACCATTCCTGGTTCTGCAGTATCCAGCCACTGTATGTTTTTGCTGTTTTTCGCCTGCTCTCAACACAACTAATTCAACTCATCATCTAATTATGAATGAGCCCTTAACTAATTAGAGTGGAGGTTATTAGAACAAGGAGAATGCAGAGAATGTGCCATAGTGGGAACAATAATGGAAGGAACCTCTTTGTATAATGTTTATTACAGCATGTAGATTACTGCATTTTAACTTGTTGCCACTGACTTTCATTCACTGTTAATTGCATTACATTTTGGCCAGAAAAGCAGTCAGAAATCGGTAAAAAAAACGAGTACCAGTGAGTAGATGTTTAGTATGGTTAGCTGCCACTACCCATAAAGAGGATGAGGTGTATGGACTGCCGCTTGTAAATAATGCAGTATGCTCTTTTTGTAAGCATGTTGGACAGGTGGGCGGCAGAGGACTGTTTAAGTCCCATCTCTTTAGGGTTCAGGTTGCCCCCTTGGTGTCTTGTGCTAACCAAATCCCTGCTTTGTTTGTGCATCTTGGTGGCCGCATATTTTTGCGCCCCTCAAAATTGCTCCGCACAAGGGAAACCATATGTTGGCTGTAAAAGTGGATTCATTTGAACTGTGCTGTAGACTGGCCATCACAAGAAATCCTTTTAATATGCTCTTGGGGTCGGCTTAAAAGCAGACACTGCAGCCATGAGCATATCTTCCCATGGAACTATTTCCCTATACAAAGGCCCCCTGCAGAAACTCAAGAGTTGGCATGTGGGCTTGGAGTCATAAAAATGCATATTGCAGTGATCCACAATGATTTTGTGAGGCTGGGGTCCTCTGCTGATATCTTCCAGCTATGCTCAAGCTGGAGCAATGTTGAAATTCTCTCCTTGTTTCAGCTGCCAAAATATTTTTGTCAAGCTTGTTAGCATTAGAGTTGTTTTTAAGATATTTTTTTCTTCCTAGACGCGGTACAATTTGATTTACACTTACAAAAAGATGGGGTGAGTGAGCGTGAGTTTTCCTCAGCTGTCTGGCAAAGGTTGTTATTGATTGTTATGCTTGCCGAGACTTGTGTCGATGTGAATTTGTGCATTCTCCCTGACTTACAGGAGCAGACTCCATTAAGAAATATTGGAGCCGGTATTACCAGGGCTCTCAGGGTGTGGTGTTCGTACTGGACAGCGCCTCATCAGACGAGGACCTAGAGGTGGCACGAACGGAGCTCCACTCAGCCCTGCAGCACCCACAGCTCTGCACGCTGCCCTTCCTCATACTGGCCAACCACCAGGACAAACCCGCCGCCCGCTCTGTGCAAGAGGTAACTGACCACGCTCTCTGGTTAGCTTTAGAGGTTAGCAGTGTGGGACATATGCACTCATACAGTACTGTGCAAAGGCCATACACCACTATTAGATTTGTTGTTTTAGCAATGGTACAATGATTTCTCAGTCTCTTTATTAGAATACAACCAGAAAATACATTTGTATGCAGTTTAAAAAAAAAACTGAAAAAAAGAGCTTCAGTAGGCTACAGTTTCAAGTATTTCGGGTGACCTCCCCTTACACTTGGGGAATATTAGGAACCTGGCTCTCTTAAACCTAAATGGAATGTAACTTAAGTGGAATGGTACCAGAAGATTACTTCAGAAAACGTCAGAACAGTCTCCCCAAAAGAGTTCAAGATATGCTTAGTGCCAAGAGAGGGCACACTAAATACGGACTTTTGCCTGCAGAAGCCATTTTCTTCGGAAACGTGTTTTTTAAAATTTTGTGTACATATTTTTTTGTATTTTCTGTTTGTGTCTTAATAAAGAGACTGGGAAATAATTAAATATGGTCATTATACCATTGTTAAAACAACAAATCCAATGGTGGCCTAAGACCTTTGCGCAGTACTACAAATAATACAGTGTGTGTGAGAGCAGTGTATAATGTGTAAGGGTGTACTCCAGCATATCTAGCTATATGGCAGCACAACTAAAAAGACTGATCCACAGCATCAGCATCTTGCCACTCCCCACCTTCAAATTTGAGTGCCAAAAAAGAGGTGAAATGACATCACAACGTCCCAGTTTCCTATAACTCTATTGCTAATGAAAGAGTAACGTGATCAAACTTTCTAGTTCTGGTGACAACTGTGGGTGCTGAATTATGGATTAACTGTAGCTTTTTATGCATTTAGTGGTACAACATTTGCGGCATTTAGCAGACACTCTTATCCGGAGCGACTTACAAAAGTGCTTTGACATTTATTAATAGAATACATCCTAGCCAGTACAGTAGGTTGAAGTGCAATGCACCAATGAACTAGAATACTGCGGAAATACAGGGGTCGATTGCCTAGAAGTGCAAAATACAAAAACTCTGTCTGAGACAACGATAATTGCAATCAACAATAAGTACTTAAACATCATTGAAATAAACAATACCCTACAATAAGTACTAGTTTCAGTTACTCAACATAGGAGCAGGGTCAGTGGTCATTTAAATATTGCACAAATAGATGGGTCTTCAGTCTGCATTTGAAGACTTCAGGGGACTGTGCTGTCTGGACAAAAAGCAGACGTTCATTCTACCATCTAGGAGCCAGGACAGAGAATAGTCTTGATGCTTGCCTTCCATGAGACTTGAAGCATAGTATTTCAAGTTGAGCTGTACTTGAGGTTCGAAGTACTTGAGGTACAGATCGGGCTTTGACCATTGACCTCATGTATGGAGGCGCTGGTCCATATTTTGCTTTATAGGCAAGCATCAAGCTTTTAAATCTGATGCATGCTGCTACTGGAAGCCAATGAATGGAGCGCAGCAATGGAGTGATGTGTGAACTTCAGAAGACCAGTCTTGCTGCTGCATTCTGGACAAGTTGTAGAGGTGTGATGGCTCTTAAGAGAAAGACCAGCAAGTAGTGAGTTGCAGTAGTCTAGCATTGAGATTAACCTGATAGTAGTAGTCCAATGTGGAAATAATAAATGCATGAACCAGCTTTTCTGCACCATGTAATGATATATTTGAAATCTTTGATTTTTATTTATTTTTTTCCCCCCTGAGGCAGAAAAGGGCTGTCCTAGAAATATTTACATTTACATTTTTCCAAATGACAGCCTGAGATCGAGATGCATTTGAGAGTCCATCAGTGTTTATTACATAATCAAAAGCCTTACTCCTAGTTGTCTGTGCATAATAAGAACACTTTTTTTGTCTTATCAGTATTAAGGCAGAGAATGTTTCCCAACATCCAGTGTCTCATGTCCTTTACACATTCTTCAATAATATTAAGATAATATTTGTCATCTTGTTTGGCTGAGACATAGAAATGTGTCATCAGCCTAGCGGTGGAAACTATTAGAAACTCAGTGTTTAAAATATTCTACCTCTGTATGAAATTATTCGTAAAGGAAAAAGCGTCGGACCCAGAACAGAGCCTTGTGGGACACCAAAACTAATGTTGATTATATTCTGAAAGTATGTATTTGTTTACAAACTGATAAAGGTCTGTTAAGATCTAAACTAGGAAAGTACTGTTCCTTTAATCCTGCCAACATTTAAAATTGTCATCCATAAGGCTCAGACTGTGGCAGAGGTATGTGTGGGTGTGGCAGAAATAATGTTTGACCAGCAGAGGCACTAATCAGTGTAGAGTGGCACAAATGCAGAAAGAGGTTTGATTTTGACTGCATACAAGGTCAACAGCAGTGGCTAGGCATGCTGCCACAATATCCAATAAGAATAACTCCCGTCATTCCCTTTAAAAGACCAGATAGAGCCAGTAACATGGTTTCGTTACAATTTTGTCATGGCAGTGAACATGCAGAAATGGTAAAAATAAGACGGACAAGGAAACATATTTGTCAGTGAAATCAAATCAAAATGTATTTATATAGTGCTTTTTACAACAGATGTCACAAAGCAGCTTTACAAATGTCCAAGTCCAAACCTCCAATGAGCAGGCCAAGGGTGACAGTGGCAAGGAAAAACTCCCTAAAGCATGAGAGAGGAACCAAGACTTGTCCTCTGCCTGACAATGGTCACCACAATAATAATTTTAAGAGAAAAATAAATAAAAAAATGGAAAAAATAAGAAATTATGTCTAATCCAATTTTTTTTGGTGGTCCTAGTCTTGTCCCGTTGGTGTGCATGTGTCTGAAATCCATCCCGCAAGGGAATGTCCATTAAGGGCAACGCAGAAGTAGTTGGCCAGGTTGGAGGTGTGGTGGGAGTAGCCATGTCAACTGAGACGGGTTGAAGCTCAGTAACCTCATGACGGCAGGGGTAGGTGTACCTCGGCAGAAAGAGAGACTAGATTATCAGGCATATCCAGGTACGAGGGTGTGTAAATTGGGGAACTACAATGTGAAATGATGGATTCTGCCAGATCTAGCTATGGCAGCAGAGCTAAAAGGAAACAGCCAGAAGGAAACACGGGCCTGAGGGCACCCTGGAACCTCAGCTCTCCGCTGCTCTCAGTCAACAAATTTGAATGATAAAAAGAGAGGTGAAGTGACCACGTCATAGCATTCCAGTTTACCATAACTCTCAATGCCCATGGACCTCCAGATCTGATTGGAAGTAGTTAATAAAATGCCTGACTGCACAGATAGGTTTTCAGCCTATCCTTAAATATTGAGACTGTATCTGAGTTTTGAACATTTACAGGAAGGATATTCCTGGAGTGATGTGATCAAATGTTGTAGTTAGAACTTTGGCTGCTGCATTTTGAACTAGCTGGAGCTTGTTTAGGCACTTAATGGTCCAGGCAGATAGTAAAGCATTACAGTAGTCCAATCTTGAAGTTATTACTGCTTGGACTAGCTTTTCTGCATCATGTGACGAGAGCATGTTCCTAATCTTTGAAATGTTCCTATGGTGGAGAAAGGTGGTCCTAGAAATATTATTTAGTCACTGCAGAGTCAAAGCAGACCTCCCAGTACTGATAACATTAAACTGGCCTGGGCAGGAGAGTCCCAAATCATACATGAAAACGTTTCTTTTTATTTTCTGGGGGTGTAACAACAATTCATCGTGACGCAATTCACTGCGATGCAGAAATGTGCTGATGGATTATATTGTTCTCTGTTTATTATGCTATCTAATGCAGTTGCATTGCTTGAGCACCAGAGGTTGCACTTGACCTATGGTGAAGCTGTTACAATAGCACATTTTGATATAATAGCATGATATAAAACCAATGTTCCTTGAATTGTCTTTGTATTTTCTTGTAACTGCAGGAGAATTAACATTTCTTTAAAAAAATTATTTGAACAATATTTTCCATTGTTTACAACTGGAAGCATTGTTTTGTTTCTGAAGCATAAACATCTACACATAATTTCTTTATTGCAGGGGAGTAAAGATTCTTTTGTTTGTTTAAAAATATATATAAGAAATGTGTGCTTTTTTTCCCCATTGTTTCTACAGTCAAAAATTTAGTTAAAAATATAGTGAGAAAAGCAATTCATTATCGCGAATCGTATTGAATCTTGAGCAGAGTACATTGTTACACCCCTGTTATTTACAGTAATAATTTAGAAATATCAATGATTGTGATGATACATAGCATTATTGTTGTTCACTCTGGTGAGAACAAAATTCATATTTACATTCACCAACTATGTCGTATTTAATATTAACAATACAATTGTCCAGATGTTCACGTGGTGCCGAATGAAGACCACAAGAGAGATGATGGAGCATTTCTTTGAGCTCTAATCTTGTTGAAGTATAAAACAGAAAGAATGAAGTTTGGTTGGTCAAATATATTTAAACACCAGATCCGTTTGCTATTGAACACACCCCCTTTTTTCCATAGATGTGAGCTTGCACTTTGTGTTACTTCTGGTGCTGCCACCTCCTGCTTGCCATGGTAACTACATTACCCCCTTGGTTTTATGACTGGGGTTGCAGTAATAGTCCTGATGAACACAAAAGGTTATCCATGCAGTCCATGCTTGAAGTCCACTGGAAGGTGATCAATTCCACAATGAGTCAAACTCCTTCCTGTCAAAGTCTGTCCTGTTTATACAGTATGTATACAATTATTAGGCAAGTTGTATTTTTGAGGATTCATTTTATTATTGAACAGATACAGTGCCCTCGGTCAATCCAAACTTTTAATAAACCTCAAACCTAAATATATGAAAAAGTAAGAGTGAGGTTTTGGCTTTCTTAGGAGGCTATCTGTGTGCGTAATTATTGGGTAACTATTAGTGTGCAGAATTATTATGCAACTAAATGAAAAACAGACATTTTCCCATCTCACTTGTTTTTCATCTGTAAAAGTGAGAATAATAAACAACTCAATTTACAAATAATAAACATTTCTGACATTTCAGAAAAAATATAAATGACCAATATAGCCACCATTCTTTTCAATAACAGTCATAAGACTTCTATTCATCGAGTCTGCTAGTTTCTTAGTCTTTTGACGGTCAAATTTTTGTGCAGCAGCATCCACAGCTTCCCAGACACTGTTCAGAGAGCTGTACTGTTTTCCTTCACCATAAATATCCTGTTTAAGAAGGGCCCACAATTTCTCAATAGGGTATAGGTCAGGTGAGGAAGGGGGGCGTTTCATTATTCTTTCATCTTTAAGGCCTTTACTGGCTAGCCACGCAGTGGAGTACTTCAATGCGTGTGATGGAGCATTTGTCCTGCATAAGTCATGATCTTGAAAGATGCAGACTTTTTTTTAAACTAAAAACTGGCTGTAGGTTTCTTTTTTTTCCCCTTCTTTTTCTTTTTCTTTTCTTTTTTTTTTTTTTTACATTTATTTTTTTACAATTTTTGACTTTTCAGAGTCAGTTAAATCTTTTTTGGACCATTTTGCCTGAGGAAAAGAAGCTGCCTAATAATTTTACACACATTGATATAGGGTGTTGATCTCCTTAGGCCACACCCTCCCTCATTACACAAATACACCAGATATGCTTAAATCCAATAAGCATTCAAGTTTATTCATCTTGGAGTTGGAAAGTATGCATAAAAATGAGGTGGTCAAAATACTCACTCCTAATAATTTGTGCACGCTGTGTAGCATAATCCACGAACTGTCCTGAGGAAGATGTAGAGACCTCTGGGCAGTTCATAATTATATCAGAGCAGTTGCTCAGTAAGGTTGACTGACCAAACTACATGAAACGATTCATGTCCTAGATCTTCTTTTCATTTTTAAATTGCATCATAAAAGGAAAAGAGACCCATTATAAACATGATTAAATGGCTTTTGATGGAAAGGAGGAATTAGATCAGGCCTTAGAAAAGGAAAGTTAGCAAAGGTGTTAGCTCGTGTAGCTGTACCAAACCTAGCATCAGGATGTTTTAAAATGAGATATTTTGCTAAATTACAATACTGACATTTTGTGAATTAACGTACAGTTAGAAAATTTGTCCTTTGTAAGAACTAGTAAAATGTACCTTTTACTTCGGTCATTTGATTCAATATAATTGTGAGGTGTAGTGACTCCGAATAAGTCTATTCAATCCAAAGTACAACTTCTATAGCCAAGTGTAAACTTGAGCATTGTGTAAGGATAAGGTTAATTAATTATTAAATTAATTTTAGGATAAGTATTTCTTGTATGTTGCAGAAGAGAAATGAGTTGTTCAGTTTATGCCAAACTTATTCACTAAGTTTGTGCCATGGTGATAATTTGCTAACTTACATTCTGTACACATACAATCTATACACATTTAAGAAGTCTGATACAACATTGTAAAGTTTCAGTAATTCTACTAGATACTACTGCATTGCCTTGCAGTGTTCTACCAATATAATTTCATTGTTGTGTTGGCAGCAAAGTAGATAAAGAATAGAAGATGAAAGGTATGAGACTGGATGAAAAGTAGTAATCAAGTTTGGAAAGTAATGCCAAATACAGAAATGCAGTCGCAGATGATGCCAGGAACATGTCCTTTAGTTGGTTAGAGATATGTAAAAGTAGCAACATGCTTACAGGATGTAAGTAAAACTGCCTAAACTAAAAGTTTTAGTTCTACCGCCCCCTTGAGATCCACTTGTTGACTCTTAACATCTATAGATACCTCCTCTTTGACTGGTTCTGCCTTTCTTTCCACCTCCTGGCTGTGTCCTTGTGACACGAGTAGAGTAGAGAGAGATGCCTTCAAAAATAACATTACCTGAATCTACAGTTTACAGGAAGGATCTTTGGAGTTTAGGAATTTCCAAGTCTTCATCAGGCTTATAGGCTCTCAAGTTTCTCAAACCATCTTTGTGGTCTTTCTGATGTCATGCATTAATGGGTCACTTTAGTGTGCGAAAAGTGTGACGTGTTCTCAGAAAAGGGTGAAGATTATATAAAAAGAGGGTATTAAAGGTCCTGTCTTCTATGATCCCTGGTCCATTTCTTCCTGGGAAAACTGCTCCCTTTAAGCAGTTCAGTTTGCTGTTTGATTTCAGTGGCTATAATGGTTGTTGATGTTTCATCTACAAAAAGGGAATTCACCCCAACAAGAGCTTTGCAAAGCTAAGTGCATCTGTCCCTAATGGAAAATGGCTGTGACCGTATGAAAGTAGGTAGATACCCAGGGGTAGTTTTCCAAATTAACCTGACTTTCTCTCATTCTCTTGCGTAGGACAAATCCAAGAGTCTACACGCAATTTCCCTTAAGTAGTTTTCGATGTAATTTAACCTTGTTGGGTCTATGCTTTAAACGAGAAAGTTCAAAGACCTATACTCTTTGAATAGAAACTTAGACTTTCACTATGCAAGTGGTATGACAGTAGCATGCTTCCTTCCTTCTTGTTCCTTGTCCATAGGGCCAACAATGAGCCTTCACACTTCAAGTTGAGAAATGTCCACATTTCTTCTTGAGGAAAGGGCTAGAACATGTTCATCACTCTGCCAGCAGGTGCGTAGGTCTGTGGAATTCATGTAAAGCCTTTTAGCTGCTTTGTCTAATGGGCTTGACATCATGCACTGAATAAGTACCACAAAAAGACAGCAGGATTAGCTTTACTTTTTTCTTACACAAGAGTCTGGAGGAGGAACCTAGCTTTAAGAGGAGTCTTAAGACTTATAGCAGGAGGAATCATAGGAGGCATCTCTTGAATGTTGATTCTCCACAGAGACTTCAGCTTCTGAGGGTGAGCAGTCAGTAGTATCATCAGTATAATGAGAGGAGTAGCTAGTGACACCTGATTTTGACTTTAGTGATGTGGACTGGAGCTTGATCCTTAGGGTGATGACAGGTATATGACAGTGTGTGACAGTCCTCCCATGGTAGGCTGAGGAGTGAGGTTCTCCTCAGTAGCTAGGCTACAAAGAGGTGTGCTAATCTTGGTTCAAGAAGTACCAGACCTAGTAGCAAGGAAATTTATGCTCTTACATATGCAAGCTCACTCTCCCTATGGAGGGGAAAACTTTCTGTTAAGCTCATGTGGTGTTCGTTTCATTTTCAGTGAGTGGTCAGTTTGAGGTTGTGAATGCTCTCAACCTCAGAACTGAACTTAGCGGTGTCTAAGAAATCTGTTTTCCTTGCATAGTGTTTCTAATTCTAAGATGGTTTGCTGCTGATATTAAAACTTCTTTCATAGGAGTCTCCTTAATTGAGTCCTTTTAGAGGCTCATGAATTTTCTTTCTTCTTGGTTCAGTCCTCTTAAGGAGCTGAGCAACCAAAGATGAAAAAAGTATTGTTTTACAAAAGCTTTGGTTAGTATTTCCAATTGTACCTACCGATTAGTTGCAAACAAAAAAGACAAATCAGGTGAGGTTCCCCTGTTAAAGTAGAAAATGGCTAAAGCTTGTGCCTGAACAAAGGACAATACCGCTGGTTTTGACAACTAACAAAATCAGTGGTGTGTGTGAACCTGTGTAAGGAGAGACAATGACAAGAGGTATATATGTTACTAAGATGAAAAGAGAGAAGGAGGGGGTGGGGGGATATGCCAATAACTTCCAGTGTGTACAAATATGGAGTTTGAGATGAGAGATGTTTCTAAGAGATTTATACAGAGGAAGATTCTGATATGGATCAATCTGAATATGGTATCGTCATGCCATGTTGCTGTTTCTTGAAGGAAAAGAGTAAAAATGAACTCTCTTGTTCTTGTTGAAACAGTTCCAAAATGAACAATCACAAACCTTATGTTGCTGATACCCGAATTAGCTTAGTCAAGACCAAACCACGATTTACTTATCAAGGTTTGTGGCTTGATGTGAAATTGTCAACCCAGTGCTCTGATGGTCACCCTGAGAGTTACAGGGCCTGACATGCATTATTTAACAACAATGTTTGGGAGGTGGAGGCCTTTAATTTTGACAGAAAAAGAAGAAATTGACCTTTTAGTGAAGAGGCTTTTCTGTCAATCAGCTGAGCATGTTAATGGCACCAAGAATGCACTCAAGATGGCGTGGAAATGTGTGCTCCAGGGCTATAGAGGTTATTGAAGGCTTGCTGTAGAAGAGGCTAGACAGTTTTGTCAAGATTTCCAGTAAAGTGATTTGCTAATGGGGTTTCAAGCAGAAAGGCTTGAAGTTGACTATTCAGGTCTTGCTTATTTGGATATGGTTCGAGGAACAAGTAAAAAAGCTGCTGTTTCCTGCAGCAGGTGAAGATGCACAACGATCCAAGTTATTCACTTTAGCTCCTCTCACTTCTGACTGCTAAAGTGAAGAGGAGTTGGGTATGGCAACCTCAGAACATCTGTCTTGGTTCACAAAACTAGGGTCTGTGCTACCAAAAGAACCTGCATGTGCGAAGACTGTAGATCCTTCCAAGATATGCTCATACGCAGCAGGCCCCACCAATTACGTGAATATCGTGTGTTTAGAGAAAACTCCCTTGAAGAAAGCAAAGCATTTTACAAACGGAGCGTCATCTGTTTGCATTGCTGTAGTTCTTCACATCTTGCCAAAACCTGTGAGAAGACTGTTAAATGCACTGAATGCAACACTGAGAAACATATTGCAGCTCTTCATCCTGAACGTAATCTGCAGCTCTTGAATGCTTTCACACTAGTGTTTTAGGCAGGGGGGAGGATGAAATCGACAGCGCCGAAGCCACTGTGACTGCAAAATGTGCTCATCAAACTTTAGTGATATTGCTCAAGTATTTCTTTACTAAACGTTTCCCTGTTGTCCAGGGGAAATGCAGTCATTGTTGTTCAAAGTAATCGTGAGGTCAAAGTAATTGGTGAGGTCAATTTATTTATTTTTTAAATCTTAAACTGTCTCAAATCTCCTTATTCACTGAGCACTTGTGCAAGCACAGTCAAAACTGCATGCAGACTGTCTCATGGTTTCCAGGCAGTCTATGAATGGCTAAGTCAGCATCCCAGTACCCACTCTTATGGAGTGTGATGAGATCCTTAATGACTGGATACACGGATTCCCATTCTGTATGAGTTTAACCAGGAATATCTAAAATCCAAGACGGGACAGAATCCAGAGCTGGACCCTGATGCTCCAGTGTGGACATGCAGAATTAACCCCACAGCTCAGAAATGAGGAAGATTGCAGGGACATCTCAAATTTTGAGACTTATCCAAAAAAGCCAAGTCAAATCTGTGTGGCTTTTGACTCGAGTACTTGTGACAAGGTGTTTGAATAATGTCTTGCCAAAGGGCCCAGACCTCAACAATAGCCAACTTTGAGTGATTATTTGTTTTCAGAAGGACACTGTCATCTTCGTGATGGACATACAGCATGTGTTCCATTGTTTTGTAGTCAGATCAGAGGATCAGAACTTCTTGTGATTCTTTTGGTACCAGGACTCAGTAATCAATCAAGTGTCAGATGAAGGTTCATGTATTTGGAAACAGCCCTTCTTCTGTTGTAGCCATTTATTGTCTCATATTTGCTGCTCAGAAAGAAGATGATAATTTATTTTGACAGACACAAAGGAGGTCATAGAAAGATACTTCTATGTTGACAGTTGGCTAAATTCAGTACCTACTGACCTTTTAAAGAAAACGTAGGATATGCTGGCATACTCAGTCCCCTGGATGCATAATTTTCCAGCAACAAAGGCGTCACAGAGGCCTTTCCAGTTAAGGATCATGCCAGTCATGTAAAGGATCCAGATTTCAGTGCTGACACTATCTGTCCCGAGAAGTACTGGGATTAGCTGGAATCTGAAGGATGATTCATTCACCTTCCAGGTGTCTATGAAAATAGGCCATTCGTACTCTTTGAGATTTTGTTAACTGTAAACAACCTATAAGATCATTTGGGGTTTGTTGCTCCTGTAGTCATGCAAGAAAAAAACCTTACTTCAAGATCTTACTGTGGATGCTGAAGTCTTAGGTTGCACCCTTTTACTATCTGAAAGACCAGGCACACAGTGAGAGACTCCATTCAGGAACTTCACCATCATGTCTAGACTCCCTATACACAAATCTCTTCTGAAGCCTCACACAGAGAGCTTTGTATATTTGCAGACACTTCTGTTCAAGTGATGGCTGATATTGCCTACTTGAAAGAAGAAATATCCAGGGATTATCACTCAGGATTTTTCTTGGGTAAAACCAAGCCAATCCCTACCGCGAGAACTCATTTAGAGCTTTGTACTGCTGTGCTAGCTGTAAACTTAATTATAAATGAATTATGACTGAGAGTGACACAAAAGTATATGCTGTCAGCTTCTTTATAGATAGTAGGGTAGTCGTAGGATACATCTTCAGTGAAAAACGATCATTCTGTCTTTGTCAGCAAAAGTCCAACAAATAAGGGGTTACTCTTTTTTCCACAATAGTAGCGCTGCTGAACCTAACCCAGCTGGCTGTGCTACAAGATCTGTTTCAGCAGCACAGCTTGGATGTTTGGCTAATTGGACCTGCATTCCTACTACAGTCTGAGCAATTCGCAAATGAGACATTGACCTTGGAGCTTGTTGATCCTGTGCAAGATGTGGAGATTTGTCTTCAAGTAGGACCACTTAGGACCACTATTTGAAGTAATTACATGGTGACCAATGTTTTGATCATTTTTCCAGTTAGTAATCCCCTGAAACATCATATTGCTTTAAAAAGGTTGAAGAGCTTCTGAGTTTCACATTAGTCTGCTGGGTGTTAGGTGGACTGGAAAATTTGAATTAGAAGCTGGATAATAAGCTAGCTTTAGCTAATGTCAGTCTTTTTTTTAATCTGTGATATCCATGCATGATATCTGTACAAATACAGCATATATATTACACAAAAAAGTCTGACCCAAATAACCGAACCACAGTTCCACAGTGGTTTTTAGTTTAAAAAAAAACAAAAAAAAGGGTGGTGGTCCGTATCAAGGTCGGGCAATATTCAAATGCAAGATGTCTGTATCAGATTGGTACAGAAAAAGTGAGTATTGTGATCTCTAGTTTTTATGTGGTTACCTAATATATAGCTTTAATTCTTTTTTAGATACCAGTCATACTATATAAAGAAGTGTTTTATACATATGAAATGACCATAGATGTATATTTGTTGGTGCAAATATGAAATGTATGCTATAGAGCATTAAGAAATGTGAGAAATTAGTAAGAAAGTTAATTAACTGCCTGTCAAATTGTACATTTGAGTATAAAGAGGTCAGATCAACCACTATGACAAAACTTGGTTTTGTTTGGGGTGGGGTTTTTTTTTTGTCATATTTTCTTAACAGATATTTTATGGAAATGTTCTTGAAATTTATATTTGATAAATCAATCACACTAACAAAACATTGACATAAACTGCGAAATAGATGTGATTTTATAGTTTGTTTGCCAAAAGGTCAATTAGTTATGGAAAAAAACTCAAAGAAAAAAATCTTGAAATTGTATAGTGATACCAATATTGTTTAAAACATGTAGAAAACATGTAGGACACGTCTAACTGGTTTAAATGTGATTTTCTTTGTTCATAGTAATAATAGTAATAAAAAGAAGAAGCAACTATTTCCAAACAGTTACTTTCATACATTGATCAATGCTACAAGTGTTTTGCAGGATGACTTCCTTTAAAGTAGCCAATTCCTTTAAACTGCCCATTTAAAGCCTGTGAGCAACAACTGCAGCCATTGCTCAGCCTAACCGTCTGGTCAGGATAGTGGAGGTATGGCTTTGGTTTGCCTCTGTCTACGCTGAGGAATCAGCTTGTTTTTTGCAAACAGTGACAGACCTCAGACCCCATGAGTATTCTGTCTCCACCCACTGCAGAGCTGCTCCAATGATCCTGTCTGCTTTTTCAAAGCTTCCACATTGCAAGAAAGACAATGAGGCCTTGTACTAAGGAGCCCCAAAAAAATTATAAAGTGTATGTGGGGGCGTGAGTATTGCTTCTCTTTTCTCATTTCATGTCATAATAGTGTATTTTATTTTATTTTTATTGACATGTTCAAAAAAGTTGTCTTACTGGTGATGAGAGAAATTAACCTGTAAAACACTAGGAATGTGTGGATTGTCTCTTCTGTAATTGTTTTTTTTTTTTTTTTCATGATCATCTTGTTTTTAGTTTTTATCTTTTAAGACTTGGATTATTCATGCCTTGTGTATTCGCTTGTGTGTGTCTAGCTTGGCACTTACATAGCTGTGCTGTAGAAATTTGGATTGTTAGTGTGTGTGTGCGTGCGTGCGCTCTCTTTACACACACACACATCTGTTCTCTGTGGTGGTGAAATCTTCCTGTGGGCTGCAGGGTATAGGCCAATGCTCGGACCACTAATTAACAGACCGTGAAGTGGCCCTGAGTGAGAAGTATATATCAGGCTTTAGAGAATTAAAAATCCCTTTTCACTGATGTATGTCAAAATTGGGCTTTTGTCAGATGGCTGCCTCATTTCTATCTGTAGATATTGATGTGGACTGTCCCTTTTTATTAACCTAACAAAGTAATTGAATAGTTGTTACCAACCTCATTTCCCACAGGCAACACACAACCAATGACATATACAGCAATGCTTTCTGAATATTTGCTCATGTCCCCATTTGTGAATTGCAGAAAGAATTACAGTTCAAGGAAATGCCAGTTTCATTTTGCAGTTGTTTTTTTCCTGTCTAGATAAATATAATCTTTTTTGGATTCTAATTAGCTTGCCATGAAAGTATTTCTCTCATGCCAACGCTATTTTTTTTTTCATGTTGGCAAATACCTTAAACTTGATATTAATCTCTCTGAAGTATGGCTAGTTCTTCTCTAATTCATTTTATACATCAGGGGCGCATTGAGCCCCTCATTATTGAACTGTTAGTTTGGCAGTAATTTAGAGGTTGTATGTGCCCTCTAAAACAAAAACATTTGACAAAGCAAATTTTTGTAAAGCAACTTTGTGACAAAAGTTGTGAAAAGCCATATACAAACAATTATGAACTGAACTAAAATTCAAAAGAATTTTCTTTTCTCCTCCTCCTCCTACTACTGTACTACAACCGTGACTAAAACCTAATTGGACTAAAACAGATCTCACATAATGTGCTAATCTATGCATATATGAAAAAGGATTTTAAAGATAATGTAAAGTTGTGAGTAGTTGTTTGATTACCAAGTCTAAAATAAGTTTCTTACTGTACTTGAGAAGGCTCTTCTTCCTTGCAAGCTGGAAGACTACAAGCTTAGTGTGGTGCCATTTACATTTTAAGAAAGAATTGATTAAAATTGTACATCTGTTAATATACCTGATGTGATTGATCCTAACACTGATCCTGATGTGATTTTGTCACTGTTTTGGTACTGCTCCCCACTGGGTCTTTAAAAAGTTCTGTTAATAGCTTGTGTGCACCCTCTAAAACATGCGTGCTCTACAGTGAAAGACATTTTAAAAGCTTTTTTCTTTCTTTCTCTACAGCTGACGCATGATGGTACAGAAATGGAGCACATGTTGAGATGTGTGCATGTATGTGAAGTGTAGTATATTAAAGATAAAATAATGTCTCAGCAGGGAGTGATCACATTGAACCTGAATAAGCTGATCTGCTAAAGGTCTCAGCAACTACATGAAAAATAACCTATAATTGCTTCCCTCTTGAGTACAAATTGCCCAGCCGAGCTTTACTACTGCCCACAGAGATTACTTGAAATTTGCAAGCAGTCCAGTGAACACTAGTTTGAGCTGGAATAGTGTAGCGGTATTCTTGATTGAGTTGGTAATGTCACACCATGTGTGGTGTTGCACAATTATTCCAGTTGACTTTCCAGTTAAGTAGAGAAATGTCTCCCTAAGCCAGAACGTGTCTGTCGGACGGGGGGGTTGTTTTTTGTTTTTTGTTTGTTTTCGTCTTTTAAGGAGAAAAAGATCTAGTATGATTCATCTGGCATGAAACAATTTAATAATTTACAGGTTATGTTACTGTATTTAATCGAAATCTGATGCAAGAGTGTATTCCAGGGAAGTCTGATGCAATCTGAAGGGATTGTGATTGAGGCTGTCTCAGTCCAAGCAGTCATTTTCCTTCTCGCTGGTAATCAGATGATGCTTGCTGGCTCCAAACAACAGACTCATTTCTAGTTTACCCTGGGGGTTTGGAATTTACTCAAACGACAGTGGCGTGGTTTCCAACACACGTTAACACGCACGCACACCTAGAGCCTTTCCTCAGTTTCTTCTAACATTTGCTATAGAAACAAGATCAGATGTCTCTATTTTGTGCATGTTATTTACTCAGGATAACTGCTCTAGGTTGTTTGAAAATTTAAAAATAATGGTTGTTTTTGGACTGCTGTGTGGTTTTAACCACTATTCACCACGAACAATTCTTTTGTGTTTGAGTAAATGCCTTCTCTTTATTTTCACTTGCTATCAACTTGATATAAATCTTAATGATTTTGTTTATTAGTACCTGTGAGTAAAGGCATGTCCTTCATTCTAAAGGAAAGGATGGTGGAACTCTATGCTGTTGGATCTCTGTGCTTTTGGAACTCTGCCTTGATGTTTGGGGAACTCTGGGGTCTCCACAACTATAGTAGCTGAAACGCTTCGGAGTTTAGCACTACAGTCATTTAGTATTCCTATTTGCCCCTTTTTGTCTTACGGAAAGTGCCCTCTGTGTTTCTGGAAACTATGGAACCCCCTCTCCACGCATCCACAAACCCACACACTCGAACACCCTCCTTCTACCATGGGTGATGGGATTTGTTTGTGAATTATAGTAATATTAAAATGACCACATCTCTTCATGCAGACAGGGCAAGTGTAACATTTGGCTCCAGTGGAGTTGTAACTGAGACATGGAGAGACAGGCATGAGAAGCAAAAGCACAGTGACTCCATAGAGCTTGCAAATACCTTTTTATAAGTATACTGGTACAGCACCTCATCCCTTTGCAATTGAGAGTGCAGAATGGGCAGACACAGGGCAGAACCCTCCCCACAATCCCTTTTGCTCATGTGCTTTTGTCATTCACAACATGCTCAGCCAAAGCAGCACCACATTCTTTAGTCCTTATTACCAAAGAAGTTAATTAAGGTGCAAAATGGACTTTGACCTTTGTCCCCCAGAGGATTCGCAATGTCAGGCTATTAACATACAATGCGCTTAGCATGCTTTATATAGCTAATGTTGAGGAATCTATGTATACTTTAAACTCTGTGTGAGTGAAAGGACAAGATTGAGGGGAAAATTTGGGGGGAAAGTTGAGAAACCTCCTCATTGTCTTCAGGCACCATCTATTGAAAAAATGTTTTTTTGGGTGGTGGCATATTTTCTTCCATGACTGTTGTGAAAGCAGCATTTGAGAGATGCAGACAAAGGGAATCTTGTGTGCCTGAAAGAGAGTGAACTGTGGTGGGCCTGTCTGGCCTGGAGAGAAAATGAGCCTGCCCAGACGCATTGTATGGCATGGTGGGCAGCCTAACTCGTTCATTCTGCATGCAGTAAGAGAGGTCAGAACCCGGGCCAAGGGCCCCAGTTGCGTCTATATGGCAGGCATGGTACCTGGTTTTTGTGCAGACCCCATCGCTGTCCACACTTGCAGCTGTACACACTCAATTGCCAAATATGTATTTTGATAAATTTTGTGTGTGTAGAGACAAACTTTTGGAAATGGGAAAGTTTCGACTTTTAGACTTGGGTGAAACAAACAAACAAATGTAATTTGATATAATTTTGCTAGATTCATACTAAAACTACTCCTGCTGCTGCTACTAATAATAATAATCAAGAACTCTATATTCTTCTTTTATATTTTAGTTATGGAACAAAGTGGTGTACTTTGTACATTAAACAGTGTGTTAAGCATACTCCATCAAGAAAAGAATCTGTTGGGTGCTGAAATTTGGATCACATGTTCCTTTTTGGCTAGTAGGTGCTGTCTTATGGTAAACTGAAAAGGCTTGGGAGTTTTGGATGGGAAAACCCACAAGGCAGTACTTGTGTGAGGTCATGATCTCTGAATGTCTTCCAAATCTACCAGACCCACTGACCCTCTGAGACATACTGTCGACATTTCAAAACGGCCTTTTTTTCTCTTTCAGATGTTATATCTGTTGTAATCAAATCACTGTGCTCATGGACAACTATTACTCCTTCCAATGAGCTATTTTTAATCAATTATGTTTGAGTCTGACCAGCAAGTCTGGCCTGTCTGTGTTTTGTGTCTGTCTGTCTGGGTCTGTGTCTACATGTTTGAAAACGCGCCTGTGTGTGGGTTGATGTGGGTGGGTGTTTGCTTGCATGTGTGTGGTTGGGAGGATTGTGAGTGTGAGGGGAAGAAAGAGAGAAAAATCTGGAATAGTGTGCAATGCTTTACATACTTCCTCCAAAAATGCCAGCATTGCTAGGAATCAGTGCTATCCGATAGAAGCCAATTAGAATCATGCAAATTTGATCAGGCTAACTGCTCCCACCAGCTTAATGTTTGGCCACTGTCTACCTCAAACAGAAATGTTAAGAAAACTGCTTAAGGTGACGTCCAGTTAGAATGCGGATGGTGGAAGACTAATGTGGATTGTGGGGTCTGAGGCTTAAGGTTTGGCTATTATGTGCAGGTTAAGTGAAGGGAAAGCTAGCCATGGGTAAGAGTAGGGGGCTCCATTTCCCAGCAATGTATTTCTAGTGTTCTGGGGCACAAGTAGTGAAGGAGCATTTTGAATAGGTTATGAGCAGTCTAGACATCACTGTCGCTGAAATGATTTCTTGCATAACGGCTCTCCATCTTGTTATATCATGTTTGCTTGTTCAGGAGGCCAAGGTGCAAGAGCAGACAGGCTTTTCTCTCTGTGTATGCACATGTGTGCGTGATTTCACTCTGTCATATTTTCAGCCCATTGGTTTGGAAGTGAAGGCTCCAGGCAGCCTTTTGTTGGTCAGCTGTCACTTAATTCTGTTTTTCCAGTCATGTTTTTTACTGCGATGCTGCACTATGCTTCACTGTTGCTGTAACATAACTTATCCAGTTAATAGGCATCATGATTAACCTGGGGGTTACATCGTGTATAAAAGCACAAATTTTTGGGGTGTATAGAAATTCTATGGCTTAAATCGTGTGGAACGAGTGATTTGTCAGTCTTGTTACCTCTATTTTGAAACCTCTACCAGTGTTCTGTAAACTAGTCCTCGCAGTTGTATAAAGAGCTTACCTCTTCTAAATTCACATTCAGGCCATAAGCAAAGATTAGCTTTTTGTTGTTCATTTAAAAGGCTGTTTTCAAAATATTTTCCATAGAAGTAAGAAAAACTTTATTTATTTATTTTTTAAATTAAGTTCATTTGTAAAGATATCGGAAAATCCTAGAGATTGTTTTTTATTAAATGCAGACCATTTCACATCTTGAGATATTCAGCTGAAGATCCTGTACTACACTGCACTGCAAGTTTAACATCAAGGTGACTTATTACAAACCAAAAAATCCTACTGTAGTTTGAGGTTTGGTTTTCATTTACCCTGACCTGTTGCTTGTTGGTGTGGATGTCACCGTGCGCAGATATGTATTCTTTGAACTGTTGACTATAGGAATTGATAAATTCACATTTTTGACCGTTTGTTTTGCCCTTTGATAGTGATTTTGTTTTACTGTCTTCTGAAGTCTTGATAAAGATCTCAGGGATCCCTCTCCTTTTAGAATCACATGAGATCCGTTGTCATTGGACAATGGAATAGATTCCCCTTTTAACTCCTGTAGGTTCTGTACAAGCATGCCACCATGGTTTTCTGAGCTACAACAGTACTGCACTCTAAATGTGCTATCTATTATCAATGTTGAGAAGCTGAGAAGGTTCTCTGGAAGTGAAACACAAGGAAGGAGGAAGGAATTTGGAAGGAAAACTTAGCAACTTTGTCTTAGCAATGCTTACTTTACAATGAACTGTGAATGTGTGGAGTGCAGTTCTCCAATATAAATCCACTTTAAATAGGTTTGTACAGAGCAATTTCATAGCTCCATGGGTTTGATATCAATATGTTCTGGATGAGTTCAGTTTATTGGCTGAGTTCAGATTGCTGTCTTAGATTCAAGATCATTGAAGGACAGTTGGGTCTCTGGTCCTTAAACCACATCAGTGGAAGCCCCTGTATCAGTGGTTTTCTGGTCCACATTACTGAATCTTAGTGGTTCCATTGCAATATCAAGGTATTTCTGTGCCAGAAGCTGTTGAGCAACCTCTCAATTGACATAGCACATAAACGGACACATATAGTCACACTGCTTGGCCAGCACATTTTTTTTGTTTTGAAACATGAACATGATTTTGGCTGTATCTCTGGCTCTGAGCTACTTCATAAGGAATGTCTTTCCTCTTAGGAATCCCCAGCCACAACCCTTTTTACAGCTCTGCATGAAATATTGTTCCATTTATTTAGAAGATGAAATCTCTGCAGGAAAGGCTAGCAGCCTCTAGTATTTGGACAGAGTGGGGGCCTTGGGTGGGTCTGTGGTTTGCAATAAAATGAGTTTTTAGTGGGAGGTTTTTTATACATGATCTAGCAAAAGCTAAAGTTATAGTAACACTTATGGAATAGATTCTCAGCTACAGTTTTTTTTGATTCAACTTATTGGTCTCCTCCACTAATGCTAAATTTGTAAAGGAATCTGTCTTGTGCAGCCTCTCTTTTGCATTGCTCTGCATAAAACCAAATAATGAATTACAGTGGCATCATGTTCTCTATAGAATGATAGCCATCACAAGGCGCATTGCTTAGGCCTCATGCATTCCCAGTTAGGCCGTACGTTTACATTTGGGGTCCGGGAATGGCTAGGGAACTGTTGTTGTAGAGTAAAACAAGGCATTGCAATCTCACACAAGTTTGTGTTAGACACTATTTAAATGTCCCTTAAAAAAAAACTGTATTTTTGTCTATATGGATTGAAGAATTAAACATTTCTCTTGAGGAAAATGGTGGGTGTTTGGGTGGTTGTGTGTGGGTGTGTGCATACATGCCTTCCGAAGAACTTTGTGTTGAGGTGTTTGGGAGTGGTTGATTGCATATTAAATGTAAGGTTAGTGCATTAATCTCCCCCCCCCCCCCCAACCAAAAGTGCATTATACATTTAATATGATGATAATTTTAAATGTCTGAAGGTGTGGTGTTTTTATTAAAATAAATAGTCTCTCTCTCTCTCTCTCTCTCTCTCTCTCTCTCTCTCTCTCTCTCTCTCTCTCTCTCTCTCTCTCTCTCTCTCTCTATATATATATATATATATATATATATATATATATATATATATATATATATATATATATATATATATATATATATATATATATATATATATATATATATAAAATGACACACACACACACTGCCTGGCCAAAAAAAGGGTCACCACCTGGATTTAACTATGCAAATAGGTAAGAGCCTCCCATTGGATAATTACTGCATGGGTGATTGTTTCAGCTGGCAACAAGTTATTTAATCCTAACTGATGCAGTGAGTAGCTTCTCATTTGTGAAACAATCATGTTGAAAGACGCATCTGTTTCAGAAGGGTCAAATTATTGGTATGCATGAAGCAGAGAAAAGGAGATTGCTGCTGAAATTCCCCCCCCCCCTAAATAATTGGGTTAAGAACTGTCCAACTCATTATTAAAAAGTGGAAGGACAGTGGGGAAACATCATCTTCGAGGAAGGGATGTGGTCAGAAAAAATCTTGAATGATTGTGATCAGTGATCGCTTAAATGTGTAGTGAAATCAGATCGTAGAAAAACAACAGTAGAACTCAGGGATATGTTTAATAGTGAAAGTAAGAGCATTTCCACACGCACAATGTGAAGGGAACTCAAGGGATTGGGACTAAACAGCTGTGTAGCCTTAAGAAAACCACTTGTCAGTGAGGCTAACCGGCAAAAACGGCTTCAGTTTGCTAGGGAGCATAAAGATTGGTCTTTGGAGCAGAGAAAAGGTCATGTGGTCTGATGAGTCCACATTTACCTTGTTCCAGAGTGATGGGCGCATCAGGTTAAGTAGAGAGGCGGCTGAAGTGATGCACCCATCATGCCTAGTGCCTGCTGTACAAGCCTGTGGAAGTGCTATGATCTGGGGTTGCTGCAGTTGGTCAGGTCTAGGTTCAGCAACGTTATGTGCCCAAAGAATGAGGTCAGGTGACTACCTGAATATACTGAATGACCAGGTTATTCTATCAATGGATTTTTTCTTCCTTGATGGCACGGGCATATTCCAAGATGACAATGCCAGGATTCATCAGGCTCAAATTGTGAAAGAGTGGTTCAGGGAGCATGAGACATCATTTTCACACATGGATTGGCCACCACAGAGTCCAGACGTGAACCCCATTGAGAATCTGTGGGGTGTGTTGGAGAAGACTTTGCGCAGTGGTCCAAATCTCCCATCATCAATACAAGATCATGGGGACTAATTAATGCAACTCTGGACAGAAATAAATGTTGTGACATTGCAGAAGCTTGTGGAAACGTTGCCACAGCGAATGTGTGCTGTAATCAAAGCTAAAGGCAGTCCAACAAAATATTTGTGTGTGTGTGTGTGTGTGTGTGTGTGTGTGTGTGTGTGTGTGTGTGTGTGTGTGTGTGTGTGTGTGTGTGTGTGTGTGTGTGTGTGTGTGTGTGTGTGTGTGTGTGTGTGTGTGAGAGACTTTTTTTGGCCAGGCAGAGTGTGTGTAATATATGCCCTTGGGTGTTTTTTGGTTTTATTGGATATTACATATGACTATTAGTCAAAACTATAAATGCATACAAGCTTGGACTAGTTATTTGGCGTTATCTATGTCTAACTCCATGTTACCTGTTAGAAGTTACTGGGTGCAAAGAACAACATGCAACAAATTTTGAATTGTTACCTTTGGCTATCCTACTGTTTTTAAACATTCAATTCTGCACTGAGTGCTGTGATTGGATGAGAGCCAATCTTTTTTCCTTTTCTTTTTTTTCCCCTTTTGGTGCTTGTAGCAGGAGTAGGAATAAAGAGAAGCATGTTGTATGTGGTTGGTTTGTGTAGTATGTGTGGCTCTGGGTCCGATGGATTTCAGATGGATTTGTTGATCATACGGAGAACAGTTGTGTGTTGATGTGAGCTTGCCAGCAGGTCACCTGTCAAAGCCTGAAGGAAGGAATATGTTTGTTTGTTTGTGTGTATCTGTTGTGTGTATTTGAGCTTGATCTTTGGGCATGTTTTTTGGAGATCACTTTCGACATGCACATAGACAGTCACTTGATGGGTCAATCACTTGATGGAAAAACAGGCAATTACAAACCAAGAGCACTGCAGACAGCTGGCATGCTGCCAGTCCTCTCTGGCCCAGATGTGAACAGTCAGGCTTTGCATAAATTAAGTTACCGTAAATCTGTACTGTAGCCAGGTGATTATACTAAGCAGACAGGCGGACAAGCAAGCCCAGCAGTTCCTACTGGGGCCCCAAGGGTATGTGTGCATGCAGTGCTGTGGCATCCGGGTTCTGCTTGCCCAGTGCTCCAGGTTCTCACAGCAAGGCTTCGTCCTGCTTCCATCAAATAGTCTATATATCTCACCATCACAAAGTAAAGGTAAAAAGAGGAAAAAAAAAAAAAAAAGCTCTCCATGGAAGTTGACATGGAGCTCTTGCTGATTTCTGAGTTTCTCCATATGTTTACCCTGAGGGGTATTTCAGAAAGCAGGTTTAGCAACTAACCTGGGTCTGTTAACTATGAGCTCATGGAAAATCGGGGGTTTTCAGTTCCAAAAACCGAGCTCATAGTTATTGTATGGTAGTTGCTACAGTAACATACACTGTGAAGCTCACCTGCTATCTAGCAGGTATACTGGACATGAACAAAAGTTAATCATCAGAACACTGCTATAACTGTACCTAGGATTACATTGATGATGTAACTCATTAATTATAAGGAGTGATTAGACTTTGTTTTAAGCATGATATCTTCACTAACCTACCATTTTCAGCTGAATTAATTTACTCAGTGTTCTTAACCGTCACATTTCACATGATGTATCCTTGATTCAGCTACAAATTTAATCAGTATTCTACTTTTTTTTTTTTTTTTCTCCCCCGTTCTTTTTTTTAAGCTTTTAGCGGCGGGCGTTATATATAAAAAAAGTAGTCCATTCCGCTTACTTCAGCAAACCATTCAGCAAACATTTCCCTGGGCATAAATCTGTGAAAGTCAACAAGGTCTCCATAGAATTTTAAGTATGTTACGGTCTACATAGACCCGCATATCTGTAATTACTCCTACAGTTGCAAATGTATGTGAATAGAAAGCTTTCCATACCATTAAAGTGCAGGCAATGACATTTTCTTCCAGTTTAAGGCCTTATTTCATACTGTTTGCTTTTCTTGACTTAATAGTAGTTATAAAAATTTTATGTCAACAGCCCAATTGTTTAACAATTGGCTATATGATTTATGCATTGCAAGATGCAACAAATTTGGACATGGGTGATGGCATGTCACTTCATGTCATTGTCTTATAGTCACATTTTGTGTCCCATGTGATTTGTTTCCTTCTTGGACACAGAGGCACCCCTGCCTGCTGTCTCCTATGACATCACATCCTGCAACAGCCAGGATCGAGATAGGTAGCCAGGCTCCAGTGCCTCAGTGGACTCAGTCACTCATGAGAAGGCAGGAAACTTTACTGTTGCTTGTTTGGTTCTACAGATAGCCATATCACACTGAGAAAAGAACTACAACCATCGTAAAAAAATTCCTTAAGAGACACCACTGGCATAAAATTACTACTTATTAAATGACTTCTTACTAAATGAAATAACAAAAACCATCACCATCCTCCTGCATGTTTCGAAAAGGCAGTCTTTTTATTTACTGAAAAGAAAGTCAGTTTTGTTACAGAATGTGAATATTTAATCTAATATTTAATATGGTCTGTAAATTCATATATGACCCTGTCTGTTATTATGAAACATTGTGGCTCTGTTCTTATGCAGTAACATGTTTCATATATGTTGCCTTTCTTGCACTTATAGCTCTGGATACATGTATATCTTTTGCAACTTTAACTTGATGTATGCTACTCAAAATACTCATCATATGCAAGACCAGTGGAAGTTAGCCTTCTTCCTGTCTTCTATATAGAGTGAAGATCAACTATAACACTACCAGTACCACTGCAGAAATGAAGTGGCTATGAGTAAAAAGATCTTACCACTTTGAATTATGCTCAAAAACATTTTACTTTTTCTTTACTGTCAATACTACTTAATTAAAGTTTATATTAAAATATAAAAATCATCTCCACCCAAATTAAAACATCAGAAACCAGCAAAATAGCATAAACATGTTGAATGACTAAACAGGCTTTAGGCTATGAACTCATCTCTTGACCCATATTTCTTTAGAATGCCAACTGTTCTTTTGCAGCGTTGCTTTATTTGTTAAAGTTAACTGCATGTGCATAAGTAAACATTAAAGTTCTGATACAGTGGAACAAGAAGCTCCACAGTTTTTATTGTTCACATCCACGTTGAATTCTATTATCAGTGCTCAGTTGATGAGGATTGCTTGCAAAGTTAACTGTGAACATGGTTCTGACTTGTTTCTCAACTTTGATCACTGAAATTTTAACTGGCTGTTCTGGAACCCATAACTGAGTATGTCGGGTTGAGTTAGGTCTGCTTGGAAGTTAAAGTTAAGTTTAAGGTTTGTTACACCTGTTTTCTGAAATGGCCCTATGGTTCAAAACCAATATAACCTAATTTATAGCAAGTGCTTCATAATTCAATTCTATACCAGATCGAATAGGTGTGAGTTTTTGGAATATGGAATTCAGTGGTTCTAGAATGGTATGAACTCTTGGCACCACTTTTACTTTAGCTGTTCATTAGGTGTTATAATAAACAGCCATTGTCATCTCTCTCATTGTGGCAACTATTTAACTGCCAAAACTTCTGCTTATCCAAAAGTCTATCCATAAAATTTTATTGTCATTTATCTGCTTATGTCAACTATATGAAAATTGTTCATATATGGCTGCTGATAGTATTTAGCCAAGTTAGCATGACTTTCTAAGTAGTCTTTCCAAGTTCCTGTAATGTCTGGTTCTGGAGCGATGTCTGATTTTGATATAGTTTCACTGGGAATTGGGGACAATGAAATACTGATTGCTTACATACCATTCTTGAAGGACAAAGGCAGGGAATGCTGCCTCTCTGCTGAGATGTGTTTATTTTATTTGGTCAGTGAAAATAGTTGGCTTGTACTTGAAACATCCTTCCTCTCTTCCCAAGTGAGAAATTAGAGGTATTTTCTAAGCACTGCTATCTTAATTTCTAGCAAATAAATTTGACAATGTTTATCTATATAATAAATTAAGCAACTTTTTTTTTTTTTTTCCCCCAAGCTATTCAAGTTAATTTTGTTTTTAATAAAAAACAAACTGGGATCTCTTTTAAGCTTCTATGTCAGTGGCACTTTGATTCCTTTTTTGATGATGCAGATATTCACATTTAAGCAAATTTCATGATAGTATAGCAAATCTTTGAAAATATTTCTCAACTGGCTCCACATATTTAGCTTATTTTCTACACCCATATAGAAGAATTTCGTACCAGCCGTTATTACCCACTATGCCCTATACTATCCACTTTGCCACAGGCCGATGTTTCACCATTCAGCTATTGGACAGTGTCCTCTCTCCCTTCTCATATAGTTGCATGTTTTTTGAATTTTCAACTAGTTCCACTCAGAAACAATAGTCAATTGGTATAACTGTGCTTTCCAAGTATGATCAGGCTCAACAACAGGGATTGTGTAATTTTGTAGCGATGAAGTCTCGCACAAGGAAATCTTAATCAACATTCTTGGCATGGCTAGGGGTGCTTTGCCTGAAAGGATGTTTTGTTTGATTATTTAATTCTTAATTTTTCCCCCACTCTCTTTGTTTTTAGCATGCTGTCAGAGTAGACTGTTTTATACAGTTTTTGACCATTGCCTGTCAGTTAAGAGTGTGGGGACATTTACACAAATGTGACACTGACACGATGCTTGTGCACTTTTGCGCCTTTTTCCTTGAAGTTTAGGTTGCAAGAAGCCAGTGTGACGAAGTCCATGCTCTGTAGGCTTCATCAGTGCTCCAAGGTCTTGGGACTGTGTCATGTAGGAAAGGAGACAGTAGGCTCAATGTCCAAAATCGTGTTTCTTTATCTGCGGTTCTGCCCCTGTCAACCTTGTCCAGCATACTTGTGTAGTATGTAGGAGAGCTACAGAGAATCTTCAAATAAAAAGGCAAAGTCTTTGCACAATTGGAAAAGAGGTATATTGTATGACTTACTCATGCAATCAATATCTTTTTTTGGAGGAAAAAAGCGATCCTGCAGTAAACATTTTTTGTTTGTCATGTTTTGTATCTAGGTTTTGTTCTTTTTCTTTTCCATAGTGGTCTCACTCTTCTATTTCTTCTTCGGTATTTAGAAAAAAAAAAGGCCTGGTTTTATTGTGACACAGATGTTCAGTAAAATTAGCGATGACATCATTGATTTCCAAACTAGGTAATTGAGTAGTAGTAATCAAACATTCCATGTATCTATTCTAGACATTCTTGACTATCTTGAGCTTTACCTTGTGACATTAATAAATGAAATGATTAATTAATTCTCCCTGTCTGATTTCACTGCGAGTTATCAACCATTTCACTGCGAGTTATACTGTGTATGACTATGTATGTGACAAATAAACCAAACTTGAAACTGATTTGCTGCTCCTACACTATCCATTTTCCTAGGATTTCACTGGTAGTGGTATCTTAGCATAGCAAAGAGGCTTTGGACTGGATGGTTGCTATGTTTTAGCTGTTGACTGACTAATGCATTTCTCATGTTGTAATATTGTATCCAGAGGAATACTTAGTACTGTAGTTCTTTAATGCATCTGCTATATATTACCTAGAACTTAGGAAAAGGTCTGAGTGTATACTTGGTGTACTGCAATATCTCATGCTTTCTCTTTCTCCACTCTGTCTATCTTCCTCATTTATGCTCTTTCTTTCTCAGTTTAGTATTTGCTTAGTTGGCATTTCAAGCAGTTTGCCTGTCCTTTCCAACAATTACTCTTTTGTGCTGTTTTTCAGACTGTCTGAAGTATATAGCCTGGCCATGTATGTATTGGAATGTATTTTTGTTGATGCCTTATGCTTGCATAACTTATCAGACAGTCACAATATGTGAATGTGTCATCCAAGAAACAACTAGATTTTTTTGTGTGTTGTTGTGAGCATCATGGCCTCAGACATTTCTGATTAGGGTTTTCAAGGGATCCACATGATGATAAATAGGTTTGTTTTATGCCTGTGTATGTGCTTCAAATATATTGGTATATTTAAAAATATATTGAATTTTATATATATATATATATATATATATATATATATATATATATATATATATATATATATATATATATATATAGAGATTCAAAATAGATTAATTTGTCCATATCATGCAGGCATAATGGACCAGACCGGCATCAGTTATGTATTTCAAGTTTATTGTCCCTAGTGGGAAATTGGTCATACAGCATGACCCAAAACAAAACATACACATTTAAAACATAAGAACAAACAAAACTCCACTACTAAAAAAGGTTATATAAAATAGTTTATCTGTTACACCTGGTCCTTGGAAGTTTATTCCTTCTTCCTGACTAGTAGTAGTTCAAATTCACCATGTAGAGGGTGGGAAGAATTACTGATGATATTCTCTGCCCTTCTTACCCATCTATTGAAAATATCTGACAGTGAAAATTGTCTTGTTAATCTTACCCAATACATTTAGAACCTTATTCAGCTGGTTTCCATTCTTGAGTTTCAAATTACCATAACACAATTAAACCGTTTGTTAAAATGGATCCAGTGAAAACTTAATAAAATAATACCATCAATTATTTGTTTACAAACATTTAATTGCCTTAAAAATCATGATCTCTGGTTTAATTTCTTACTGATCAGCTATATTTTTGGTCGAAAGTTCTTATCCATCACAGTTTCCAGGTATTTATATCTGTTCACAAGTTCCACAATTTGACCGCAGTCCTAGTTTCTGTGAGTTGTGTGCTGTTTTACTCTAAAGTTAATGACTATACCTATGGTTTTTGAAACATTTAGCTTCAGAAAATTGTTTGCAATAACTAACAAATTCAAGTACTATAAGCACATGCGATGTCTACCTACCTGTAGCAGACTGACAATACCTGAATCATCTGTGAATTTGATAACATCTGTCCTCCTGCTGTCATTCTGGTGGTGTCTAAACTAAACAGCAAAGGAGACGAAACATATCCTTGTGGTGATGAGCGCTATTCGGACAGTGCACTATTAGGGCCGGAAAAAAGGAAACTTGGTTGAAAAAAAAAAAAAAAAAGTTTAAAAAACTCAAATCCAGTTTACAATGGTAACATCAGGATTAAAAAGGCACAAAAACTTGTCAGCCAGAATGGTGCTCCTGGATTGTATTAAACGCAGAAGAAAAATGGATAACTAAAAACCTGGCATGAGTTTTTGTGCCTTCCGGGCACTTATGTACATAAGTAAGCCAAGTAGTTACAATGTCCTATTCTCTCTAGGCAAAACGTTTGTATTTTCTACCAGCTGGCTGGGTTCTTATTCTCTGTCCACAGATGGAGAACCATTTAATACTTTTTGTATAAAACTACTATTATCTATTCCTACTGACAAGCAGATTCAGATATTCTGTAATACTATTGCTATATTCAATTGAAGATACAAAAATGCATTCACTAGTTGAGTCACTGTTTAAACCATCTAAACTAGACGGTTATACAATGACTAAAATGGCATGCATAGCACAGAGTACAGACACTGCACTTCCTAACATATTGAGGAAGCATGTTTTTAAAAAGGGGAAGGAACCAGTCGTACAGACTTCTCAAGATGCAAGTGCATATGTACTGCATATGAAGTACGTATATAACCACTGTAAGAACAAGTAACAGAAAAAACACCAAATAAACATGCCCAGTAGGGGGCAGGACAGGGAAAAAATAAAACCCACCAGCAAGAAAGAAAGAGGGAGGTGGGAAAGGTCCTTTTACATATTATATATTACCACAGACAACTGGTATAATGCAGCAAATAAGTCACAAAAAGCTGCTTTTCAGAGTGGCAGTGGAGAACTGGACTAACTTTGAAATGCTCTAGAAAAAGATCCCATATCTTAAAGAAATTACAGTTGCAATCTAGAAATTGCCCCTCATTTTTTTTCTATCTTACCAAAATATAAGAGATCTTTCAGCTAGTGAAAAACAGATGGTGGGGCAAGTGACTTCCACTTGAGTAGAATGAGCCTTCTAGTTAACAAGGTGACAAATGCTATGAAATTCACCTTGTAGCTTGACATCAATAGAGTGGATGGCAACACCCCCAGCAAGATAGTTACAGGGGTGGGATCAAGCGATATTTTCCGAATCCTGGAAAGAACTCTGAATATATCAGACCAATATTTATGAATGGAAGAGCAGGATATAAACAGATAGATTAAAGAAGCTGGAACTTAGTTTTTCCATGTACATGTTCTAAAGAGGCGATGTAAAATTTTGAATTGTATCAAGCTATGTCTGATACAGAAAGACTGGCTTTTAATAGTAGAAAGGGGGTGGTGATTGGACATGGAGAAAGTTCTGCCATATATGTTCAAGTGAAAAGGATTTTTTTTAATTTAAAGGTAAATTTAATTTAAAGTTGTTTTCAAGAAAACTTCAGTGGGAGAGCTTTCTGGTTCTAAGGGAAATACTGTAAATACTGGAAAAATGTATTATTGGGCAACTGAAATTTGTCTGTTATGCAAATTTTCAGTCAATGTACAATAAGCAATACCCAACTTTGACCATAGCCAAAAAGCTCCACCCATAATGGATGGAGGAAAGCTGTGATTGTAGTGCAAAGGGGCATGTATTGAGTACCTTAAGGCTTCAATTTTTCAAACTGTAGCCAATAGTATCAAACAATTAGCAGCCCAATAATAAAATTGAAAATTGTGTAGTGCAAGCCCTTCTGAGCTTTTGGGTATTTCTAAATATATTTTCTGAAGCCTTGCAGGCTTTCTGCTCTGAAGGAATTCTGACATAATCGCTTCAGGTATAAGAATTTAGGAAGAACATTCATTTCAATTGAATTAATGCGTTTAGCTAGAGATGGGGGAAGAATTGATATCCTGATAGTTTTATCCAGAAGAGACAAGAAGTTGGCTTTGAACAGGCCTTCAATCTCATCTGTAACCTGGATTTAAATGTAATAACAACCACTTTAAATGGTGGCGTATAGAGGAAAATTGTGGGCAGCTGGGTTCAAGAGAAATAAATCAAAGTTAATTTGTACCCAGAAAGTGATCCAAAAATGTCTAATATAGACAAAATAGTAGTGATGTCTTTTAAGTTTGAAATAAAGAGCAAAAGATCATCTGCACCGAGCAACATTTTCTGTTCAATACCATATCTGAAAACGCAAGATATCCTAGGGTTGAAATGTAAGGTGGCACAATGGCAATGGCCAAAAGCTGAGGAAACCTTTTCTAGTGCCACGTAGAAGAGGAAAATAACCAGAATGCACATTATTAGTTCTGACAGATGCACATGGAGAAGAATATAGGAGCCTCACCCATGAAATAAAGTTCTGACTGAATCCAGACTTTTCCAACGTATAGTATAGTAGTACCACTGCAAACGATCAAATGCCCTCTCTACGTCTAAGGGTACTAGGACCTCCGGTAATGTCAATGATGAAAGATTATAGATGAAATTAAACAAATGTCTAATAGCAGATACTCTTTGTCATCGGAAATAACTGGTTATTAAAGCATCACGGTGAACATGATGCAGTTCCTCTTTCCCAGTTTAAATCTATTGTAACTGGTCTATAATCAGATATGACAATAAAATTATAATGACAAGAGCGTGCCGAGAGAAGGAGTCTATTGTCCAAACGAAAATAGTCAATGCGTGTGAAGGTATGGTGTAGATATGAAAATAAAAATGCCCTGCTGGTAGAGTTAAGGAATCTCCAAAATTTGAATGATAGTCTTTGGAGAAGATGGGTTGGACAATTTTATCATGGTGGATGGTTTTCAAATGAGTGTCTGTTTTGTTTTGTTTGGTTTTTTTGTTTTTGATTTTTTAATTTAAAAAAAACAAACAAAAAAAGCGATGTGTCCTAAGAGTGCAAAGGTAATGAAGTACTCAACTTTGTTTAACTGGCTAATTCAACCCTTTGACGTTCCAGCTAGTGAATTTCAGCATGTCTCCCCCAAACTGTCTGAGTTGCATGCAGTTGTTTGTCAATAAGCAGTGGTAGTAAATGTATGTATCCTTGAAAAAGATCAAAGGACCAAAACACAAAATGAAATGAGAGAGAAAGAAAGAATGGAATCACCACCATACATTCAACTGCCGAAAGTTCACCCCAAACATGATGCACAGTTACTCTCCTCAAAAATACTTTTATGAAATTTATCTCAAAACAGTCCAGCTCAATAACCTAAACCAGCTGGGCCAAGTGCAAAATATATATGCAGCAGCACAGTTAAGTAGAGCAGAGGAATACTGACAATGTTAGACAACAGTGGAAAATGAGAGCTCAAGTATTAACTTTAAATTAAAACTTTAAAGTTTTAAAGTCCGGTTAAATTCCAAATTTAAAAAGTGAAGGCAGTGTTATGCCGCCTTCATCCATAAGGATTATACTGAATGCTCATTATGAAGTGTATCGTTGACACTAGAGGCAGGACATCTAGCAAGTCAACAGTATTAGGTAAATATAAATGACATCCCTACCAGCATTCCAGGTACAACTATCATGGCAAGCCTTAACTCATTTTCATATCAACAAAGTCCTGTTGTGTATTCTCTGTCTATTTTTGAGATTGTCACATTTTGCTTTTAGTGCCTTCACTTCTGATGAAGAGAGTTCAGACAATTTGGGTGCAAATTGAAAGTCTTAGTTGGAATCAAATCTTCACAAAAAAACTATATAACAAGAAACAACCTGTCAGTTCATCAGTGATGAATCCATAAAGGTGTTGTAGTTTGTACAGTTAAAAATTCCTGCTGTTGTAAGATGAGCTCCTTGACCACTTTAACCTCCTTTTATTACTGTTTTAATGCTTTTCTTTATGTGCTACAAGGGCAGCACACATCACAAGAGAAGCAGCCATTCACATTTAATCCTTTAGATTTAGTGTATTTAGATGAATACACACCACCAGTTCCTTGCCAGTTCCTTCTCTAATGTCTCTCCCTCCTTTTTTGTCTCTCCCAACAGATAAAGAAATACTTTGAGTTGGAACCTTTGGCTCGTGGTAAAAGCTGGGTGCTGGAGGGCAGCACAGTGGACAACATGGATGCTGTAAAGGAGAGCTTCAGCCAGCTCATCAACCTGCTGGAAGAGAAGGACCAGGACACCGGAAGGATATGATCTAGCGGAAACTGTAGATCCCAGCATTCTTTGCGCCAAACACTACAAATCGCTGCATTGCCATAGGCCAATTTTGCATGACCTCTGAGCACAGCAGGTTTGCCTCCAGCACTGAAACCTAACAAATCAAGCAGGGAACCATGTGACCATCATGAGGTCTTAGACTTAAGGATTCATATCTGCCAAGAAATAATGGGGCTCATCATATTTGAAATATGACTTCTCTCAACAACTTTGTATTAACCAAGTACAAGTGTACAGCACTTGATAACTATTGTCAATTTGTATGTGTGTGTGTGTGTGTGTGTGTGTGTGTGTGTGTTTGTTTTTGTCCTGTGTAATACAGACTTAGCTGCACATTGCTACTTAACTGATAAACTTTCACTTGCGTGGTATGTAGAGAATCTAGAACGTTTTTCTTGTTTGTGATGGATTGTTTTGTTTAGTGGGCACACTTGTGCGCATCTGCAGCAGATGAGTTTGTACTAAAAAGCCTTAAAGTATGTCCCGATGTGTTTGTAAACCAAATGATAAATTGACAAGTGTATCAAGTGATGTATCAGTCCGTAGATGTAACTTTGATCTTAAAGAATAGTGGCCATAAAATACTCAGCACTTGTAGTTAAAAACAAAAAATTACTTCCTTGTCATGGCATACAATAAAATGTGTGGATTCAAACTCTTAGTATTATAGAAATTAATTTAGAGATGCATCATCAAGAAATCATTTTTGAGGTTTTTGTTTTGTATGTTTGTTTTGTTTTTTAATTATTATTGTTTCCAAGGGATTTTCACTAAAGCTTCTGGAATATTGTAATACTTTTCACTAGTCTATATTTTCCCCATAATTCAGAGCATCACTTGTATTTGTTTTACCTGTATGACAAGTCTTGTCTCTTAATAGTAATTAATCATGGTAATGAATCATCTCAAAGGTTCAGTGACTGTAATCATCAATTACAACAGTGCTATACAGCATAAAAAGTTAGACATATGTGAATGATGTGACTGGTGAAAAGTGAATACTTTTGGTATGGATTAATTACCTGTATTTATGTAGAAAACATATTTGTTGAAAATAAATGTCTTCTGTACTGTTGCCTTGGAATGCAAACTGCTCGTTTGCACACCCACAACACCCAGCCGGCTGCACCTTTTCAGATAGAGTGTGCGTTGTCCACTTGGACTCCTTTGTCTCAACTCCTACTCCTCTCTAAAACTCAGAATGGATGTCACACTAGTATGCTGAGCTAGAGTTATTTCAAACTGTTCACATGATGGTGTCCTAAATCTGAAGTGTTCATCAACCCCACTGACACCTGGGAAATGTCATCTTTGTAGTATACATTCAGCACCCTGGTGTGTTGGTATCACTTAAAAGATTTTATCCCCCTGGACAATTCAACTGCCTTTTTGTAATTTAAAAATTTGTACATTTGTTACACTTTTTTTTGGTGAGGGAGTGCTCATGCCTGCTTTTGTAATGGAATAAATATGGATTTGAGTTAATTGCAAAATTATTAACTCTGTAAATATGTAATTTATGACTAATTTCCATTGAGAACATGGTCTCAATAAAGGCTGATGTATGACAAATGTTATCTGTGATGAGTGCAACATCAGCATGAGTGATTTTGTCATGAAGTAATTGGTCCCTATATAGGGAAATGTGTGCAGAAAGAATTAAATGACTTTAGGTGAAGATTTGGATTAGGTCACCTATTGAGCATATTAGTGTTGGGCTTTCCTGAATATGGATTAAGACAAGTCTGCATTGCCAATATGAAATCAGTCTTCTCTGTAATTTACAGTGTAATTTGACTGCATAAATACTCCATTCATGGTTTGTAAATTAATTTATAACAAGGACTCGTATAAAATGTATACCTTTTTGCTTTTCATGTCAGAAGCATCCCTGCTGTATCCCTGCCCATTCCAGATTGGTCTTTAAAAAAAAACCCTGAGCTTTTATTTACAAATGTTTTCCTTTTGTGCTGATCTGAACCCTCTTGTGACAGAGGTGGAAGAAGGCTTTCCTCTAGGCTAGCTAAGCGTTACTCAGTGGATTTCATTTACAAGAGATGAGTCATGCATGATCTACCCAGACGCCTCTCTGTCCCTGCTGGTCTGAGACCATAGCCCTGGATATCATTTCTCTTCATTAGTTTGCAGGAGTTTCCATTAAGCCTGATGTTAACACTCTTTCTCCACTAGCTGATTTATCGATGTTCACTAGTTCACAGACGAGTAGATCAAAGTCAGGTCAGGTTCTAATAAGTGTTCTAATAAAACATAAGTGTTCAGTGTCGTGTTATTTTTTGTTTGCTTGTTTGTTTTTCTTTGATTTTTTTTTTCTTTAATTTTTCAGACTGCCCATCTTCTTGGAGCAGTTTTATGTGGAAAATATGAGTGAGCAACTTCAGGGTGCAGTAGGGTAATGGAGTGTGCTGTGCCGATTACTCGGCCACTAACAATTCAAAATCAACGATCTACAATATATGCACCAGCTATAAATATTCATATTTTATATAGGGAATGGCAATTGGCCAGAAGAAGAATATTATATCATTTGTAGTTTGTTTTTGTTTTGTGGTTTTGTTTTTTGGTTGTTTGTTTGGTAAGTTTCTTTGGAATAAAATGGAAATTAAATTGTGAATCAAAGAAGCCCTCGCAGATATCACTCTTTTGAAAACTGAGAATATATGTCTAGCTAAAAGACCATATCCAAAAGAAGTCAAGAGTAGCAGACAGCCCCAGACACATTAGTATGCAGACAGATTAATATTTGGGATTAATATTTAAACTCTATCTATGTCTGAACAACTCCACAAAGCTGTCTGCCAGACAGAAACTTTAAATATGTTCCGCTTTTATTCAGCGTCAGTCTGGCAGGCAGAATTATGTTAATCTTTAAAAAAAAAAAAAAAAAAAATGCTTCTCCTCCAATCTCCACTACTCCTGTATAAAAGGAGACCATTCTCAGAAGGTTTCTTATTCACCATCTTGGTTAATGTTGCAACTCTACTAGTTTTTGTTTTGTAGAGAAAACAGCCTGTGTGATCAGATGTAATAACGTACATTCGTGGCGAGACTAGCACAAATGTTGGTTTTCACAAAGTTTGCTGCTTCAATTTACATTAACTCTAGATTGTGAAGAGTGATCAGATGAATTGCAATTAATTGCAAAGTCATTCCTTGCCATGAAAAGTTTTGCCATGAAAACTCAACAAAAATGACTGCATTCCAGCCACTGCATTTCAGCCCTGCCACAAAATGTCCTGCTAACATCATTTCAGGGATCTTGTTGGCTCAGGAGAAAGAAGTTAATGAGGACAAGGCACCTGATTTAATTAAACCATATATTGAATCATCAAGAACTTCAAGGAGAGAAGTTTAATTGCAGTGATGAAGGCTTCACGGCGCCCAAGAAAGTCATGCAAGCGCCAGGACTGTCTTAAAGAGGATGCAGCTATGGGATCGGGTCAAATTGCCGAGGTCCCTTTTAGTGGTTCTCTGTGTTTTGCTGCCATTCTTTAGAAACTAAAACAAACCCAAGTAAGCACGAATAAAGACTATTTATGAGAAATTTAGAAAACGGCCAACAACACTTCAGCTGACATGGACTTTAATTCTATCAGCTGTTTCTGCAGGGGTGACTTTTCTTTACTTTCCCCCCCTCCCTAAAAAGAAGAAAAACCTCTATACTCTGGAATATTAAACGAGCATGGAGGACAGTCTAAAGAATATAGTATCTGTAGCAAAAAGCCTTTAAATGTTCTTACATCAAGCTTGTATAGACAGAAAGACACCTACATTTTTGACCCCTAAAATGTGACTCTGTCTCATAGGTATCAGTAGACAGTGTTCTATTGGAGTTGAAACAGGAGCCTGTTGGACTCAGAGAAGCACACAGCCTGCTCTAAACTCCAACTCAGCAACCCAACGGCAGCAAACCATGAAATCGTCACCTGCCTGGGCAGCCTTGGACTCCACAACACAACTTTTCTCTTGAGTCAACATCAAATTTATGTAACATGTTTTACAACACAAGTTGACGCAAAGTAGCTTTACAAATATATGGGTGCAGATCCCTAATGAGCAAGCCAGAGGCAAGGAAAAATTCCCTTGGTAGAATTAAGGAAGAAACTGTACTAGATGTCAAGCTAGTAGCCAGATCATGCTTTATTGCATTACACTGTAGATGTGGAGTCTTAGTTACTCCAGTGGGTCTAAGGAGGATGGACTGTTTCCGACATGGCAGCTTCAGTTCATCTACTGGTGATAATTTTCCTCATAATAGTCAGCAAAAGTGAAGGTTTTGCTGTCTGCTGCTGTGTTGTTGGGGTTTTTTTCCCCTTCTTTTGTTGTGTTTTCCACTTTAGCTATGCAAGGAAAACGTCTGCATCCTCATACAAATGTCTGCATGAATTCTTGAGATATCTAAAAAGAACAACTTGTTTTCTTTATTTCCTCAACTTTAACAATGATATGTCACCACAGTCACAGAGATGTCTTCTGGCCAGCGTTGAAGGTCATAGGAATTGCAGTGTGGAGTTATGGTCGTGGGAAAAATCCCACACTCTTCATTCTGACTGCTGTGTCAGCATTTCTTTAATGTAGTTATGGAGGCTGCCTTCCACTTTCCAAAACAGCCGCACAGACTGCAACTCTGATTACAATCTCTCTGCTGCAGTAATCACTTTCAAATATGATTACTCTTCCTTTCTTTGTCTGTCTGACTCTCCATTTCACTCTTCCCTCTTATTCTCCCTTTCTGTATATCCTTTTATCCTTTATTTCTTGCCCTTTCAATAAATCACACTTTGTCTTCCTTTTTCTTTACTTTTCTTTCTCTGTCTCTCTCTGTCTTCCTCTCTCTACAATTAGGATAAAGTGCTATCTTGCAGTTATGTTACATATAGTCATTATAACGTGCAATGTAATATATTGAAAATACTTTACTGGATCTCTTGTGTGACTGGGTTACAGATCAGCCCATATTACAATCCATATTACTTGCTCTCAAGGTTTCTTCCTCATGCTCGAGTTGCTTTTTCCTTGCCACTGTCGCCCTTGGCTTGCTCACTGGAGGCTTGGACTCAGACATTTGTAAAGCTGCTTTGTGACAACAGCTGTTGTAAAAAGCCCTATATAAATAAATTTGATTTACATGCTTTGATCATGCTTATGCTGACAGCTCATACTAAAAATATTTGATTTGTTAAAGAGCTCAATTGCATATTTCTCACTTTAGCATGGCAATTTTTACAAACAATAGCAAATAATATATTGTGCAGTCTTGCCAATCAGGTAGCAGTGTGGATCCAGGGCCTATATTGCCTTTTAAGAATACAGGCCCGGATAGAACAGCATGGTTCACTGCTGATTCAGCTTGTCTTGCAGAGTGAAAGAGAACCAAAGTAGGACAGCTTTCACTACTGTTCCTTCAGCCTAAGATACAATTCATGTACAGCTCATGGGCTCAGTATTTCTATCAACCCTTTTTTTTCAAAAATAGCCAAGTCTTTTGATTTACAGTGAAAAGACGAGGCACTAAACCCAAATAATAACTGGATGTTTAAATGCATGTGCATGAAAGAGATCTGCTCAGACATAGATGAGTGAGGCTGTGTACATCCACACAAGAGGGGCAAACACAGATGACCAGTCCAGAGGGGCCACCCCACTCCTAGCCAGTTAATTGTACAACTTCCTGGCAAATTAGCTTTCCCGCCCTGATTCAGACAACTCTGGGTGCTACTGTAGGACTTGGCTGTGCGTGTACGTGAATGTGTATGTATTAGAGACGGGGGTACATGCACAGAGGACTGCCCTCTAAGTCAAAGCTAAGTGGTAAGAATTGTTTTCTGAATTATTCTAATTCAGAAAACTAATCATCAAAAGATTTGAGATTTTAAATTAGGATGTGGCTGTCAACACAGATGTAATTCCTAATTTAAAAAAATAGCACTTACATTTTATTTTGAGTTATTTTTTTCCTCAAGCCCAGCTTGAATGTTTGCAATTTAAACATGTGCTTCTTAGAGAAGAATTTGTGTAAAGGTTAATGAAAACAAGATTTGTTCCCCAATTTTTTGTCATATTGCATGTTTACAAACAGCATCACTATCTTATGTACACCAAACAATAAAAAGAACTATCCATTTATAGCTAAATTTCCAAAATCATAAAAAAGGTGAAATAAAAAGTAACATAACTGATATAGATAATCCTATACATTTTGTGATAAAATTGAGCTATCTACAAGAAGCACTGGAAGCATTCAAGCATATATTTTTGATTTTAAAAATCCATTGAATATAGAAAAACACATTTTGTTGTCCATGTTTTTTTTCTTTTACTCCCTCACATTATTATTTTCACAGGAAATGGCTTTTTTTTCTATGAGAGAAGATTAAACATTTCTGAAGTTTTATAGCAGAGCACTTTTAGTCAGCTTTCATTGTAAACAAGCAAATCTCTCTATGACTATTATCTGTCTATTAGTGAACTTTAGATTTCTACCAAACTCACACTCCAACATACATGCAGCCTGGGAGATGCTCCATGTAGGGACACTGTAAGAAATTACACGCATATATTAGGTCACAAACTCAGTAAACACTTTATAAACTCATTGCACCATATAATAAATAATGTTTTTTCTTCTTTGGATAATATACAAGACAAAAGAGAGTCAAACATTATAATTGTATAAATAAAAGGACAAAAATGTATAAATAAACATCCAGAAATCAGAGCTGTATGAAATCTTCCTCATTTCTTTCCCTGGAAAATAAATAAGATTACATCTATGTACAGTATGAATACTGACTCTGTATTGAAGTCCTATTACTGATGTTGGTTGACATAGTCATTATCAGAGATATGCGAACATAATCTGCGCAGTCCTGATTTTCATCCTCTTCCTCCTCCATCAGCTCTGACATGGCTACATGGAGGAGCACAAGTAGCTGTTGCATCGGTATGAAAGACAACAGCACTGAATCTGATGGCATGGCTTTGAAAGGAAAAAAGTCTCTTCAAAAACAACTGATTATCAAATTTGCTTCCTCCAACAAAGCAGCTGAAATGATAAAGCTTGTTTCCCTCCAGCAACGCATCTGGTTTTCACAAGGAGGCAGGCTGTCAACCTTGTGCTGTAGGAGTGAGAGGGGGCCAGGGGTTCACGTGGGTCAGTGGTCTACGCCTGGAAGCAAAGAGAAAAGTGCTTTAATTTTCAGCTGGCTTTGACGAGGGTTGATCAGAACACCTTACCTTACCCAATTCAGTTACTGACTGACAGAAATTTGCCGTCTTCATCAAAAGACACTGACAGTGAAAATAAAACACAAATAACATAAATAAAAAATAAAAAGTCATATCTCATGGAAATATTGCCTTACTGAGACTAATGGCAGGAATTCAGGTTTTTAAAATTCCCACACGAACAAATCAATGAACAGTTTTGTTAAACAACCTATAGGCATGTTATAGCAAATGGATCTTCTAAACCACTGTTAGTTGTCTTCTTGCCATATAATAGATAGTCGCTTCATATTATGAGTTTTTGGAATCACAGATGAGGCCAGTTATCAAATTTGGTTTTGCACTAAACTGTAATATTTTCCCTGAAAATTACTCTTAGTCTTGGAATGGACACAACTAGAAGTAGCATCTGCAAAGCTAGTCCATCAGGTGTAGCTGAATGGGAAACTTCCTTGTTCTTCAATGTCAGGTTCAGCATTGTACAGACGTGTATAACTGGAAGGAACAAGACTGATGTATTATTACTGGGTCATGCTTCTAACGAGAGGACCCATCAACCACCCAGACAAGTTTAAGAGGCTTAACCCCATGGCCCCCATTTCTTTTCTGGAAATCTCTTCTGATGACATCACCAGAGGTTCTAGTTTTCTGTCTCCTGACGTTTGAGAGCAACTTTACACCCATGTATGAGGAAATTAACAGGACATGAAGCTGATGTTAAAAAATGGAATTGATTGTCATGTTAACTTATGTTCAAGAAAAGGAGAAATGAGTAATTATATCCTCACAATAAATAATTCTCAGCAGTGTAGAAATATTGCTGCTTTTAGGTTAGTGACTATTGCGGTTGGTATAAACAGCTATGTATTTAAGCTGTTTGAAACAGAATTGACTATCTGTAACGAACAATCTGATACCATCTTCTTCATCTGGATAACAAACTTGACCTTAATAAGTCAGTTCAAAATAGGGTCCAAATGCAGAATGGAATGTGAAAATCGCAGAATACAGAACATTCAGATCTTATGTTCAAGCTAAGATGTTCATCAGTTGATGAGTCAAAGATTTAAGCAACAGAACATGTTTCACAGACATTTCAGAGAAAACTGAACGTACGTTCCCATGTGCTCTTCGCATGACATGTTCATACAAGTAATTTAGCTCCTTTTCAACAATGCAGCCTTTTGTTTCAATGTATAAACTCATAACTGTCCTGAGTTTTAAACTGAAATCCTTCCTTATATTAAAGCAGGTCATTATGTGAGCAGAAAAGTCTGATTATTGTCCTCAGACACCAGTGGTACCAAATTCTGACATGAGAGCTAAAACCATAGCATAAGGGCACATAGGTGCACTACAGTTACCCAATTCTTCTGCTCCTGATGGTGTGATATGTGAATAGTATGGGTTGGAGGGTACAGGATGGTACCCTGGGGAGATGGTAAGGAAGTGGGAAAAGTGCTCAGATGATACGGTTCCTAACAGCGCATGGCGTGTCCAGTCTAAGTGTCCTCTACTTACAATTGCAGGAGCCAGTGTGCTTGACCTCCAGGACCAGCCCCAGGGAGCAGGCAGCTTGACGCATGGCACACTCACTAGGGTAGGTGGTGTTGTCACTAGCGCACACACTATCTCCAGGACGACTCTCTGGACATTCATCCTCACATACAGAGCAGCGGCCGCGTCCTGTCTGCATGTCCCACAAACACCTCTTCCCCTCTGGACAGTGGATATCCTGACATGATTGGGCATCTGAGGACACCAACAGGGGGTTAAACAAAGCCTCTGGCGCAGAGACAACTGGTTTTTTTCTCACTGACTAATCTAAAAGATGGTTGGATAAAACATAAATGAGCAGGGGCACAATAATACATTGCTCAGTGTTCAGATGATGGAATTATGTGTTATTGCACCATAGCAAACTAATGAGGACCACATGTTTAACAGAGTGTTACATAAGCTTGAGCCTGAAGACTGTGTCAGTTTTGGCCCAGTTTTTTATCCTGTACAACACAGAACAACCATTGCTAGCATTAGTTCTAGGTCAGTTCTAGGTCATCCTCTGAGCTGAGCTATACACTGGAAAATGACCCCATTCTCACCTATGCATTTACCCTCGTAGGCGACCCCAATAGATCTTCCCAAAATACACGTTGCTTTCCGGAGCTGGCACACGCTGTTATAAACAATGCCATCATTCCCACACAGGTGCTGCTCAACTGACTTGACCTCAGGGCACACGTGGTTGCAGCTCACGCAGTAGGCATTGTTGCTCTGGTCCACCACACACGTGGAGGAACCTGGGCATCGGACATCATGGCACGTTTCTGTAAAGTGGAGAATGAGAAAATTGACCACAAAGCCTATTTCTAATACTAAAGTTTTTGGAGATTCTGACTGCATCTAAATTTGACGATGCTCTGTGCTAAACTTGTTTATCAAATAGAGATGAAGTTTGAAGTTGGAAGCTCTTAAAGGGCTACTCTCCCTTTGAGAGTGTTTTTGTGTGGTAGTAATGTCCGCTGATGCTAGGAAAACGGGATAATTGGCAAATATGAACTTTTACTTTGTCTTTTAGCTTTTATTACATTTTGAACATAAGTCTCCTTACTTACTCTTGCACCTGCCCTGATACTGGGTGACCAGGTTGGGGTTTCTCTTGCACTTTGCTCTGCGGCGAGCACACTCATTGCGGTATGTTTTTCCATCCGAGCCACAGACATGGCCCTTAAAGGTTATGTTGGAGCAGTCCGGCGCGCACACACATCGTGGTTTGTTTCTCTTCATCTTACATCTTTTTCCAGCGCCACAGTCCACATTATCGCATGTTTCTAACAAATCAATACACAAAACAATACTTTTCGTAAAATAATAAAACTTGCTGTGTCAGCGATATCTTTACATGGTACACAATTTTGGGGAAGATGTATCAGCCTTACCTTTACATGGTATACAATTCGGTGCGCCGCCATTTAGTAGCAACCATCGAAATAATGTGTTGCTGGGCACGTCCTCTTCCGTCCACGCCATGCCCAGCTGCGCGCTTCTACAGCATTCTTCGCGGTTCATCCCAGACATGTACAGGACCTGACATCTCCCATTCTTCCCTTGCTCCAGCCAGCAGTTACCAGCTGGAATGAATCAGTATGTTACGACCCTTTCGCAAGCGGCTGATTTCACGATCTACTCGGTTATGGCCAACGCTTAGTGCACATGCCCTGTCAGCAATCGCAATCAGATGTGGTATATCAGAGCCTTAGATCGAGCGCTTCTTAACAGGCTTATCTGATGTAAAGTATATTAAGCATTAACAAATACCTTTAAATAATAATTAAAAAAAAAAGTTTGTAAAAAACCAAAACAATAGTAACAGGCTTATTTGTCTTTAGTGGCCACTATATTGCGGTGCAATCTTTTTGTGACTCTGCAACCTTCCGATAATTTCGAAGAACGTTTTTAAAATTTGAAAGAAATATCTAGAGTGGGGAAATGCTATACATTAGACAAAAACAAACCATATTACAATTTTGCCGTGTCTTCCCCACTGTTTGTTCCTGGTTGAGTTTCGTGTACCTTTCAATGTTACCACCCATTTCTATACAAAAACTCTACAATCACAGAGGGCGCGTGCGTGCGTGCGTGCGTGTGTGTACACACACACACGCACACATTTACATGTTTCCTAAATTTAGGCTATATATTTTCAACCCTACATTTACATTTGACATTTACAATTAAATTTAACATTAACATTGAACCTTTATATCTATTATTTATATTTTTCAAACATTTTGCTAAGCTTTTCAGTGCACACTAACACTGTTTTTTTTGTCTAAATGTAAAAAGGTCAGCTAAAAATTAGTATCAAGCACTTTACTTTTGACAATACATAAAAATTCGGGTAACTTCGAAATTATCTCTTTTTTTGGTTTTAATCGTTAAACTATAGCCTACAACAAGTTGTTAGTACAATTAATTGCGAATACAAGAAATCACTATAGTGCTTCGTGAACTCAGGAGCACCACTGACAAGTTTTGGGGTTTTTTAAGTTCGTGGTTATTATTTTACTTTCACACACAGTGTGCTGACAAAAAGTTTACAGACTTCAGACCGAATAAACCTTACAATACTTCAGACACTGCGGACCACGCAAATAAATGCATTACAATAATAAACCGTCATTACCCTGCACTTTATACTCTTCCATGAAGTGCGCGAGCCATATGAGAAGCGCGATCACGCCCTGGCGTAGCTGCAGTAACTGTAGCATCCTTGATAAAGAGGGACTGGTGTACGGGCAGTTTTCTAATCTTCCTACGATGTTCGCACCCAGTGACTGTCATAGAAACAGATTCAGTCTCGCTGTTTAAATCTATATGAGGGTCAGCAGGCGAATGCCTTTGGTGGGCGGTCTTCAAAAGTTGAGGGGGGTGGGGAAAGTATTATAACAGCTCTCTCACCAAAAATGATCAGGTGACCTTTATGAGCCTAGAAACTCTCTAATGCACCACTAGAAGTAGATAATAATTACATTACGCAAAACGTCCTAATAGCATGAATAGTAATAACTTGATATTGATATTGATAAAGCCGTAACATTAACATTACCATGGGTATGACTATTTGCATCCATTACTTTCAACTTTAAAACGACGCGTGATAGTCAAGCTCAGATGATGAGTGTTAATATTTTAAAATGACCTAATTTTAACCGATAATATTGGATGTATGGCCATTTTAGTAATAGCTGAGACAGTGTTTTGGTCCTTCCCCGGATGCAGCACAAATATAGACGAACAAATCATCAAGCTATTGAGTGGGGTGTTGTATTACATCAACTGCAGTGAACAGGACACACGAGGTCGACGCCCGACCGACTACTTTAAGTGAGATAAGACTGTTGGACATCTGATAGATGGCAGATAAGCCATTCCTCAGGACGCGCACACTAGTTTGTAATGAAAACATTATCTCGACTGCCACCTGTCGGTAAACAAGCGATGATGCCATAAACCGTCCTAAACGCAACTAAGACTACAGTATTCAAGGCTATAATTTTCGGTACGGTAACTTTTATTCTTGACCATGAAATCGCCGAGAACTTATTGTGATAATCGAGAGTTTTAGGATTTCTCTTGGAATGTTTGAAATAATAGCCAGAGCTGTCAAGAATGGGAAACATCTGCTGGCGGTACTAGGATATTGATTGTTTGATTTGCATTGAACATTGGAAATACAAAACATTTTCAATGACGCGCTTGGTTATCACGTGGTTCAACTGTGTGCAGTTTACACGGTTGAGACCTTCGCTAGTTGAATATGACTGTATTTCCTGTTCTGGTCAGATGACTTAACGTATGACCAATCAGATTTAAGGTCCGAGGAAGCCAAAATACGAGAATATGGAGCGTTAACAGGTTACAGAAGCTTTTTGTGGGACTTGAGTGCATTTCGACAACTTGCATCCATGAGTATCGAGGTATGACAGTGCACCGAATCGTCTTTGATCGACCAGCTTTTGTTTTGAGCGGAGGCAAAGCACGTAGCCTATTACATAAATATGAGTAAATAATACGAATGATGTTTCTTTCTGCAATCGGTTTCTGTTGACTAGACAAGGATTTTAGCATTTTTGATAGTTTAATAAAATCTTTTTATGCTGCTCTTTCAGGTGTCGGTGTTGTACTTTGCGAAAAGTGCTGAACTAGCTGGGGTGAAATCAGAGACTTTATGCGTCCGAGCTGATATAACGTCCATTCAGCTGTGGCAAGAACTAGAGAAGCGACATCCAAAGTGAGTCGAAGGTGTTTGGTATCTACCTGTTCTGGAAACTGTGTTTAATGATGTAGCTAGGTAGATCCAAATGTGAAAATATTAAATATAAAGCTTTCTTAACAGACTATTAGCTGTGCGTGAGCAAGTTGTACTCGCGGTGCGTCAGGAGTACGTAGCTCTTGGGGAACAGCGCCTGAGCCTGAGTGAAGGGGACGAAGTTGCAGTTATCCCGCCGCTCAGTGGAGGGTAAAAGCTGCGTCGAGGTGGGCACTGAAGCTGTTAATTGCGCCTGCAAGCTTTGGCTTAATGCTGTCTTGTTAGAACGTATGACGCAGTATGTCTTTTTTAAAGGAAATTATTAAACGTTTACATCAGAAAGAGTGAAATTATCGAGCATTTTTATTCTGTTACAGGTTTCAAACCGACATGAAACCATGTCTTTTAATCCTAATCATTTTAATACTTTAACACTGATCATTTGATTGCAAGATGTTTCTTTTGTATTAAATTACAGAAATGGCAGAAGATGGAGGCAGTTATCTAGACCTTATTAAACTCACCACTGACAAGCTCTCCATTGATACTGTGTCAGACTCTGTAACATGTTCCTCCTGTGGAGCCGTATCGTTATTTCTTGGTGGGACACCAACTTTCACAGATACACACTTATATTTAAGTATTTAATATCGAATTTGCCTTCTTCATGAATTGATGTACACTTGTTCTGCTTGCGGCAGGGACTACCAGAGACCACTTTGAGGGGAAGACTGTCGTTCAGCTTGAATACGAAGCATATGTACCCATGGCAGAGTCTGAGCTGAGGAAAATATGTGCTGACATTAGAGCAACATGGCCAACTGTCCGGCATATCTGCATTCATCACAGGCTTGGGTGAGCAAATCCACTGGTGCCAAAACTAGTCATCCTTTGGTATGAAAATTTTGAGAATGATTGATTATTTTTCATGTTTGCTGACATTTACTGTCTTGTAGCTGCTTAGTTAATTTTCAAACAACATATAAACAAAACTGTAATTATACAGTTTCATAATCCATTTTTAAATTAGAAATTAACCTGAAAATATTCCCTAAAATTAACCCGAATGATCAAAGCTTAATTGCCAAACCTCATCTTAAATCTAACCTAATACAAATTATTTATATTGCCAATATTTTACTTTTATTTTGTTACAAAATCAACTTTATGAAAGTATTGTCTTTAATTTGCCTGATTTAGTTAAATGTACGATTTTTTTTTTTTTAATCAGATTTTATTGGACATGCATTTTTAAGGCAGCTATTTGCAGATAACCTAAAAATATTGCAATATGGTAACTGGAGCTAGAGTTAGACCTTTGTGCCTGTTACTGGTATATTGATTATACTGGGCATGTGCGTCTGCAGTGTGGTTCCCATTACAGAGACCAGTGTTATAATTGCAGTCTCATCACCTCACCGTCATGATTCTCTAGAGGCTGTGAAGTACTGCATAGACACTCTGAAAGCTACTGTCCCTATCTGGAAAAAGGTGCACTTGTGTTGCTATACTACTGTTTTAGTACAGTTTATCTTTTAGATTGAGATGTTATTTTTAAATGCACACAATAACGGTGTTGTAAATTGTTTTTCTTTTACATTTTAGGAGATTTATGAATCAGAGGAGCCATGCTGGAAAGAGAACAAGGAGTGCAAATGGGCAGAAAGTAGGCTCAAGAGCAAAGCAAGCTGACCTTCGACCTCCAACAAGTTGCATTTCTTTTACCTTGTGTGTTATTGATACCAGATTTACCCCTGCCACAGCATTGAATATACATGTAGAATTTTATTGAAAACCGCAATGCTTTAAAGCAGTTAACGGATTTAATTATTGCCAAATGAATTACAGTAAAGTCTTTAGTAACAAAAAGCAGTACTCTATCTGCAGTATTTCTAGAGAAATACCATTCCAGTGCAAAATTTAATTTGTAAACATTTATAGCATTCGGTGCATGTCCAGTGCTCTTCCCTGATAAGTCTTAAAAGACCCTTAAGTTCAGTGTGTGAGGATGAGTCTTTGCTAGTAAATGTATGCAAACACAGTAATTTTCATATTAGTCCTATTTCTGTTAAAACCACAAATGTTTTGCATATTGCCTCTGATTGATAGGCTGCAAAAGAGGGACTTTGTTTAATGTAATTAATAATAATCTTAATGGTTAAATGTAACTCACTGTGGTGTATCACGGATGACATAAAAATACAAATGCATACCAATGTGTAGCATCATGGAAAATGAACATAGGAAATAAAGAACAGAATTGTAAAGTTTCACATGCAATGAATAAAATAAATGAATTGCTAAAGAAAAACTGTCTTCAGCTGCTTTTCAAAGTGCCTGACACCCAAAGGGTTCCAAGCTTTGCCTTTAAGACACAGAGAGCCTGTATGTGTGCAATGTACAACGCACTCAGTAGAAGGTACAATGGTGTTATAGTCTATAAATAGTCCAGAACAAAGAGTCATAGTAGTCTTAAGTCAGAGGCAACATCCATCATCTTTAAGTGTTCCTGAGAAAGAGAAATGAACAATGTTGCTCTGTGATTTAAAGGAGAAAATAATTGACATGAGTACCAAGTACAGTATGTTCATCACTCCAGGTTTGATGTATACAAACACATTTCTCCTGGGCTACATAATAATTACATTTACAGGCATACCAATAAAACCACAATGTTTTACATTAAACAATTTTTTTCCTAAGGTTTGCAACTGTCACTAGCCACTGATTAAAACTGCTTAGTTATTCGTGGCATTTTTAAAAATGTTCATTTCAGTGTTTGCTGTAAAGGTATAGAAAAGGTATTAAATTGTCCACTGTTTGGGGTTTATGCAACTTATTCAACTAAATAAATCTGAAGCCCTTTATATGGTCCCTAATCTGTTCAATATCATTATATTGTTTTACAAGTGATTAGATCTCCATACCTACATTTTACATTTTCTATCTTGTATTTTAAACAATATTTACAGTATTTATTTAAAAATAAGATTGAAACAGAAAAGAAAATAAAGGAATAATATTGTTGCAATGTTGGTGTGCTGCCCCATCCCTTATGCTGTCCCAGTTGCATTTCATAGATTAACTAAGTAATGCTGAGGGATCATCCCCCATATGAAAGATCCAGTGTTGAAGACAGACACAAAAAACAGAAAGAGAAAAAAACAGGAAATGTGGATTTTCCATGGCAGCACAACAGGCCTGTTGTTTGCTCCATGTAGTATTCAGACTTGCCTGGTTGCCCTCAGTCAAACCAGTTCACAGGGTCACAGGGTCAACATTCAAGCTTGCCCTCGCTTTCTGGTAGGACCCACGCTTTTGTTTTAACCCTAACTTTGCGCTTTCATCTGGACTGACTAAAACTGCCTGGTGAGAATATTAAATCTGGGATTCATATTCCCTCATCTCTTTGTCTTTGACTCTTTGGCTGATCTGTTTTTGGCATATCTGAAACTGGTGTGTGATAGGTGATGTGACTCCACATTCTCCAAAAATGATTCAGGACCTGTGCTTGTTGGCTGATTATCTTTAAGATGATTCAGGATCTGTGCTTGTCAGCTGATTGTCCTGCAGTCCTTGTCTTTCTGCAGTGTCTTGTCCACTCTGTAAATGCTCAAATTTCCTCTTAAAAAAGCCCAGCTGTAGAGATCACGGCACAAAAACAATGTTTTTTATTTGCAGCTATTTGAAAGGTATGGTATTAAGGTGTAGGGAGAAAAAAGTTAATCATAAGTTAAACTATAAATAATGCTTTTATAGTTTCTAGCAATACATTATACATGCACTGGTCTGAAAATGGCCATATGATTAAATTATTATGCAGAATATGAAAAAGGATTTACTAATTTATTACACAACAAAGAGTTCTCATGGTGGCTAGCTAAAATTAGTTTGAGTACAAAAAACATACCTTCCATAGTGCTACAACAAGAAGTGCCAGTAGAAGTAGGCCTCCAATGACACTGCCCACAATAACACCAACAGGTATGTCTGCTTTTGCTCCTGGTTTACTCACAGTTACATTAACCTGTTAAAACAAACTACTCTAACTTAACAAGAAATCACCCATGTTTAGCTAAATGTGTGTTGAGAAGCGCGAATTTCTAAATGGGCTAGGGCCCAACAACATTCCTGCCAAGTACTTTTAGACATAGGTAAGTTGGTGGTTTGCCAGCACACTGAGCAGCATGTAAATAGAATGAAATAAAGATTTTCATCATCATTTAGTACCTTCACATCTTTGTGGTAGATTAAGATCATATCAGGCTGTGAAGTCTCAATCTTTGCGTTCACAGTCAGATCAACTGAGAGGAAATCAGCCTGCAGACACAGTAAGCACAGAGCGAGAACAAGAATAAAACTGACAAGGAAAATAGGGAGAAAAGATTTTCCATTTTATTTTCAATAAATCTATGTTCTCCCATTTAAATAATTGGAATTAAAGAAGTAGTGAAATAGGACTTTAGAGACACAGACAGACATACAGACAGAGAGATAGATAAAGCATTCACTTCAGAAGTGAATATTTCAATATGAGCAAAATCAAGTAACAACATTAAATGAGAGAAAGTAAAGCTGAATAAACCATTGAAAATGTGCCATTCCATATCCATGCAGTCACATTCACGTAGGAAAGGCTCTTCACATTTATGCCCTTCAGCACACACTTCACTTGCTTGCATGCTGCACGCTCGCAGTTCTGTAAATGACAGGCACATAACCAGTCAATGTAAAAAAAACTAATATTCAGGCTAACATTACTAATGGTTTAAACTATGTATGATGTTAAAGCTTTCTATTAAATTGTCATTATTTGATATACAAATTGCTATATTAAATTGGTTAAATCTTAACCACAATAAAACATCAGTATATTACTGTTTTTTTACACCTGCTAAAATAAATTTTCTGAAGTTATATCCTTGTGTTAGTCTGGTAGTTTGGAGTGTAGGTGTAGATGTCGAGTGCTAAGTAAGTGTAGGTGTTGAGTGATAATTGATTGTAGGCATAGGTGTAAGTGTTGATTGGTAACTGTAGACTGTAGGTGTCGAGTGGTAACTTAGGATAGAAGAGTTCTCCAAGACTTTGTGGTGTAACAAAAAAAATGTATCAAAGCAAATGTGAGACATGTACAAGTGCTATTAAATGAAAATATTTAGTCCAGTGGTTGATTAGTTGAGCAATAATCTACTAAGTGACCCCTAGTGGCATAAAGTCCATAACAGTGAATAACAAGTTAATTAATCTGTTAACTGCATGGCTGCACAGACTAAACCCTTCTCAACTCACACAGACATAACAATTCCACCTAGCTTTTTTAATAATATGCCATGCTGTGCTCAATATGCGTGCCTTTGTACAGGTAACCCAGGCCCTCCAGGCCTAGAACGTTCCATTACAGCAATACAGCATAAAAGCAGACAAACAATTTACAAGATTTTTTGTAGACATGTCTTCTGTGTACATATAAAAACACGAAACAGTCACCCATGAGTATATAAGTGACGTTACAGGTATATACATTTATATTGTCAGTTCAGACACATGGAGTCTTTTTGTTCTTTACAGGTTCCCCCTGTCACCTAGGATGGCTGTGGTATCAACCTTCTAAAGGTAAGTGCACCTGCCAGTGGCACTCTTTTCCAAGGCCAGCCTGGTAAGTATGTACGTCCCTTTCACCTTACATAGTCACAGGGTATGTTACACTGTCCTTGGTGATGGGACAGTGCACATGTCCTCATCACAATCCCATATTTTCAAAGCCTCAAACACAAATCTAAAAACTCAAAATCAGTTCACCAAATCGCATCTCTATCCAGCAAAAGCAAATTACTGATACACACGTGTCAATTTTGAGCCTTCATTTGAAACACACACAATTCAACAAAATATCATAGTCACTACTGGCAATCCACTAAACACTAGCACAACCCGTTTAAAACACCCTTATTAATGAATTAATGAATTGATAATTGTGCAAAAGAAAAAGAGTATAAATAGTCATATGGTGAAATCCATGTAAACATGCCTGCATGAGGATCCATGCAATTCAAAAAATGCAAATATTACCAAATATATCAAAATATAACCAAGTATATCCAAATATTTATGGATATATTTATGGAAATGCAAATAAGCTTTTGGTACAAAGGTGCAAAGCAAACATTTTCAATAGGTTTCAATAGGAAGAATCTTACCTTGATGACAAGGAATAGTGGATTTATTCTGCCACAGTATAACATTTCTGAGCTTAGATAAAACTTCTACTTTACATGTGACATTTTGCCTGACCAGTAAGGCTACTTTACAATAAGAGGTATAAGGTAGAAGGATCTTATTGAGAACAGTGGATTGTCATTGAAGTATTCATTGACCTGAATTCATGGACCTGAAAATCTGATGTCCAGAATGAGGCAGGGCGCTTACTATTTCTCAATCAGAGCATCCAAGAGATGACATAGAAATGTCATTAGAGATGTACAGTCCCCTCAATTACTTAGATGCTTGACTTGTTTCATTTCACCAAAGACACAAAGGAGCTCACCAGAGGCATTGGTGACAAAAGACATTGTGTTCTACTTAAGTGTTTAACCAGCACAAGCCACCAGAAAAAACTTCCAGGTACCTTGACCTTGATTCTACCTCTGGAGCTATGCTAGAAGGATTTTTCGAAAACATGTTCTCTCTGTTAGTGTTTTGATGATACTGGTGGAGAGCACTAACACAAAATCTCCCACAGGTGTTCAACTGGGTTGAGATCTGATGACTAGCCATAACATATGATTTACACAATTTTCATTTGCATTAGAATATTCAGGCACCACTAATTGAAAGGACACAAAATACATACAACACTACTGTTCATAGAGCAGTCACAGATAAAGTGGCTAAGGCAGGGACTGTATAAGTGTAGATAAATCCATTAATTCAACTGCTGAATTATAAACATCTATGGATGCTTAGAAATGTAATTTATATTAAGGAAAATATCAAATGATTATTTCTTTTAGCTGAAGTTCTTAATTTCCAGCTTGTAAGGGATGCATTGCCTTTGTACTCATCATTGTCTTTGTTCTTGTTACTGTCTTTAGCTGCCTCATGCAATTCCTTTCACTTATTCTTTTGGCCTGCTTTTTTTGGATACATCTTTGTACACACTACAAAAAGATTGATGAATATTGAACAAAATATTGAATAATGAAACACAATCACCTAAAAATAAGATGCAAATGTTATTAAATAAACACAGAGATGGAATTCGAAGAAGGTTACATCTTCCTGAGGAAGTATTTTGTCCCAGTGTTAAATTGCACTCATCCCAGAGCTGACTAAGACACTAAGACATGGTTGTAAGCCAACTATGATCTCTAGGACAAAAATCATGGACGTATGGCCTCTACTTAGCATATTCTGTCAACTGGAGGAGATTTCTAATAACTTGTGCATGTTCACTAATCCTACACTCTTTATTTGCCAAGAATATTTGCCAGAACATGGAATCAAATGGAATGGAATCAACTCTCATAAACGTTATTGCTTGGTTTAAAATTAGGATGCAAATTGTTTTCTTATCATTGCCAGCATGAGAGCCACTTTGAGGATTGACAGTTGCAGTGAAGGAATGAGGTTTTTTAATGTCTTCATGCTTTTCCTGACACCATCTTGCATTCTGCTACTAGGGCTGGATTGTCTCAGAGGCTCTTTTGCACAGTCTGCATCTTCGGTCTTGTATGTTGTAATACACCCCTGCTTTAGTGGACCTAGTCTTTTTGCTTGATCTTGTGCTGCTACGATTAGTGCTTCTGTGCAGTCCTTCAGTCCTGCCCTTTCCAGCCATTGGGGGGATTGTCTTATGTTAGCCATCAGTCTTTCTGTAAGTGACACATTCCATGGAGGGGTGTATCTGACTGAGGCACTACTTCATAAACTCATCCTTGGGGGCCATCGCATGGAAGTATTCATGGATGTTACAGCCCTGAAGTTCAGTTCCTTCTGTCCAAATCAATTTTCCTCTTTTTACTGTGAGCTGACCATAGTTATCCATCCAAAATGACATTCCTATGTCCTTTCTGTAGATCCTGGTGGATCATTGAGTCAATATCCCTTTCAGTCTTGGTGCACAACTTGATGACATCCATGTACAGGAAGTGGCTGATATTACTTTTTCTCCTGAATCTGTACGCATACCCACTCTTACTGATAATCTGGCTGAGAGAATTCAGTAATCCACTGAAGAGTGGTGCTTTCACTGTTACGACTCTGCCTGCGAACTCTGCTACTGCTCTGTCCTGCAACCAACCCAACACAGAATACCTGCTTCTTCTGCTGCTGCTCTGTCCTACACACCAACCCAACAGGGAGTACCTGCTTCCTCTGGTGATGCTCTGCAACAGAGTAGGCTGCATGCCTTCACCACTTCACCTCTGCACAGTGACAAAGAGTACTTTCTTTCAACATCGTGGCCACAGCCCTGCTCTGGCCGAATGTACTTGCTCTAACTGTTGATTCTAAGAACATTGCTACTTTGCTCTCCAATGGAGAATACTTCCTTTCATCGCTGCTGCTTTGCCCCAACACAATGCAGTTGCTTGCCACACTAGCATTGCTGTTAACAATGTTAACTGGAGAATGTTTCTAGTCCTTGTCCATTCTCTGTTCTGTGTACATACATGGCTTCTGAACTGTGTAAACTTAAAACTCTTACCACCTTACTAGAGACATTGCCTTGACAGTCAGGAAAACTGAAATACTAAGCCAACACTGAGTATCAGCATCCATCATGGATTGAGATAAAAAATCTGAAAGACACACAACAGAACATCACTGCAGATTGCCACACCATCAACAGGTGTGGGCTAGCATACTGCCAGGCCACCCAAACCTAGACAGGAGCAACCAAGAGTAAAGGGCCTTGCACAGGAGCTCAGCAGCAGCAACCCGGCCAAGGCAGGTCTCAAACCGACAACCTACCGACCACAAGTCAAGCACCACAACCACCAAGCCAAAATCTGAAAGAAGCCTTGTATAATATTCCAGAAGATTACTTCAGAAAACTTCAGGAGAGTTTCCCCAAAAGAGATCAAGATGTGCTTAGTGCCAAGGGAGGGCACACAAAAAACTGACTTTTGCCTGTAGAAGCCATTTTGTTTTGTTTTTTTAATTGTGTTTAAAAAAAAAATGCAAATGCAGCATAAACATATCTGCATTTGAAGTTCACACACACATGCTTTCATACACATGATCATATAAACACACTCACACACACATTCACTCACACACACACTGACCAGTTCCTGAATCCCTCTGAAGCTTTCCGGCTTGAAGCTTGCTGTATACTCTTTGTCTTTGATCTTAAACGGGTCAATCAGAGCGCCAGTTTCACACTGAACATCACGAGCCTGTTAGATGAGAACCAACATCAATAAAACACAATCAATTCATAAATGGAATCATAGTTTCATAAATTCCACAATTTAACTCCAAATACAAATAAATCCTCATTACATATTGTAGCATTAAAACCTAGTTCTCACAGGTGCAGTGGTTACAGAGGTTACATATATCAGAGGATTCCCTAGTTTTGAAGTGATGGGAAATGACACATCAAGGTAGGCCAGTTTGACTGGGAAGATTCCTCCAGACACCTGCAGGTGGAAACACCACAGAGAATACCGTCCTTTTATTGAACTACCACTAGAGGTTCTGTTTAATTCCCTCTAAAGAGGAACAGCCACTGACCTTCAGACTGAATGTGAACTCTGGGCCTATGTCATTAAATGTTTTCATCTTGGTTGGAACAACTTCCAATTTGTCAAGCAAATAAACATTCATGTTTGCCTCTCTGTTTAAAAAAATAGACAAAATGAAAGAATGGCTTCTAAACATATTTAATATTGTTGGGTAAAGTGTAAAGTTTACATTAGTATAGTATTTCTCCAAAATTTAACCTTCACAGCAGGATCATATTTTGCACATTGTGAATAGCTTGTCTTCTCTGAAATTACTATGTAGTTACATAGCCACATTGTTGAAGTAAAGTTATAATGTAACCAAGACTTTGCAGTCCTGCTGCAATGCTCTAAGAATGGGTTGAAGTCATACCTACTGAGAATGATCCCTGAGTTGTATTGGATGGGAATGAGCACTGTCTCTTTGTTATCTGCTGGAGTTTCCTCTGTACTGTCACTGCAAGCAGAAGTACTGAGAGTAAGGGCTACTGATTGTTTACACCCTGTACACAGGAAATCATAACACAGAAGTCAATGCTCTAGACAGCTCCTACCTTTGGGCTTCAAAGACCACAGATACCTCTTTTTGTAGATGGCCAAAATTAAAGTCAAAATTAATCTCAAATGTAACCTGAAATGGGCAATGACAGAGTGGTAGTGATACAAATGTATGGATTAAGTTCTATCAGAGATTAAAAGTAAAAAAGAAACCACTACTGCTACTACTACTACTACACAACAGCCGCCGACAATGATGATGGCAATAGTTATTTACAATGTGCACTTATACAGAAGAGTCATTTATATACAGTGAGTCTCACAGATTGGTCAGTCCTGAGCGCAGGATAGCCCACTTGGCACGTCAGAATTTCAGCATCTTTGGCGGAGGTGCATTTCACCTCTGTGCCATCCCTCTGAGAAAGGAGATTGACATGAGGGGAGTGCCACAATACAGACACACAGAGAAAAACAGAGAGGCTGTTTGCCTCATGAGCTGTTATTGGTGTAATACTGCATGACTACCTTTGTCAGTCCAAAAATAGGTCAATATTGTGTTTGTACGTTTACAGTGTTAGAAATGCATTGTGTTAGATTTTCATGCAATTAGAATTATTTTCTGTATAAATTTGTTCTTTGAATACATTTTATTCTGACAAAGAAGCTCTTCAAGCAACAGGCTAAAACCAGATTGATAGTTTTTTTCTTTATACATTGTTCTCTGTTAAAGGAAAATTCTATGATAGAACACATATCTGATTAAGAGTTCCTTTCAGTTCCTCTGTTCCACTGTAACCTTTTGTCCTTATACCATATATTAATACTACTTAGTCTCTGAACATTTGTTTTGTCTTGAGAATATACTAATCTCTAAATAGTTCTCCTTTTTTTACACATATACTCTCATGAAAAGAGGAAATAAACTGCTCATGCTTCTCAGCATCCCAGCATTATACATCTCAATATTACAATCTGTTATAGAGCAGTGAAATTTTACTGCAAAATTCAGTAGTAAATTTGAGTATGTCATACATACAGGTGGTGTAACAGAGGCATAGAAAAGGTTGCTGGAGTAGTGGGTGGAGACTCTTGTGTTGTAGGAATTCTCCCTTCTGTTCATCACTGTCACAGTGAAAGACAACCGTTTTTCTGTGTAGGTCACCACAATGGGGGTAGAACTACAAAAAAAAGTTAAATAGATCATACAAGTATAGATCAAGCATTTTTCAGGCACACACACACACACAAGCATTTTTCTGTACACACACACACACACACACACACACACACACACACACACACACACACACACACACACATATATGATGAGAAGGCATGTAATTTGTTTCATTTATACTCCTTTTAGATGAGAAATGTAAAGACTGGACAGCTGCAATGAGCTCTTGGCAGGTCTTCCTATGCATGGGACTACACCCTTGCAGCTGGTACACAATGTAGCTGCACTTCACCTGTTCAGGCTTCCCAAACTTTCGCATATCCACTGTGCACCTTCACTCTCATAACTGCATTGCTGTGATCCTTTCACTGGCCTCGTGCAGCTGCACTAGACTGAAAACCCTGATACTTACCTACAGAGCCAAAGACAATCATGCCCTTGCCTACTTGAAAGCATTTGTATCATGCTGTAATGTGTCCTGCAACCTTCATACCTCAAACTTGTACAAGTTTATGAAGGGTAAAAATTTCTAATGAGAACATGTTCTTTCCGTATCATGATAAAAACACTCCTGAAACTTTTCTCAACATAAATCTGACAGCTTCCATTCAGTTACTCTGTGATTTGCACTTTTTCTAGTGTTTACCTAAATGGTAATAGAAAGTTCATTTACAGATTTTACTAGAGATATACTGTATTAAGCTTTATAACTCTGATATCCCAATATTATTATTATGAGTATTCAATTCAGATAGATTTCAGCTATTGTAATAATTGAAGTTTTCTTACCCAGACCGAGGCTGGCTCTCTGCGCTCAGAACCAGGTCACAGTAGCATACTTCATCAACACCACAGTCCTTAGAAAATGGAATCTGAAGTAAAGATAACAGTCAGTGCAATAATTGTGCAAGATCACAAAACCATTCAGTCACCATTCAGTCACAAAGTAACACTTACAAAAAACTGCCATGCAGTGGGACTGAAAACATCTAAGACAGGACTGGAGTCTGGGTTCTGGAGCCTGATATCTACACGCACGGCTATGGAGTTGACAAGGTCAGGAGACTCCTGTACATAGACCTGATGGTCCTCACAGGTTTCCTTTGTAGTCACGCTGATGTCCCCCTGGGCGACTCGCTCCAGGTTGCCAAACTGACCTCTGGAACTGACTCGAGATGACTGGAGGTCAGCATCCAGTGTCAGGTTGTATTTGATGTCTAATTTTAAAAACATACAAGTTAATTAGGGTTTTTCGTATGGCTTGATTAAATATTCACTATTTGTATAGTAATTTTTGAATAAATGTCTTCCCAAAAGTAGGAAAAACTAAACTATTTAAGAAATGCTTTATGCTTTAATAGAGTAGGAATTTTTACTTGCCATGTTTCCTTATTAAAATATGTAGAAATATTCAGACATATATTTAGAAAACATGCTAAATAATTTTACATGCTAAGTGTTATAAAATGTATCTAAAGAGGAGGAATAATTAATATAGTAGTAACAATTTTTTCATTTTTTAAAAATTGAGGTGGTTACCTGCTGGGCTGAATGGGTTTGCAGGTCTGAATGTTGCACTGAAGCAGACTTTAGCACTGAAGCAGGATACCATTCTTCCACTGAAGCTACAGGTCTTACTAAGAATGCTGATTTTGTCTGGGGTAAATGTGACCTTGGCTGTCACAACTGCAATTCCCCTGGACCTGAAGCCACAAAATATAAAAGCCACCTGTAACTACAGATATCCTGAAAATCCTCACTGAAGACAACTTCAGCGGCTAACTCAATTATAAATAGTAAAAGGGATACACCTATTGCATTTTTGATGCAGTTTTTAACATACAGTTTTGGGCTTCAAGAACTGTAATACCATGGTGAAAAATGTTTAAGCTCAGCTAAACAATCTGACATAGATAAAATCCACTGCAATGTCAATAAAAATAATTAATTTTATGACTTCACCACTTTTCCATTGATGAAAACCATTAGTGCATTATGGGAAAGAATTACTGCAGAGAGAAGACCCTCACCAGAGCTGAAATACCTTTCCATAACACCCCACTGACACATCTGGAATGGAGTCTCCATTTATGTCTCCACTGCCATCTAAAGAACGCCCAAAGAACTTCAATACTGGGTCCAGTTTAGTGCCCAAAATTTTCTGGAATTAGAAAAAAAAAGAAAAGAAAAAAAAAGAGACAAATGAAATCTCATGTTCTGATGCTGTTGGGTATTACTGGTGTCTGATTTAATTCATCAGCTTTTGCTACCTGCGAGCTCTGTTTTCTGATAGTTTTATTATCTCCATTGTATATGTATATGGCTCCTTGGTTGTTTCCCTCCAATGGAGCTCCAATAACCACGTCAGTGAAGCCGTCCAAGTTGAGGTCAGGGACAGCAGTGATGGCCATCCCGAAACGAGCATTTACCAATGGAGAGGCACCTTCCAGTGACCCTTGGCTTTCCAAGATTCCCTGCAGATCCACAAATAAAAACAGACTTCCAGCAAAATATTGGCTTCATTTTAAGTTCCAACTATGTCAAAGAGGTCCACACAAACAGTTGTACCCAAAGTTTTATTGTATTATTGAGATGCCACCTACACATTCTTATTGATTTTAGCACTGACTACAAACTTTTTTCTGGCAGTTTCTGGCAGATTACCTGAAGTGCTGTAGCGCATCCACTTCACTCAGCTGAGGCAGACCTATTTCTACTATCCTGGAACTCACAACTCAGTTGGTGGAAGTCTTTTTATGTAGCTCCTCAATATGGGACTAGTTTATTAGATATTAGGATATTAGGAATGTCTATGCTCTATATGTGATTTTAAAATTTATGCTAAAAACATTAGTCTAAGCTTATTCTTAGGTCATTTTGGTCTTATGTAATTCATAATTTTTTATTTGTAGTAATGTTGTAATGTGTTATGAGTTATTTTATTAATTTGATCAAATTAAATATTGATACCTGTGCAATTCACTTTATGATTTTTGAAATAAAATTAAATGTATTATTATGTAAACGATGGTGGTTGGATTACTCTTGATAGAAGCTGAAAGGAGATGAACCTCTAGCAGTATACTTAGATTTTCCAGATTTTCACCATGTTCCTCCTCAACATTTCCTCCTCTCTTACCTCATCATGTGATTATAAATAGAAAATACAACCATAAACATTCTAACACAATCAAATATAAATAAACAAGAGCATAAATTGCCAATACTGAAATTTAAAACTTAACCTTTTATTTAGTGTATCTCACAAAAACAACAACAACAATAATAATATTAGTATTACTATTATTATTGTTGTTTATATTATTATTAAATGTTGACATTTTCAAACTAATGCTTTAGTTTTGTCAATAAACAACTTACTTTGGTGATGGAGAAGACGTAGACTTTGCCAACCTCTTTCTTCTGATCACTCATGTACATTGGGGCCCCAACCAACAGAAGGTCAGTAATACCATCACGATTCACATCCAAAGGACAAATCACACTGCCAAAGTATGAGCCAATCTGCCGAACAGTGCAAAGCCAAGTGCAAAACATCACATAATGCAATAGACAATAAATGGACAAACAGTCCAAATTTTATTTAGTAATCAAAAGAATGGACATACTACTTCATTACTGTAGTGTATCTCTAATGCATCTTTCCCTCTCTTATGGTAAAGTAAATGGAGGACAGTAACTTTAAAGAGTAATGGTACAAAGTGGTGTAAACTTTGAGAGAAAAGCTACTATTGAAGGAAAAGATTCCCTGACTTCCTACCTGCTTTGTATTTTTACCATTACCAATGAGTGAGTGCATACTCTGGCCAGAAAGTGGCTTCTTGCTACACACCCAGCTCTGCCCACTTTCTGTTCACTTGGGAGCTTACAGTAGTCATGTTAATATTTTTGGACAAAACTAATGTATTATGACATAAACAGAGGACGCTATGACAGGAGATGCATTACCTGCTCTCCTCTCTGAGAGTCTATGATTCTGGGCTGCCACTGGCTATTGAGGACGTAGACCACAACCTGGCCAGTATGGTTGGAACGAGGGGCACCACCCACGTAGTATTCAGAGGAGCTATCGATCAGTGTGGTCACTGAGTATCCTGAACATGGCACAGCACAGGTAACCAACAGTACAAATGGTACTTTAAAATCTCAGATGTTGCTATAAACACACTGCAAACTTTTCTACCAAGAGTGGCATTTAAGAGTCTTATATATGAAGCCATCAGAGTGCTGAATATCCAGTATCTAATCACTGAATAGACAATAAGCTTGCACTCACACAACACATCTAGAACTCACATGGACATTCACATCTTCACCTCTGTACAAGCACTATTCACTCAGCATTCTGCCATGTAGAGTAGCAAACACAGTAATATTTAACAGCACACTGCACATTACATACTGCCATACACCCCACTCACCGCTACTCAGAGTTTAGGTACATTAGACATGTAGTACTACATATTAAAATGCGCATTCTTCAGGGTGTATAATCTGCATGTGAAAACAAGAATGATGTACCCAAGACTTGTGTATATGCTAATGAGTATATATTTGTGTATTTAATATTGAAATAATAAGTTCTAAGCACCTAATATTTTCACTCACATTCACGCCATTTTAAATGTGATTGACAGTAAATGACAATTGAGTTGATTAGATCTGAACTTTAAGGAAACGTGTTGCATGGCAACATGGCTGACAATACAAATATACAGTGAATTTTGATCTATTAATGCAACTCAGCAAGGATTTTGTCAATCCAATGGGACTGTGTCTGTAAGCCCATGCATCCAAAATATTTCCCTTGTAGAGCACAGGAGATGATTATATTTTTTACTCAATTAGGCATCCAATGTTTGATATTTTACATCCAAGTCTACTTTTTTATGGGCTTTAATTTTTACTTTTTATGTTCTCTTGTTCTAGTCCTGACAGAGGAAAAAACAACCGAGGCAGACTTATGTGTGCCCAGGGAGGCTTGCTCACCCAGCAGGGCACTGTGCATCTGGTTTTTGTCATCCAGGATTCTTTCAAATGCTTGTTTAGGGAAAATCTTTGATCCCTGAGCATTTTTATGGACAACTGTTCCACTCCATCCATATGCTCCAGCAGCCCCCAACATCACTACATCCTGGTAAAGACATGACATCCCCTCAAAACACTTATTTTAAATATTTCCTATATAAACTATACATTATTAAGTCATAACTACAATTTCATGTGATATGCAAAAGTACCTCTTTCATGGTCTGGTGAACACTGAGGCCAACTTGAGACATCTCCATCTGGAAATCTTCACCCTTCCCCGTGCCTTTATCCCAATCCCACAAGGAAAAATACACAACACACTGCAAAATCCTGTCTATGCAGTCAGTGAAATCTGAGAGGCACTTTACTTCTAAAATGTCTATAAGTATAATGTTTATAATGTGGTCTTAACTATTTTGCCAGTGGTTAATTATTGTTAATTATATAAAGTATATAAGTATATAATACTTTACCCTCAATGGTGAAAATCCGGTCTCCAAGGGTTCCTGCTATGTTAACTAAACCAGCCTCTGATGACACGTTGAAAACATGCTTTTCTTTTGGGTTGCTGGCAATTGACTCAATTTCCTCAATAAATTTCTTAATATCTGCACTTTCTTTCAGGATCTGCGTATATTGAAACACAACATCAATAACACAGTATAACTGTACATCTATAATGACAAGTTCAATTTATACAAGCCCTTCACAAACCCAAGGACATTACATTAGCTACATTAGCCAGGTAACTCAAGTGCAAACTAAAGAAGCAAAAATAAGACACCAAACATACACTAGCTGGTTGACTATATTTGGAAAATTGTGTAATTAGAATTTTTGCTGAACCATTCATTTAAACTTTACTCCAATTATTTGGATTTAAGAAACTCCTAAAAGCAAGGCAATTAAAAATGTAATTTCAATAGTCTCAGACTTACAGCAATGCCAAAGCGAATTATATTGTCTTTGTTACAGCGCTCCATGACATTTGCACTCAGATGAGCATCAGCAGATTCTCCATCAGTGACCACTACCATCACTTTGGTGGCCCCTGGGCGACCACCATGTTCAGGCAGAAATGCTGACTTTCTGACAAAAACAAAGAGAAAATTAGACAAAACTCTTCTATAACATGTCACTCTATCTAAACACTGCACAATGACTGTGATCTTATAGTTGTAGAGTGTGAATATTACTGTCATTCAAGGATGACAAGAGGGCTGCTCATGGTGACATGAAAGGAATATGTACCTGGCAGCATCAATGGCTGCAAATGTATTAGTTACTTGTCCAGTTTTCTGCTCCATAGTGTCTGCAACTTTGAGCATTCCATCTCTGGTTTTATACTTGTTCAAATAGAATTCAAAAACCAGATCTCCTGAATACTGCATTACACTGACCTGAAGGAAGGAGGAGCAGCAACAAGCATCATTTTGATGGTCAAGGTGGATAATATTTAGACATGCTTAAACCTGTTATACTAGGAACAGCAATGAACCAGTGCCTAAAAAGAAATGAACTAGTTTAAACATGTGCCTGAGCTTTGTCGGGTCCGATGTCAAGACTCGACAGAAGTTTGTGAAGAAATTTCTGAACATCAGGCCAGGGGTATATACTGTTGGATCCATCCAAAACAATAGCGATATCCACTGGACCACCACAAGCTGAAGGAAATTAAACATATCAAATGATATAATTATGCAAGAGGAGATTTTGTGAATTTATGGTTTAAAAATAGAATTATATATTTAGTAGTAAAAGTGTGTGTGTGTGTGTGTGTGTGTGTGTGTGTGTGTGTGTGTGTGTGATAAAGAGAGAGAGAAAAAAGACAGAAAAAGAGGAAAAAAGAGGGAGAGAAAGAGGGCGAGAGGAAAAAAGGGGGGAGAGAGTGAGAATGGGGGAGAGGGAGACCAGTGAAAATGAGAGTAAAGGAGAGACCAGTGAGAGTGAGAGTAAAAGAGAGAGAGAGACCAGTGAGAATGAGAGTAAAGGAGAGACCAGTGAGAGTGAAAGAGAGAGAGAGAGAGAACAGTGTGAATGAGAGTAAAGGAGAGACCAGTGAGAGTGAGAGTAATAGAGAGAGAGAGAACAGTGAGAATGAGAGTAAAGGAGAGACCAGTGAGAGTGAGAGTAAAAGAGAGCGAGAGAGAGATCAGTGAGAATGAGAGTAAAGGAGAGACCAGTGAGAGTGAGAGTGTGGAGAAAGAGACCAGTAAGAGTGAGTAGTCATGTTTAAATGAGCTCCTAAAATTTAACGGCTTTATTTGTTTTAAGATAAACTGTAGAAAAACAAATAATATGAAATCAAATAATGATAGTAAATATACATTCAGAAAATAACTAAACAGAAAAATATCAGAAAATAAATAACACAAAAGTGAAATCAGTTAGCACAGCCTGTCGTTAGCTTGTGAGTTCAGTTCAGAGCAGCAGTTACTACAGGAAATAACGAGATACCCTAGGACTGGTGGCATTTACATGAATGAATTGGCAAAAATGTTAGAAATGTTCCTAATTGTCACTCTGCAGGTCACAGTCTGCACAACTCAGACATCAAATTCCTATTTATGCAGATGATATTGTTCTGCCATCTCCCACTGAACAGGGGGCATAGAATAGAACCTGGACCTGCTGGGGCAGTACTGGCAAACCTGGGCCCTGACAGTAAACCTAAACAAAACAAAAGTTAACAATAGAGAAAACAGTCCTAATACACAATAATACCTCACAGGCTCCAGACCAGAGGAAAATAACAAACCTGATCAGAATTAACCAAACTACAACACAATTAAAAAAACATGTAATTTATTGCGAATCTCAAATAAAATCACAAAGTAAAATGCAATGTTATATATATATTTATCTGTATATATATCTTTTTCTCTATGCACCCCTGTTTCTCTTCCTCAGTTTGGACAGAGCACTCTCCACCATTTCACTGCGTGTTATACTGTGTATGACTATGTATGTGACGAATAAACCGAACTTGAACTTGAACTTGTTATCTGGCCCTAAAAAGATGGTAAACCATGGCACAGTTACTGACCACCGTTGCTGAGAACTACCTTGACAAAACACAGACACAGTGACCATCATCTGGCTATAGAGAACGACAGACACAAGAAATCTTGGCTGCCAAAACTTCAGTTTGCCAAAATTAAACAAAAACAGAGCTGCACTTTCTAACAGAACGCTCAGAACTCCATGAAGAGATCCATGAAGAATTCTATCCAAAAACATATGTTAAATGTCTGTCTCAGATTTAACAGCCTCTCAATTACTCAGAAATTATTACACCTGCTAGGGAGCACAAGGAGTGCTGGACATTAGCAGCATGATACAACCTTGTCTGTCACCATAAAAGGGACAGTGAATGACAATGTCAGGAGACGCACACACATACATTTTTACAGAAGGAGAAAAAGAAGGAGAGAAAGGAAGTGGGAGAGGGAGAGAGACAGGGAGATAAGAACGCATTCCTACTTTGAAGAGCAGGGATGAATGCAGGTTGAGGAGTGAACAGAGGGCTCACATCTGCACACAATCCTGGGTAGAAAAACTGACTACCACAGCTCTGGGCCCAGAGAGGACCGCATGTCTGAAACATGTGTAGCCACAAATGCATGCACACACACACACACACACACACACACACACACACACACACACACACACACACACACACACACACACACACACACACACACACACACAAACAGTAAATAAATCTGTGCATCCTGATACAATCTGTATGATCTGAAAAGCACACCATGAGCAGGTTTACCATGAATGCACTGTTTTTGGTTATTCGTGTGAGGGTCAGACCCAGACTCATATTTGTGTTGATGTTCTGCACATCGAGAATGTTGACAGAGTCTGAAAAATATTTTTTAATGAAATAATGAGTTTGTTTACTAAATAAATCATCTTAGTAGTTCATAGCAATATTTAATGTGAGGGATGTTAAATGTTAATATTTCTTTGCTTTTAATAGTCCTCTTAAATCCATAAACCACACACAGGACTTAAATCTCTAAAGTCTACAGATGTCTTACTGAACTTCTCTGAAGGGTTTGTTCAAACATGGGGATATTTAGTACCATAAGTAGTGTATACAGGGAAAATGGCAGACATGTTAACTTACTCTGAAGGTTGAGTTTGTCACAGGTTGCCTGAGGGCCCAGGATCTCACACTTATAAATGTTTCCCTTTCTATTCTGAGGATAACCACTCCAAGGAGAGCCCACCAGTAACCTGCACAACAACACATAACACAGCAATCACACTGTTCAAAACTTATATACAGGAAACCTGAGAACCAAGACTGGGGAGACGGTGTTTTTAATGTGTGTAGGTGTATATTGAATCTTCTTCACTGAGATCTGGAGGGAAGATCTCAAGGGAACAAGGAATCTAAAAGGTGCAAGTTAGTTATGAGAAAGGAGTTTTAGTTTTAGGTGTGGTCCTCTGAAACTGTAAAAGCACTTAACTTATGGCTTAGTTACATTATGGATCACAACTGACAAACATTTTTAATACTTTTATGAGATTTGATTGTAAAATCTTAAAATCTGATTTAATGTGTATTTTCATTGACGACTCCTTAGGGCTAGAATCTAGTAATTAGCCTCACTCAGGAAAGAAATGTCAAGCACCAAATATGAGAATTGCATAGGATTGGAATGGAATTAAGAGAATCCCATAGGATTGGAATGCATGAAAACAGTATATGCTCTAGCCAAGGTTGGCTAGGTATTGTATGTGTATGTGTTTGCATTTGTTTGTATGTGTGTTGGTTTGCTGTCACTGTTATAACATACAATTGTCATGTTAAATTTTATACACAAATAGAGGTTTCTGAAACTAAAAAGATGAATCTTGAATACATTTAAATGAAAACTCTTGTAGAATTATAAGTATAGATGTGCATGCATATTTGTGTGTGTATGTGTGTGTGTGTGTGAGAGAGTACTTGATAACTTTGATTTCACACTGCAGCCTGTTGACACACCCACAAGATTACAGGCAGTAAGTCATAACACAGACCTTGGTCACCCTAACCTGTCACAGTACAGCACTGTTATGACACAATCTCAGACACACCTCATGTACTCAAAAGTCTAGGTCCAAAAAGGCCAGAACATAAAGGATTTATCGAGATGCACACTCCACTCATGTACGCCTCATACATAAAGCCTCCAAATGTCATAAGGCCCCATATAAAGAACCTAAAAAACATTACGCTAAGTGACTTTCAAATCCACAAGACATGATGTGGCAAATGGTGTTAATTACAAACTCATAAGGCACTATTTAAAGAACCAACAATAGCACTAACACTAGCACAAACTCATGAAGCCCATTTCATCCTAAGTGTAACCAAATGAAGGACTTTTTCTGTTTAATGCAAAAGTCAGGACAGGAGAAGAACAGGGGCATATGAAATTGAAAAACATCTAACCTAGTTTCTCTTTTGCAGCATTTTAAAACTTGACCTGTGGTTTGTGGTTATGAATGTGATCGCACACCTACTAGAGGACTCTTGTCCCACCCACAGGTGTGTGTGTGTGTGTGTGTGTGTTTGTGTTTCTGTGTGTGTGTGTGTGTGTGTGGGTGCATGTGTGTGTGTGTCTGTGTTTCTATGTGTATGTGTGCACGTGTGTGTGCCCACATTTTTTGTTCATGTGTATGTTTTTTTTTGGGACAGGAAATGCTATTTTTGGATCGTGTCAATTTGGGATGTGTGTGACTGAGTCAGAATGAGTAGCCAGTTAAGTCTGAGGAATGACACCATCATATCTGACCGATTAAACCCGACTCCAGCACAGGAAATGTCTCATCTAGCAAAATAAACATGTCTAAGCTTTGATGCATTATCACTATGAATTCAGAAGGTGAATTTTCATACTGTCAATTTATAGAATTTACTGTGAAATATATAACATAGCGATTAAGATTAACCAGGAAGTATATGCCATAAATGGAAATCACAATGAAGTCACATGGCTACTGGAGTAGATCGGTTGGACCCTGACCATGCAAGGTGCTTAAACTGTCAGTGTCAAAATCATAATGGAAATATTTGCTTAGTAGTTATGCAGTTGCTGTATCCACTTAAGAACTTACACTCCAAGGACTGGCTGGTGGGTGCTAGACTCAGTTCCTCAGTTCCTCAGTTTTGTTCTACATATGTATCACATTAGTTTTATTGTAGCTACCAGTTCATTTATAGCAGCTACTCAATAACATGCTTTAAGTTAATAACTAAATAATAAGCCTTGACTTTAAGAAAGTGTAGATTAATCTGCATTGCATGAATGCATTGAAAACATGATGTTTTATGAAGAAATTGTTCTGGAAAAATGTTTTTAGGTTATACGTGGTTCAGTCAGGAACAGAATCTCCTTTTTTTTTTTTGTATTGGCAATCAAGGAAGGAACTATTTTCTGGGCCCCATTATAATCTCCACCATGCAGACAGCATTATAGACCATGACATGCAACATGTGTATGTGTGGTCATTGGTTGCCTGAACGTTGGCATGAGCATGTATGAAAAAATCAAAATGTGTGGATGTTGGAGACGTGAGAAAGCAAAACTCCACTACAGTTATGTTTTTTTTGTTTTTTTTTTACTTAAAGTGTGAAATGTGTTTGATTTGGTGATGCATTTAGTATGTGATTATAAATAATGTAATTTAATTTAGATACACACACAAAATCCCTACCATTTTCCCTGGTGATTGCTGAACTGCTGTATGGTGTATCCAAACTCCTCCAGCGCAGGTCCTGAGAATACTTTGGCTCCTGCTGTCCCCACATTAAACCCCCAGGACTGCTCCACAGCCCAACCTGCAGATACACATACACTGTAGCATCATTCTGCCACATGTGACCAGCAGAGACAAGCACAAATCTAGACTAGACATGCACAGATTCCATCAGCATACTCTGCCTCAAACAGACCTCCTTTATCTGAAACAATCCAGGAACAAATATGGCATCTAAAATTATTGGAATTCTTGACTTATTATTTTTTCTAATTCACCATAGCCAACTGTCAGCAATGGAAGTCATACATGTTTTTTTAATATAAATTTGGCAAGGTAAATTCTTGAAAGGCTTCTTATGAAGGACTGTTTAAGAACAGTCACTCGGAGGACATTAATTGCATATCTCTGCCCTGCAGCCATATCATTGGCTGCTGTAAGACTTAGCACCAGACAAGGGAAGGAATACGAGTGTGGGCATATAATTGGTAAGGATGGTGTGTGTGTGTGTGTGTGTGTGTGTGTGTGTGTGTGTGTGTGTGTGTGTGTGTGTGTGTGTGTGTGTGTGTGTGTGTGTGTGTGTTTGTGTGTGCGTGTGTGCATGCACATTTGCCCATTTGTGTCAATTACAGCTTTACTGAGTTCTTAACATCATAAACAGTACTTAGGTAATCTTGCATTTAGGCACTCTCAGTGTAATGTGAACCTATACCGCCAGTACTCCATGGCTTTTAAACAGGAAGTTTACCCAAAATCACATCTGATAACTGTTACATGTGCCTAACATTTTTAGAAAGATCTATACTGAAAAAACAAATTGAAACATATAGCAATTTCAGTGTTGTATAGTGTGTGCCGTGTTGAATATTTATTGCATCACATATAATGAATTATTAAAAATCTAGCTTTTATGGTTAATAACCTCTGCGCTAAACATACATAAATCCAATACTGCTCCATTTCATGCAACATAAAATCTCTTTGATATGCTATTTTGTATAAATAAGATTTATAGACAGTCCACACTCAGCACATTGTCTTACTCTGATGAACTGAATTGAGTGTAGGCAGGTATCATCCTGCTCTAGTGTAGCTGTACACATGACATTTCATACCAAGTCACTCTGCACTGTTACACTGCACTTTTCGACTCAAATAGAGTCAACACTACATTTTATCAGTTTTCTTACTATAGGGTGCAATACACACTAACATGATATTGTTTAAATTCTGTTTTGACAGGCATTGCACAGTCAAGTGGAGCAGGGAAAAGAAATGTGCTTTAACATGTTGTGGTCTTTTAGGATTTGTCTAGAGAATCAGTCAAAGATTGTTAGCATAGATGTGCAGGAGCCACTACACAACAATTAGAAATAGGCAAAGCCAAATTTGTTGATATATCGCTTTTTTGCAACAATTCTTGTCACAATGCGGCTTTACACATGTCCGAGTCCAAGCACCCAGTGAGCAAGCCAAGGGTGACATGGAAAAATTCCCTAAAGCATGAGGAAGAAAACTTGGGTGGAACCAAGATTTTTTTTAAAAGCCGGGGGGGGGGGGGGGGGGGGGGATCCTCTTCTGGCTGATAACAGACACTACAATAGCAAAATATTGGAGTAACTACTCTAGAATTCAGTCACAAATATACAAAAGAAACAAATGTGTGACAACATGTGGTTAAACCATAAACTAAGCAATACATCCTGTTGATAAGTTCATAGTTTGTCAGCGTAGAGACTTGAGTCACCACACAAAGAGTCTATTAAAGGCCAGATAATGGATATAGTAGAGAGAATGAGAGAGACTGCTAAAACAAGAAGATGGGTGTTGTGGGAGAAAAGATGGGCAGGAGAACACAGACAGACATAGGAAGGGACAGACTGACAGACTGAGACAAAGACCATTGGGGGGGGGTTGATGATTCCAATATGGTTCCAGTTCACTGGCTACTTTATGGCCAGTAAGCCAGATAACCCAGTTTAGAGCCCAATTTTATAGACTACCATTTACAATCACAAATCATACTTTCAATAATTTCAATTAAATTTAAAATTTTTAAAATCTATTCACTTTTGCAGCTTTGACAGCTAGGTTTATCCACACTTCAACAAAATGTTCATTCCTGAAGATAATTATTTTCAGATGCTCTTTTGAGAGTACAGAGAGATGCCATACCCATTCATGAGACCGATTGCGCTGTTTGCTTTTTACACGACGAAGTCAATATTTAAAAAGCATATTTATTCAAGTTTTTGCTCGGTCCTTGTATTAAATGTTTTCTACAAATTTGAGGGGAACAACGACTCTCTCTTAAACAGTTTGGTGCGTTGTGGTGCGAAATCTTACAGGAAATCTTTATCAAGTAGCGCTTCAAAAGTTTATCTTGTAAGACCGGTAAAGTTAATAATTCCTAATAAGGAATGAATAAGATTATTATTATAATAATTATTATTTTTGACAGGTTTTCTGGCACGCGCTCTATTGTTAATATACCTATCACTACATACTTTTACATGAAACTTCTCAACCGATTACTCTACTACATACTCCAACACTTTCAAAAAATATATGCATAGAGCAATGCATGGAATTGCGTGTTTCTCGGATAACTTTATACTTTGTTGCGTATGCGTTCACGAATCTCTTGAATTATATTAAACAGGGTAGCTGGCTCGGTTATGCAGAAGTTCACATAGCATCTTACAAATATCCTACGCTTGCTTTTATTTTGATTATCTTGTGTTGTGTGCTGCGCAATGTACCGGAAAAGTTCAATTCCGAGAAGTCATGTAAACCTGCATTTCGCAGTCTACAACTGTAGTTTGAAAAAAACACCGACAATCTGGGTATAATTTTAATAATCATTCCTTACCTTGTACTGCCAGAAGGACCAGCAAAATGTTATTTATTGAACCCATGTTTCCAAAACGTGGAAGGGAAAAAACGTGTTAAGAGACGCCCAGCTTCGGTGAAGTTTGAATAGGGTGGTACACAAGCGTAGGATAAACCAGGCTATATTTGACGTCATCTAAGTAGGCTAGCACGTTTCAGCAATACCCTCAGATTAAGATCTCTAAAAGAAATGTATCTTTTATACAAGACAAATTAATTTAAATGTTATTCAGGCATTATAATTACACTGTATTATCAGGCCTTACAATTACACTGTATTATGTCTCTTCTGCATTTAGTTCAGTCAATACCACTGATGATTGAATGAATGATTACTAAAATATGGTCTACGACAACATTCCCAGAGCTCTTAATTCCTGTTTTACACTACTTCTACTAACATTTCTTATGTTCTCTGAATGTAGAAAAGTTATGAGTAAACACACATTCCACCATTTTAGGAGGTGTTATGCACGCAAGAATCGCATTCCAGCAAAGTTTGGTATTTGTACAAATAATTGTTAAAACATATAAAGAATGGATGGGCAATAATTTTAATATTAAAGTCTATCTACAACTACACAGTGCCCATTGGTTATTCATTCAATTCCATAACTGCGATTTCCTGTACAAACATGTTGAGTACTACTCAAACGTTTAGATATATCTGATAGAATGTTTTTCATAGCTTTAAGCATATTAATGGAAGGCACCTTCCGCTTCCAACCTGGGGGTGGGGGTGGGGGATATCTGTGAGGTATGTCTGGTCCCAGACTGCCTTATTCAGCCGTGCCATGACACGTCTGCCCAGGGCAGTTTAGAGTTATCTGACAAAATCACAAGAGTCAATCGACAAGGAAACTTTCGGCCACAAGTTGCAGCCTTGTTTCAGAGGCTGTCTGTTGTCAATACATCAGGTAAAGTTCAAAGAGAGTGATTTAATCATTTTTTCCTGTTTCACAATTCACAATTAAACAACTCTGACAGCATTTGAAAGCAAAGGATTGGTTTATATTTGGCTATATTGAAAATAATTCAACCCATCAGTGAAGTATTGCAACATATTCCTGACTTTTTTCCACATTTTACATATGAGTCTGCATTACTGAAGACATAATTCACATACAAAATGTATATTTAGATTTCCATATCTGCAAGCAATGGCCATGCCTGTAAATGGCTATAAGGTCATTTTAGAGCTTAAAAATAAAATACAGCTACCTAAATATGACTTGATTTTAAAAAATCAGCAGTTGACAACTTCTCCCCTGAGAAAAGTACATGCTTAATTATCTTTAGACTTGCTATTTATTGTCCACTGTGCATGATAGAGGGTGCATGCACAGAGCATCATCAGCACTTTCACGGACAGCATCTGTACTTTATGCACGTTGGCAGCAGTGATGCAATGGCTTGTGTGTGGCAGGCATTGTAGTATTTAGTAAGGCAGTGGTAAATTATCTATAAGATGCGTTCAAAAAAGTAACTTGGTACAACATCTGGAGTAATAGCAACTGTATGAAACTGGATGCTGAATATGCATACTCTAGCCATGATGAAGACTAGGCTATTTCTTTCATTAGAAATGATTAGCAAGTGTTTCACACAGCTATACAGTTTATGTAGGTAATAGCAGGCCTATGGAAGAGTTCAAAGCCACATTTGTAAGTCCCCAGTTGGGGAGACCTCAGGCTCCCTGATTTACAAAGTATACTTAATGTTCTGGTACAACTTTCAGTTGAAAGCAGAGGTAATTCCCATTTATTTTATTTCTATACTGATCAAAACAATGAGCCTAAGATCATACGTTACACTCAACACTGAGAGTATTCTATTTCATCATTTCATAACCAACATGTAAATATGCATGTTGTGTGTGTGTGTGTGTGTGATATATATATATATATATATATATATATATATATATATATATATATATATGTGTGTGTGTGTGTGTGTGTGTGTGTATGTGTGTCACAGACTGCTCCTTCCCCATAAGTCATGTGGTACAGTCTGCTACGTGCGAGCAATCCACAGTTTAGTAACAGGAATTGCACACATGTGTACAGGCTTTGTGAAGTGTTGCCATGTCTATTTAAACCCATGTCCGTGAGAACTTCGTTTGTTGGTCATTGTCACTATGTAAGTTGTTTAACGTCAACATCTGTCAGTATAACTATTTGAGGTAGCCGTAACGTCTGTGTTTGTGTGCTCACCTTTGTTAGTGTGTACTTTGTTAAATGTAAAACCATGTAATCATGTTCACTGTCAAAGTTTGTGAGAGCCTGTCGTGTAGTGTATGCTTCATCTTAATAAATGTCCCACATGAACGAGTTCTGTTAACTTCATGGTTTATGTAATGGTGAGCAGTAAGAAGGTGGATGCAAGTGCGGAGAACAGCAAGATTTATTAGGGGCAAATCCAGATTCAGATTCGTTATGACGGTCCAAGGTCATTGAGCCAATACGTAGAGTATGGGGATACATGATAAACAAAAACACATGAAGGCAAACAAGGGAAGCAGGCTATAAACACAAACACAAAGGCTAGGATAAACACAAAGGCACGGAGTACAAACTTACAGATACGAGCTTTCAAATACATACAGTCATTCAAACATCCAATGAACAGCAAAGACACAGGGCACAAGACAGGGTTTAAATACATTAACTTAACAAGACTAGAAACGAGGAACAGGTGTGGAAAACCAAACGAGGGGCGGAGAAAATGAAACTATGAAATGGAAGCAAAACACAAGACAGGGAAACAATGGAACAGGGAAGTTAGGAGAGACTAACTATGACAGTTTACTTTTTGGGTGGGAGGGGAGAAGAGGAGTAGTTGCAGGGTTTTGCTGCAGCAAACGGTGAGGCCAGAGGACCAGGCAGTCCACCACGGGCTAGCGTAAGCAGGAGCACGGAGGGGAAGACCGGGACTAACACCACGACAGACACAGGAATGCACACACTGATGGAGACTGACATGGACACAGAGGAGAACAAAAGGACAGGCACATTTATGGTAAAAGGGAGAGACATGGTGATGGGGACAGGCACAACACGACACATATTAAACAGTCTTGGGAAGAGTGAAGAAACCCCAGCCAGTCCTCTGAGTGTCGGCAGGGTCGGAGGCCAACCAGCCTGGGGAGGAGTGTCTCCCGCCTGCTCGGTGGTCGGAGGCTGTCCAATCCCTGGCTCATGCGTGTTGGGCTGGGACTTCCGCACAAAGACCACGCTCCCCTATTGTGGGAGTCAGGGAGTCAGGGGGCTTCCCTGCATGGGTGGGAGAAGTGTGTCTACTCCCCTTCCTACCCTTCTTCTTGCCCCTCCCAGGCATCCTTCTTCAGTTGGTGTTTCTGTGACACGATGAGGTAAACAGGACGCAGAGAAAGGGGCATGATTAAACATACACTTTATTTTGACACACAGACAACACATCTATCTTTGCACGTACGCTGTGCACACCTCAATAACCAACAAACCCACTACGATACAGGAGACATATATATACTAAAGACAATTACAAATAATGCCAAACAGGTGGATGAGACGTGGGTGTGGCAACACGGATGAACACACACACATGCACGCACACACACACCAAGATGTTTGAGGAGGGCTCGGGGCCATAACATGACACATATGGCATATCACAATGATACTATAGGCATCATCATTGTCAAACTCCAATGTCCCTAACTTCCTACTGATCTGAAGCTACATGAACCAAGTGTCATCTGTGGTGGGAGGGACAATGCTTGTGACACAATTAAATGATTAATTGTAAATGATTGATTAAATCTGAGATATTATTATGATAGTCAGGTATAAGAAAACAAAATTATGTGTTCAACACTTTTCAGACACCAACCTTTTCCACTAGAATAAGCTCTAAAGCTAGTCTATTTTGGAGAATGGCCTCTTTGATTGAGGAAAGTTCCGCATTTAACAGTTATTAGCTAAGGCTATGGCTAACATTTGCCCCGCCACTGATCTTATTCAGGGATGCTGTAGTGCCTCCTCCCAAGAATATGGACCATCCTACTGCAACTCCCGGTGTTGTCCATTGGTCTGCAGGGTGCATCTGTCATATGACACTGGTACTGGGGACACAGAATGCTTCTGTCTGGTGTGTGAGTTATGATGGTATGCCTTAAACACAGTTATTCTAGGGGTCACCACTGCGAGGGTACAACAACCTCACCAAGCGAAGCGATAGAATGTGCCATTGTATGCTCTTGCAGGGAATGTGTAATAGGCCCTAATTCCACAGACCCACCTAATGGTGGCTGTAGACAACATTTGCAAATAATCACAGTGGTTGAATGTTTAGTGGCCAATAAAACAGCTATCCCCTTTGAGATAGTTACACTAAATGATCATAGGTGATATGTCCCACCCATCGACCTTGGGGCAACCTTTTTCAACATACACAGGCATGGGTATAACATTATGGGTGTAACATCGAACATCATATTTGTTGTGACTGGTCTATATTAGGCACTATCTGTGTCACACTGAGTGGAACAATTAGCATTATAACTTTTATTCTTGGCCCACACTGGAATTTTCCATAGTACCCGAAAGGCCGTGGTAATATTCAGCATATACCCTGTGGACATTGCCACCCCACAATTAGATGTGTTGTGGTTAAGAATTTTGGAAGTTTCATTGTTAAGTGGTAGGGGCTCCCATGTGCACAGAAATGGGTGACATACAAGGCATGTGGAGTTAGCAGATAGTGACATTGCACAGGCTATGTTTCCCTCACACTTACTTAGGCTTTCATTCACTATTATGGATGCATTATCTTTGCAGGCTAAGACAACACATGATAAGGTGGAGATACATAGTTGACATTATTATGTCTTAGTGTGTGTGTTCTATGTCTTAGTCAAGGTCCAGGTGGCCCTTCACCCTTCTTGATGTATGTTGGTGCTCAGAGTGTGGGGATGCACAATCTACAATTCTCCCACCTTACCGAGGTTTGGGGTCTCACAGACCACTTCTGTTTTTGTCTAATCTGCAACAGCTTGCTGGAATGTAGGCATTGCTGCAAGTCACTACTCTATGCCTTAGGACTTCTTCTTGGGGGGTTAATTATTCCATCTCCTGGCTATATCCACGTCGTCATCTGTCAGCTACTAGTGTGCGTCGGCTCTCTTGTGGGCTTCCTCTGGCTCTAAATTCCCTGCTGGGTAGTTTGCTGGTTCTGGAACTAGCTTGCAGGGGCTGGCATGTCCCCAAGTAGCTCTCTCTGCAACCTTCACTGCTGTCTGAGTTGTGAGGAACACCTGAAATGGCACTGTTGGGCTTTGCAATGCTTTTGTCAGAAGTCTCTTACTACTACCCAGTCTCCTGGCTTTAGGTCATGCAGCAGGGCACTGGTAGGCTCCAGCAGGGAATCTTTCACTGACCTGTGAACTTGTGACAACAGAGAGGACAGGTTTGCACAGTATGACAATATTTCTGCCTTACATTCCCCTGTTAGTTGTCTGGGAACACCTGGCCCTATCCCCATGTTTGGAGGTCTGCCAAAAGGGATCTCATATGGGCTTAGTCCTGCTCATCCCCTCTAGTCCTCTAGTTCTCATGTGTAAGAACACTATTGGGAGTGCTTTTACCCATGAGAGTCCTGTCTCAACGCAGTCTTTGGGCAGTTTGTTTTTAAGGGTGCCATTTTCCATTAAAATGCCACTGAAATCCGTCTACAGCTGTTGAGTGGGTGTACGCTCTGGGGCATCACGATTCCCTGGCCTACATTATTTGTTGCACAAATCATGCAGTTTTCACAAAACTTTGGAGAGAATGTAGTGAATCCCTTCGTGAACCATTCGTGAACCAATGTATATCCCTCCTTTTGACACATGGTCCCTACCATTGATCAATTTAACATAGTACAAGAACATTTTCTTTGGCACAGGGCTTACCGGTTGGGCCATACTATACCCTTTCCTTTATAGGTGCAGCTGCTCATTTCCTAGACGGTCTTCTCCTCTGGTAGTGCTAGGCTCTGCAGCTCTGTGAGGTTGGTTGTGGGTGTAAGGGTGTCAGTTTGAGGAGAGAGGGAGGAGTTAGTTTGGTTAGTTTTGCTTAGGATGTAAGAAGTTGTAATGGGTTGCTGTGCTGCTGCTTTGGCTGCAGCATCTGCTCATTCATGCCCCAGATGTATGAGCATCACATTTGCATACTGCCACCTTAGAGGGGAGCAGGATTGCATTCAGGAGGGCTGCAATCAGGTTATGGTGTGTAATGGGCGTTAGGTTTAAAATCTTCTATTTTTCCACAGTGTGCCAAAATCATCGACTAGTCCAAAGGCATATCTAATATCTGTGTAGATTGTCACTGTCTTCCCTTCCTCTAATTTGCATGCCTCAGTCAATGCCACTAGATGCCACTATTTTGTGCTGATAAATGTCACGGCAGTGAGTCTGCCAGGAGAGTTTCAATTTGATTCACCACTGCAAACTCTACTTAGGGTTTCCCAGATTCGGCATCCCTGAATGCGGATCCATCCACAAATAGAAGCATATAGGGATTATGTAATGGTGTCTCCCCAAGATCTACCCTAGGAGAGCAAATTTCAGTAACGACCTGTAGACAATCATGTGGTATGCCATCTGATTCTGTGGGAAGAAGAGAGACAGGGTTAAGCACTGTACAATGTTTCAAAGTATTCTGTTCCAGCAGCAATTGTGCAACGGCATGAGGAATTAACAGTGTCAATGGTCTGTGGCTTACAATGTCAGTTGAGGCTGTCACAGCTTTTTCGGCAGCTGGGCGGTCTCTGAGCACAAGGTTAGCTGAAAAATAACCCAGAAGTTTTACCTTAGCACCATGGTCTTGCAGTAACACAGAAGTCATGCAGCCATTCTTTTAATCAACTGTTTGTGTGAATGGCCTATCAGGATCTGGAATGCATAGAGTTGGGGTGGCTTGAAGATCTTTTTTTAAATTTTCAAATACATTTTCATCCTCTGGTGTCCAGTTAAGCATGATGTGGGTCTGTAGGCCCTTACCATGAGCTATTGCACTTAAGCAGGGATGAATTCTCTGCAATAGGACCACATACCTAGAAAAGACATTAACTGTTTCTTAGTAATGGGCTTTGGTATTTTCTGGATTGCTTCATTTCTGTCTGCATCTAACCTTTTGTTGCATAAACTGTACTTTCTTCCTACTAGTTTTGTGAGCTTCACAGCCTATAGTCTGATTTAGGAGTAAAACATTTATAAAACATCCCTCTGGATTTTCATCCTCCTTTGACACTAATTCTAGGCCCCTTTTCACTAGGGCCACCCAGTTTAATCCCATGCAAAACACTCCCATTTCTGGATTATACTTCACACTTGGCTCAAATGTGTTCATCCAGTGATTCTGTAACCTGGTTCTTTTCACCCATGAGCCTAATGTCTCCCACTCACTCCCTTTTCCCTTAGAAATTGTGATATGTGGAACTGATCCTGGTACTGTGAACAAGCGTGAGAATCCCTTGTCATTATCAATTCTTGATAAATCAACCTCGACTGCACATCTGTGTGCATCCCAGAACAGCCTTTTAAGAACTCTGTCTTGCTGCCTTGCCAAAACCACACTCCCTCAAAAATTCCATCAGGTCCCTCTCTGTGTATGTGAGCAGTGCACTGCAAATTCTCATGTGACGTATATTCTGTGCTTGCAGGGCTTGAGTGTGCATGTACGCATTACCAGGATATTCCAATCCACATCACTAATGGTGGCCATACACAGTTGCCACTTTCCAGGAAATCTATAGCATGAATAGTGGAGATGGGGTTAGCTGAAGCATTTCTTCATTGCAAAACATAGAAAACTGTGACTCATCAGACCCTTCTGGATTTTCCTCCATTGGATCCTTTACCCACCAGGCTCCCCCATAGCTTTGCCCATCATGTCTGTCCTTTTCTGGGCATTCCCTGGCCCATTGTCCTGATTTCCTACAGTTGTAACATTTATTATCGCTCATCTGGAACGCTCCTTCCACGTCCTCGTCTGTGACCTCTTCCTCTTTCACAGCCTCGGCTTTTCCCCCTTCCCCTGTGGACCATGGCCATTTGGAGCATTGGCAAGCTTTGTGTACTTCATCCTCACATTTGTGAGTTTACTTCTGTTTAATCATGTTGAAGACTTTTTCAGCATATACTGCATGTTGTTCAAAAGGCTCAATTTTCCAGTGTGCCATGTGATGCACATATCTTTCACTTTCTGATCAATGTCCTCGTGTATTCCGTTCAGGAAACTATTTCTGAGGTGTGCTTCATAGGGGGTCACTTGTTCCCCTTCCAGATCACTTGGTTCGTCCAGTCCACTGTGTGCATCATGCACATTAGTGAGGCATGCTAAATATTGTGAAACAGTCTCTCCTGTTGTCTACACATGGCTATTTTGGTCATATGCATTCACACAGGGAATTCTATTTTAATAGAATCACATAGCCATTGTATGAATGCTGTGTAGTCATTGTTTTCTGAATTACTCCAGTTGGAGGAGGTGGTAGGGTGGGCAGAGCTGGGGGTTTGGGATGCTGGTGGGGACATCCATCTAGGCCTCTCTCTCTAACCGACTTAGGGCACTGAAAGCTTGTGCTAACATCCTGTGATTTTGATCATGTTTCGTGTGCCTTTGCCTCAGTGACCTCAGTACCTCAGTTTTTCTCCTCTCCTCTCCCTGCTTCTCTCTGTGCCCATCTCCAGCCCCAGCTATGTCTCTGTGCCCATCTCCAGCCCCAGCTATGTCTCTGTGCCCATCTCCAGCCCCAGCTATGTCTCTGTGCCCATCTCCAGCCCCACCTATGTCTCTGTGCCCATCTCCAGCCCCAGCTATGTCTCTGTGCCCCTCTCCAGCCCCAGCTATGTCTCTGTGCCCATCTCCAGTCCCAAACAGGTCTCCAGTCCCACACCTTTTCCCCATCTGGCTTCTGTGCTTCAACCTGCCCTGTGCCTGTCCATGGTTTGGTCCCGAGACTCATACCTGCCCCTGGTCTTGTCACAAACCCTACCCTTAGTCGTGACCCAGGACCTGTCCTTTCTCCTGTGTCTGCCTCTTGCTTTGTCTCAGCCCCTATGTCTACTTCTAGTGTTGATCCTTCGTTTGTCTCTTATTCTTCTGTTCCTGCTTTTGGTTTCTTTTCTGGCCCCTTCATTTCATATTGTTCCGCGCTTTGGGAGTCGCCCGTTAAACGTTGTTTTTGCCTGTCTTATTCTGCTCTCTTTCCTCGTTAGGTATTCTCACTTCATTTATGTTGAGATTTTTCTTCTCCTTTTTCATATATGCAAGTGTCTGGTTTTCCTTTTGAGTTCTGATTACCTTTGTCTTGGTTATTGTTGGTCAATCTTACGTAACCCAGTTCTGTGTATTCCGCACCAGTCCTAGTTTTATTCCTTGTCGTTATTCCCTATTAGTCTCTCCTAAGTCTTTGAACTGTTGTTCCCAGTTCTCTCACTCACCCTGTTAGCCTGTTTGTTCTTTGTTCTAGTCTGTGTTGTTGGTCTGTTTCTGTTATTAAACTTACTATTTACTTATTCTATTTGATCCATCCCTTTCATTATGGCTTTTCTATTTAGTTCAGGTCCGTCTCACATCCAAGGTGCCAGCAGTTCACAAGTGTGTGCCCTCGTCAACTCCCCCACGTCACATCCAGTTAATTTTTTTACTTTATTTTTCTGTATAGGTCTGTCAACTTGTACTTCAATATTTCTAACTGTCTCATTGAAAAACTACCCTTTGCGAAGCCACATCTTTTTGCCCATAAATCAAACTGGTCTAATGATTCTTGTCCATTAAACATAAATATTACATTTGGATGATGGCATTGTTTTAGGAAGATTTTTTCTTGTTTCCTTTTATTATTACCCATTATATTATATTTATTATATTACCCATGGTAATTATACCAATTAGATTGTGCAGGAAATGTCCAGGTTGCTTTTTTTCCTCACTTATCCCGTTATCTTCTATTCCCTGCTGTAAAGCTATTACTCCTTAAAACTCATAAGAATAAGTGTTGGTGTATCCAAAACCCCATATTTTAGATTTTCCTGAAATCTTTTCTTTTTCGGTCCCAGACCATTATTTTATTAGTGTTTCCAAAACCTAATTTAGAGTTCCTAGAACTCTATTCCCATGGTCCTAGACCATTAACAGGTTTATGAAATTATTTTCTTTCAGACATTGAGCATGACCTATGAATGTTTTTAATTATACTTATTTATACTTAGTGCCCTCACTTTTAGGGTGAGACCCCAGTGTTGAGATGGCAATTCCTGTGCTATGCACAATGTGCTATGCACAATTGCTGTGCCATGAATTGACTCTGAGGCAAAGGTAAAAAAATTAATGATTATTCAAAGACTCAGCCTGAGGGCATCTCAGTTACACACACACAATCGTGTGTAAGGGAGAGGGTGACTTCTCCCTTCTCTCAGTCCACCTCTATTCTGTTCATTCAAAACAAAGTGAAAAAGGACCACTGTCAAGAACCTGGGTGAGTCAGATATTGGGCAAGGTCGGGGTCAGAGAGCCAAGAGGAAGCACCTATAACATCTTAACTTCCTGCACAAACTGTTCAAGAGGTTGATTAATTATTAATTTTCCATTACAGACACCAGTAGCAGTAGTTAGCGGGGGCCAGGGTGTCAGACATTGCAGGCAATCTTAAGGTCTTATGCAAGCATAGGTTCTCTAAGTCATTCATGTAGGAGCTACAATATATGCCTTTTTCCAGTCAGAGGTTACTAAGAGATTGCAGAGGTGTGTCAATTAGTGAAGGTGATGTCTGATGTTGTAGTATGCTCTGGTCCCATCTCAATGTGGCATGGTGATATAACGTACAGCCTGTTATCTCCGCTGAACTGCTGGAGGTCTAAGTGGTGCTTACAAAACAGTGTGGGGTTTATAGATAATTTGACCACATTTGAGAGCTGGCCTAATAGCTGGCCTATTAGGGCAGGATGGTGTCCATCCTAATACAGAGTGTACTCCTCTCCTCTGTTGTAACATAAGCCACAGTCTTGTGACAGACCTAGTTAATTATTGACAACCCAGAACAGAGGCCAGCCAGCAGACTAACAGGCTAAACCAACCGTCTGCTGATCGCTATGAGATGTCACCTAAGGTTCATCATATTGACACTGTGTCTGTTCCCTGAGCTAGGCAGAAATAGAGAAAACCAAGAAAAACATGTCTTAATAATCTAATAAGTATTCAAGTAAGTGACTGACAGAACACTGCCTGCAACTTTAATCTAAAGCTAGGTTTACTAAATGTTAGATCCCTGACATCTGAAGGGCTTATGATACATTCAATCTTCATAAATCATAGATTTAATGTAATCTTTCTAACAGAAGCCTGGCACATTAGGCATAATCCAAAAAACTGGTTATGATTTTGAATCTTTTGAAATTATTTTTACTTCCATAAATAATGTAGCCAGTGATAAGAAACCCACCCAACCTCTTCCACTAACTGGCATCTACAGGTCACCAGGAACCAATTCAGAATTTATTAATGAGTTTGCAGATTTCCTCTCTAATCTAGTCACTCTAGTAGAAAGAGTCATTATTGTTGGTGATTTCAATATTGACTTTGCTAGTGCCCAAAACCCTTTGAGATCAGCTTTTAGTTCTATATAAGAATCAATTTGTTTCACCCAATGTATAAGAGAACCCACACACTCTGGTGGACATGCGCTTGATTTAGTACTGACATATGGTGAAGACATAGAGAACTTACTACCTGTCTGATGTCATCTCGGACCATTCCCTCATTTCATTCAAACTACATATGAGCCATAATATAATAACCTCACCTTGCTACCACTCCAGATGCACAATCACATCAGCAACTCGATTTATTGCAAATTGTCACCCTCCGGGCATCCCTATTTCTGTGGTTTCCCTGTTGTGTCTGTTTTCCTTCGGTTCCTGGTCGTTCCGTTCCATGGTTTTGTGTTCTCTGCCCCTTGTTTGGTTTTGCACACCTGTCCCTCATTTCTAGACTTATTAAGTTAATGTATTTAAACCCTGTCTTGATGCCTGTGTGTTTGCTGTTCATTGCATGTGAATGTCAAATACTGATTGTCTCGTATCTGTCATAGCCTGTTTTCCATGCTTGCTACTGTGTGTTTCGTTCTAGCTGCTGTTTCTGTTTAATTACTCCTGTATCCTAGCCCTTGTCTTGTGTAATCATGTATCCTCGTACTCTCCATGTTGGCTCTTTGATCCTGGACTAACCTTACGACTCTGGATTTTTCCTTAATAAATCTGGCTCTTCTCCGCACATGCATCCGCCTCCTTACTGCTCACTGTTACACAAATCTCCCAGACTTATCATTTGTGACTGGGATACCCTCAAACCCCACAGAACTTCAACAAATGACTGAATGCTTAGAACCAGTATTTCGCTGCAAAGACAATGATGTTGCTCCACTTACGAATAAAAAAAAAAAGGGAACAAAAATTAGTACCTTGTTGTAATGATCATATTCACAATTTAAAACAGAACGGTCAAAAAATAGAATGTAAATGGTGCCAGGCTAAACTTGTAGTCTTCCAGCTCGCATGGAAGGAGCGCCTTCTCAAGTATAGAAATGCTCTTATTACTGCTTGAACAGCTTCTGAACCCTAACAGAAAATAACAAAATAATCCTAGATTTCTATTTACTACACTTATACATCTAATTAGGAAAAATATTTATGCTCAGCACCAATGTCTCATCATAGCACAGAGACAGCACTGATTAAAGTAGTTAATGACCTGTTGTTGGCTTCTTACCAGGGGTATATTTCTTTGCTTATATTGTTTGATCTGACACTATAGATCACAACATTATACTAAATAGACTCAAATGTTGGGATTAGGGGAATAGCCTTTTCCTGGATTAAATCTTCTCTAGCCAATCACTACTAGTTTGTTAACATAAATGGAGACTTTTCATCATACAAGGTTAGCTGTGGTGTCCCACAAGGATCTGTTCTACAGCCTCTGCTTTTTTATTTATATATGTTAACTCTAGTTGACATTATATGTAAACACTGTGTAAGTTTCCACTGCTATGTTGATGATACTCCGCTATATGTACACCTACCCCAATTTCATGTTACTGAACCTCTCAGCTGCCATGGCTACTCCGACCACCCCCTGATGTCCCCTGCTGTAGCCCACCACACCTCCACCCCAGCCAATTACTTCTCCGTGGCCTTAATGTATGTTCTCTGGCGGGATGGGTTTTGGACACACGCACACTATTGGGACAAGACTAGGACCTCTAGAAAGTTGGACTACACATTCATTGCTTATTTTTTCATTTTTTATTTATTATTCTCTTAAAATTATTATTGTTGGGACCACAATAGTGTTGGCCAGAGGAGGATGCCCCCCCCCCCCCCTTTCAGTCTTGGTTCCTCTCAGGATTTCTTCCTCATGCTCTAGGGAGTTATTCCTTGCCACTCTCGCCCTTGGCTTGCTCACTGGGGGCTTGGACTTGAACAATTGTAAAGCTGCTTTGTGACAACATCTGTTGTAAAAAGTGCTACATAAATAAATTTTGATTTGATTTTGATTATATGTATCAGCCAAACCAGAGGACATATATCATCTTAGTATTATTAAACAGAGGTGCTTCTATTAGGCCCAGAGACAACTAGGTCCTCACGGTCTAATTACTCAATGAACCTCAATGGTCTCCCAATAACATCTTCTCTAACAGTTAAAGATCTTGGAGTAATTATGGATCCCAGTCTTTCATTCGAAGCTCAGGGAAATAATATGTCTAGGACTGCCTTTCTCCACCGCAGGAACATTTCAAAGATTAGGAACATACTCTCCTCACATGATGCAGAATAGTTAGTCCATGCATTTATCAGTTCAAGATTGGACTACTGGCTGTACATTTAAGTGCCTAAACACCCTCCAGCTAGTTCAAAATGCAGCAACCAGAGTTCTTACTTGAATTAGAACATTTGATCACATCACTCCTATCTTACATTGGCTCCCAGTAAATTTTTGTATTGATTATATACTTCTATTGACCTACAAAGCACTGAATGGTCTTGCCCAACAGTACCTTAGAGAACTCCTAGTTAAAATATGATCCACCATGTCTGCTTATATCTTAAGGTACAGGCAAGAATAAAAAAATTTACTGCAGGGGGAAGAGCCTTTTTCTATAAAGCTCCCACACTATGGAATGACCTTCCTGTAAATGTCTGAGACTCAGATACAGTCTCAATATTTAAGGCTAGGCTGAAATCATATCTGTACAGACAGGAATTGTATTAACTACTTCCCATCTTGGGTAAAGGTATAGCTCTGGGGGTCCATGTGCATTGAGATTTATGGTAAACTGTTATGAAGCTGTTATGAAGCTGTCACTTCACTTCTCTCTTGTCCCTTAAGTTTGTTGCCTGAGAGTGGTGGAGTGCTGATGTTCCAAGGTGCCTGTATGTCTGTGTTTCCTTCTGGCACTATCCGTTTAGCTGTAATGCCATAGCTAGATCTGCTGGAGTCCATCTTTACACATTATAGTTCCCTAATTTACACACCCTTTTACTTGGACATGTCTAATAATCTATTCTTTCTTTCTGCAAAGGTACACCCACCACTGATGTCATGTTGATGCTGAGCCTCAACCATCTCAGCAGCAATGGCTCCTCCCACCACCCCCTGACTCCCTTTGTTGTAGCCCATCACACCTCCACCCCAACCCACTACTTCTTGTTGCCCTTGATAAACGTTCTTGTGCGAGATGGGTTTTGCACATGCACACACTAGGACTTCTAGAAAACTGGACTAGACACTGAATGCTTATTTTTTATTTTTATTATTTATTTATTTATTTTTCTCTCTTTCTCACTACTTATTTTGCACCTTGTTGTTTATATTGTTGCTATTGTAGTGCCTGTAGTTGACCCGAGGAGGATGGCCCCCCCTTTGAGTCTTGATTCCTCTCAAGCTTTCTTTCTCATGCTCTAGGGAGTTTTTCCTTGCTACTTTTGCCATTGGCTTTCTCACTGGGGGCTTGGGCTCAGACATTTGTAAAGCTGCTTTGTGAAACAACTGTTGTAAATAGCTCTATACAAATAAATTTGACTTTGACTTTGACTTCACATGTATGGTACGGCATCCACACAAAAAATATACACACTGATTGTGCATTCATAGACATTTTTTCCATCACATCTTCTATATTACCTGGACAACTGAAATCATGCAAGTATAACTCACTGAATAAATGCGAGACTGGCTTCTTAAAGGGACAGTAACCCAAAAGAAAATATAACAGACAGTTACCAAGAACTCTTACATCTACAAAGTTTACATGCATTTTTCCACCTGGCTACCATCTCCCCAATCTCAACCGTAGCTTCTTGTAGTACTTTCTCAAACAGTGCTGCCGCAAGATTTGTTAAGACCTGGCAGACCGTCGCTGTACTCGCTTCTACTGCATTGCATGCAAACTTGGGTTGGTGAAAAGGATTCAAATGTATCCCTGAAGTTGCTTGCATGCTCCCCTAATGGGAAGAGTGGGTGTACTACATGCCGTCTCCTGCTCTTGAACATCACCAGTGATGTATGCTCATGAATGTCATTACCCAGTGCCTTAACCATATCACTCTCTTCAGCTTCCATACCTACACTAGGCCTCTGTGTTGAGTTAGGCAGGGTAACCTCCTCAATTACCAGAGTCAGCTGACTCTGACTTCTGTTCCTGGTCCTGGCCCAGCTTCATGCCTGAAGCTCAACTTCATGCCTGGTACCCTGAATATCTACTACTCTGTAAACTATAGGGCTCCATGCATCCTGTAGCTTGTTTCTGTCAAGAGGCTTATGTATACCAGCTGTCCTACATCTACAGGAGGACAAAACATTTTCTCATTTTGCAGCGAGATCCTCTCTGCTGCTTTTTGCTCAGAATATTCTCTAGCTCTCGTGTGCCAGTCTGAGCCATTTTTAATGAATGGATAACCAGTACTAATTCCATTTCAAATTATCTTCATGACTTAACAGAGCATTTACTAGTTACTGTGGCTGTTTATGTGTTGTAGATATCCATTCCGGATTCCATTTCTCACTGAAATGTTACTGAAGTTGCTGTTGAGCTTGTTCATGAATTGGCTGAAACAAAAAAACAATACTGGAAAAACCATCACACAACATTGCCCAGTGATTGTTGAACCTGAGAGCAGACCACAGGATTCAGTAACTATCATGCTAGCAGATGTCCAAGAAAGGGTCTCAAGGAGGAAGAGCTGGCCAGCTCCAGGCCCTGACATGGTCCATGCCTACTGGCTGAAAAGCTATCTGCACTCCATGAATGTCTGGCAGCACATATGAATCAACTGCTAATGGATGGCACCCTCCATGAATTGTTAACTGGACACTAAACAGTCCTGATCCTGAAGGACCTACAGAAAGGGGAAATTCCTATCAGTCAATAATCTGCCTCTGCACAACTGTTCGTTTCGGTGACCTTGTCTGTTTTTATTCCTGACCCTTTGCCCCTGGTCTGTTTTGGATTTTTATTCCCCGCTCTGTTTTGGGTTTGGTGTTCCGGGTTTTGCGTGCCGCAGTGTTTTGTGTGTTGGTGGGGGGTTCTGTCACGAATGGCCACCCTCCTGGCATCACTGTTTCCTTGATTTCCCAGTGCCTTAACCATATCACTCTCTTCAGCTTCCATACCTACACTAGGCCTCTGTGTTGAATTAGGCAGGGTAACCTCCTCAATTACCAGAGTCAGCTGACTCTGACTTCTGTTCCTGGTCCTGGCCATGCCACAGCAAAAGCTCAACTTCATGCCTGGTACCCTGAATATCTACTACTCTGTAAACTATATGTGTGTTTCGTGTGTTGGTGGGGGGTTCTGTCATGAATGGCTACCCTCCTGGCATCACTGTTTCCTTGATTTCCCTGTTGTGTCTTTGTTTTCCTGTACTTCCTTATTCCATTGCTTGGTTTCGTTTTCTCTGCCCCTCGTCTGTTCCTCAGTTAAAGTCTGTGTTTTGGTTGTCCCTGTTATGTTCACCTGCATCTGATTAATCCTTGATTGTTCTGGTTATTTAAGACCTGTGATTGGTATTCTAGTCTGTTGGTTATTTTGGTAAGTCAGATTGTCTGTTGTGTCTTGTTTATGACTGCTATACTGTCGTTGCCTTTTTGTTTGCTCAGTTTGTGTGTTATTTTGCCTAAGTGTTTTTCCTTTGTCTCTGTTTATTTTGCCCTCTATTTTGTTACCCTCACTTAAACCACCTCTTGCATTTGCATTCTGCTTCTTGCTTGTTCCTGCTGCAACTGTTAGAAAATGATGTGCTTAGTGAGTACCTCAGACAGCAGAAACCTGAGGTGTATGGGCATGAGGAGGAACAGGAACTGATGTCATTAGCTTGTTGTCCCTGTTGTGGAGCATAGGCCATGTAAAAAATCTCTCCAGGCCTCCTGGTCCCGTGCCACTTATTCAATATACTTCCAGGTTTTCCCCCCTTACTACTTAAATTTGTCTCCTCCATGTTTGTTTAGGCCTTCCTCTCTGTGGGTTCCAGGAGAGGGCCTGTCATATAATAATAGTTGCTGGTTTGCACACTGTGTGCCAAATCCATCTCCAGTGTCCCTGTGAAATCTCTTCTTTAACTGGCAGCTGGCATGTTTTTATCCTCAAATACTGGTTACTGATCTTGGGCCAGAAAATTCAAAGGATGCTTCAGAGGCAAGTGTTGAATGCCTGGATTTGTTTACATTTACCTGACATTTTTTAACCAAAGCAATTTAGTTATGACTAAGTACAGCTTAAACAATTGAGGGTTAAGGGTTGTTCTAGCTTTATCCATCCTTACCCTGACAGCAACTGCTCCACCTTGCTTATTGCCAAGGTCAATAAAGCTGTCTACTTCCTCCAAGACATTATTCTGTAACATGAGGGAGGGGCTGCATTGTCTGATTCTTAGAATTTAGCCCATGGCCTCAGAGAATTCTGCAAGGGTACTAGATTTCCTGCATTTGTTGCTGGGTATGTGAGCAGAGCTAAGTTATCTGCAAAGTCCAGTTCATCTTGCTGTTGACAGGGTTTCAATTGTATACCATTGTTTATCTGCTGTGGTTTTCCTCATTATCCAGTCTATTGCCAGCAAGAAGAGAAATGGTGACAGTAGACAACCCTGTCTCACCCCTGTCTGCACTCTAAAAGCTTCCATGGTTTGTTTACCATGAATCACCCTACAGGTCAGTCCTTCATATGAATTCTTTGATGTTGGTAATTTTACTGGGTATTGATGTGAGTAAGATAAGCAGGATACAGGGAGGAGTTACGTTGAACAGAAACATAGCACGCAGGATATTGTGTTTAAACATCTACGACACAGGGAGGGCGTGGCCAAATTGACAAACACACACAAGGAGATGTTCAGGAGGAGGGGCTGTACTGTAACAGGTATACCATAGTGTCTTAGCTTCCACAATGTCTGCCTATCCAGGCTATCAAAGGCATTTTCATAATCAGTAAGATTGATGTTTAAAGATATGTACTCTAGAGCCTGTTTCACTATTTCCAAAGTTGTAATCTGGTCAACACATGACTTTTAAAGCCAGCCTGGTTGTCTCTGAGAGCAGGGTCAACAAAGTATTTCACTCTGAGAAGTACATGATTTAAAAACTTTTCCTTGTATTGATGAGAATATTATGTCCAATGGGTCTGCTGGTATTTGTCTGTTTTAAGAGCTCCTTAAAATGTTCCAACCATCAATTCCTTTGACCCTTTTCATCCACTATAGCTTTCCCATCCTTTGTTTTCTCTGGTCTTTCTAGCTTCAAGACAACTTATTAATAGTGTGGTACATGTTCAAGTTTCCTTAGTAAGCTGCTTCTTCGGCCTGTTTTGTCAATGTTTATAATGCTTCTCTTTTGCCGGCCTTGCTATAGCCATGCTGATTTTGCTTTTCTAAGTTCTAAAGGTGGCAGTGAGGATTCACATGGTATGTACCACTGGCAAATGGTGGAAGTGGCGATATGGAGAAATCCTACCACTGGCTGAAAGACTGGTTGAAAGAGTGCATGGAGGCACTACTCATGTAAGCACAGGAACAATACAATATCAATAGGGGCTGGGATCTACCATGGCAAGCAGGACCCAAATTGTAGGCACTGCAAAGATGCCTCTGAGACAATCCAGCACATAAACATGGGATGCAAGATGCTAGCAGGCAGAGCATACATGGAATGCAATAACCAAGTTGCTGGCATAGTATACAAAACCATCTGTGCTGAGTACAGGCTGAAAGTCCCTAGGTCAAAGTGGAATATGGCCCTGAAGATGGTGGAGAATGACCAAGTTAATATCCTACTGGAATTCCTGATACAAATGGAGCAGATGCATAAAGATGAAGCAGACACATGATCACATCAACAACTACATCTAGATTTTTTTTGCGATTCTCCAAGACTTATCATTTGTGATTGAGACCCTCAAACCCCACAGAACTTGATCAAATGATAGAATGCTTAGAATCAGTATTCTGCTGCATACTCAATGATGTTGCTCCACTTAAGAATAAAAAAAAAAAATTATACCTTGATATAATGATCACATTAGCATTTTAAAACAAAATGCTCAAAAATAGAACACAATTGGTGCCAGACTAAACTTGGTCTTCCAGCTTGCATGGAAGGAGAGCCTCCTCAAGTGTAGAAAGGCACTTATTACCACTCGAATATCTTCTTAACCCTTATAGAAAATAAAAATAATCCTAGATTTCTATTTAGTACAATTCCACATCTAACTAGGAATAAAACTGACACCAATACTCATTACATCATCACACAGTAGTAATGAGTTCATGAATTTCTTTAATATGAAAATTAAGCACATTAGAGATAACATTAAGATAATTAATGACATCAGGTAGCTGCATAGAGGTCAGAACCAAGCCAAAAAGGACTCTAGAATCCTTTACACCTATCCAAGAGCCAGAACTTACATCTCTGATCTCGCACTCAATCTTCCACTTGCTTACTAGATTCACACTTTCTTAAGGAAATCCTTGGCTATTTTCCTAAATCATTCAAATTAGCAGTAATCTGAATGCAGCATTTGACACTATACACAGAAAATGTTGCAATCTAAAGCCCATTACCCTCTGAAACCTTTTAGCCCTGTCAGATGTGTGTGTGTGTGTGTGTGTGTACACACACACACATATTTTATTTATATATATATATATATATATATATATATATATATATATATAAATAACCACAGGACAAACTGCAACATTGGCATTAGTAAACGGTATTACCCCAGATTCAGAAACATGACCCTAGCAGTATTACCTGTGATGGGTACCACCTATCTATGTTCTGCAGGCTTACTTGATGGTCCATTTTTAGGCCACACCGTGTAAAAAAAAAATGAGGTATGGGCATTAGGCGCAGGACTGGGCAGATGCACAATAAATAATATAACAGGCACACTGTCTGTTTGCCCTGCGATCCTGGGCACTGGAGTATCTGCAGCCATCATGTGGGTATGCAGTAGGATGGCATACTCCAGCCTACCCACTTTGATTGATTGTTAGTCATACCCATCATCAATTTCCCTGGAAAGGATATTGTACCCCAGCATTAACTATCCCGTCTCTGGTCATATATACACATTCGCAGTTGACATCCGACAGGACTGAAAGGTCCGTAATTACTGGCATTGCTGAGGTAGATGAGATCTCTACTGCTGTCTTGCAGAACCGCCTAACCCTGGATCTCCTCTTGGTAAAGGAGGGTGGCATCTGCAAGGTAATTAATGAATCGTGTTGCTTTGACATCCCTTATTACATTACTGACATCATTTTGCACATGAAGACTGCTATTGCTGAGCCTCCACCCAACGATGATTCTTGGTTCAGTTGGTTAACCAACCTTGTCGGCCCTTGGGGATCTTGGCTCATAAACATGTTTTCCCGTACACCTGATTTATTGTGTTGATTCTTGTTTGTAAACCCTGTTTGTTACTGCTGTCTTCTTGCATAACTCACATTTCTACCTCTGTGATTAGCATGATTAATTTTGCCTGCATATGAGAGGCCTATATATTGATGTGATTCCTTTGGACTCAAAGGGGGGAGTGTTAGATACTAGAGTTACGAAGATCTAATTTCGTGAAGAATTTTGTCTCTCATAGCTGTTCCAGGGTGACGTGGATGAGTGGTAATGGGTAAGCATGTTTTTTGGAGATCTGGTTCAGGTTACGGTAGTCGATGCATGGACGAAGACCACCATCCTTCTTTACAAAAAAGAAGCCTGATGCCAGAGGGGAAGTGGAGGACTGGATGAACCCTTGTTTCAGTGCCTCTTCTACATACTGATCCATAGCGCTTTCTTCCTCTTGAGAGAGGGGGTAAATATGTGCCTTGGGCAAGGTGGCACCCTCCAGGAGTTCTATAGCGCAATCGTAGGAACAGTGAGGGGATAACTGTGTAGCTTTCTGTTTGCTAAAGTTATTGGCTAAGTCCTGGTATTCTTTAGGAAGGGAAAAATGATGCTCATAAGCAGGACTCTCTATAATTATGGAACAGAGTGTAAGTGTGGGTAAGGACAAACAGGTCTTTTGACAATAATCTGACCACTGTTTTATCTCCCTCTGAGGCCAGGCTATACTTGGGTTATGCTGCTCCAGCCAAGGAAGGCCTAGAATAACCGAGAAGGAGGACGATGGTAGGACCAGGAATGAGATCAGTTCTGAGTGGAGTGCACTGATGGTGAGTTTTATCAATGTGGTCCGGAGAGATATGATCCCAGCTCCTACGGGTGATCTGTCCAAAGTGGCCAGTCGAAGGGGCTTGAGTAATGGTTTGACCAGGATGTGCAAGTCCTCTATAACACGAGCGTGAAGGAAGTTGCCCTCTGTACTGCAATCCACTAGGGCTGTGAAAATAGATGAGTGAGTTTGAAATCCAATACAAACTGGTAACATAAAAGATTTTGCAACCATACAGAGTCTATGCAATGGCCCTACCTGGACTTAAGGAGTGGAAATCTTGTTCCCTCTCTGTTTATGAGAAACACTGCAACGTGGTTTGAGATGAAAATCCCTGATTACATGACTTGTTGATCCACAATACAGACAAAGACCTTCCTGGAACCGATGTCTCTGTTCTTCCTCAGATAAACAGGATGAATCTCAATGCATGTACTCCACTCTGGGTTCTTGTCTGAATTCATATCTCAGACTAGGGTGGGGGTAGGCGGACTGAGAATTACCGGTTATCCATGGTCTCCGTTCCTGAAGATGATTATCCAGGCATATGGCAAGAGCCATAAGTTGATTTAACTTGAGCTCAGCATCCCAGCACACCAGCTTGTGCAATACATCAGAATTCTGGCCATGTTGAAATTGTACAATCAATGCGACCCTATTCCATCCACTACCTGCAGCAATGGTGCAGAACTCACGAGCATAATCTGCTACCATCCGGTTGCCTCGTCGTAATTTTATGAGTAATTCTCCACTTGCTCTCCCTTCATGGGGGTGGTCGAAAACTGCTCTAAACATAGTGAAGAAATCCTCATACGTGGAGTGCTAGCCAAATCTAGTGCTTTATCTGAAAGACGTGAGGTAAGCAATGTAATTTTCTCTTGGCTAGAGCCGGGGGGGATTACTATTGAAGAATATGGAATGTTTGTAATATAAAACCTCAACATTTCTCAGGTTTACTTACTGGACAGGTGGGTTGAGCACTAGTAACCAGGGTAGATGAGACAGGTGTGGGGTTGAACTGGGTTGAATGAGCTGACATCTGTAGCTTGGACATAAGTTCTCTAAGACAATGACTTGGCTCAGACAAATGTGTTTGTTAGTCTGCCTGTTGTTGGTAAGGGCTTCCTTAATAGCTTCTGAATCTACCGTCTGCATGGGGGCGAAGTATTCTCGGGTCAGGCAAAAACAGACACTTGCGGATAGCAGGTTGGTTTAATCATTGTTCAGGGGTTGTGCAATAATCCAGTGTGATGACAAAAAGGGAAGTTAAAGGGATAATCCAAATAATAGAGATCTTAACAGTCCAAGTCAGAAACCAGAAGAGCAATCACAATATAACCAGGCAGACAATCCAAAAGGGGCAGGCCAAATACAACAACGAGGAATACTAAGAAAAGGTACAGTACACAAAAAGACAATCCAGAATAATGGTCAGTATGCTTCTAGAGACTATTGGCAATACTTTGCAAAGACTTAGAGTTAAAAACAGTTTTATATAATCCAATAATCAGGACATACAGGTGAATTCAATATTCTGGAGACACTGATCCGATTGGACGCCTCCGTTTGGTTGAGTCATTGACTGGGTGATGAATGGGTTGCTGGGTATTGTAGTCTGTCAGGGGATTTGGCCTTATGACAGAAAGGCTATCACTCTTTGGTGGTAGTAGAACTGTTTTGGCAATATGGGTAAATTTAGAAGAATATGTAACCATACTTTCTCTGAATTAAATAGACATTTAAATATAATTACAAATACAAGGACTGCAATATAGATTTATTAAAAACCAGTGCAGTAGGAGCTTTTCAAACTTGAGCTGGTGATGGCTAAGGGCCACCATTTAATTGGCAGTGGAATTTGTCAGCCCTGGAGTTCCCCTGCCCGGTGCATTTGCAGTTTTTCACTAGTGATAACCCCTGTTTTATCTGGCAGTCAAGTGCCATAATAAACTTCTGAATAACATGTATCTAGAAAAACATTTTGCACAATGCTTATTAAGATGTTTAAATATATTACTAATTGCCTATAATGTAATGATTCAAGTAAACTAGTTCAATCAAGTATTTATAAATGTAGTAAAAGTGAGTGTCTACACCAAAGCGCTTAAAAAAATACAAAAGTCTCTTTTTCTTTGGTTAGGGAGTGTTGGAATGTGTGAGCAGTGAAATACCGTAAAATCGCGCATGTGGGCGCATTTGGCTTTAAAGTGCAGATGATTTGACCGTGAATCGGTAAAACACAGATAGCTTGGCCTTTTCAGGTACTGGACTGATATGAAGCTCATTTTGAGGAAAAAATACATGCAGGTATGCTTATTTATAGTTGTCAATTAGTCTTGAAAATTCACCGTAGATATTTTTTTTTTTTTGAAACACTGAAAATAAAACAATACAAATATATAATGTTTGTTTATTTTGGTTTTTGCATACATTTGATTCAACAGAATTGGTACTTTACCAGTCTAATGTACGAAAAATTCTTGTCATAAACATTAATGTTCGTTGATCTTCGCATGTTTTCATGTATCGTTTTCGTTTTATAAGTCATTTACATTTACGGCATTAAGAGCAGACGCTCCTATCCAGAGCGACTTACAAAAGTGCTTTGTCATTTACTTATAGAATACATCCTAGTAGAGTAGGTTAGAGTCCAATATCTAGAATACTGTAGAAATACAGGGATCAGTGCTGATGCCTAGAAGTACAAAATACATAAGCTCTATCTTAGACAATGATAAGTGCAATAAACAATAAGTACTAGAGTTTGTTAGTCAACATCAGTGTAATAAACAATACAATAAGTACTACTTTCAGCCGGGTCAGTGCTCATATAAATATTCCATGAATATATGGGTCTTCAGTCTGCGTTTGAAGACTGCAAGGGACTCTGCTGTCTGGACAGCAAGCGGAAGTTCATTCCACCATCTACGAGCCAGGAGAGAGAATAGTCTTGATGCTTGGCTTCCATGAGACTTGAAGCATGGTATTGCAAGCCAAGCCGTACTTGAGGTTTGAATTAATCAAAGTACAGATTAGGCTTTGACCATTGAACTCATGTATGGAGAGGCTGGTCCATTTTTGACTTTGTAGCTTTTAAATTTGACGTGTGCAGCTACTGGAAGCCTCAGTTTTAGAGCAGACAGTGTTAATGCAAACGTTTGCTTTAGCTGCAGACTTTGCTTGTGGAGCTACATGAACACAGTGAGGACTACATGAACGAAAGACAAATTATTCAGATCACTTATTTTTTATTTCAGTTTACATACGGGCTGGTAGTTCTGTTGAAATGTAACGGTTTTAAATCGTATTTATAGCATCTGATGTCCAATATCAAATAGGCCCACTGCCTATGGTAGTATAACTTATTTTGCAAATTATAACAGTGGTCCTGGAATACAAAAGCCTGAATGATGGAAACTCTGCCTGAGGGTGGCAGTTATTAAATGCATAGTAATATAAACAAGAGCTGTGTACACCCTGCTTTCGGTATTTTAAAATGAATGTTAACCACTGGAACAAGAGAAGCTGAAATCTCCTAGCACTTAAACGCCTGCAGTCCTATCTGGGGCTGCCAGGTATGCATCCAGATCCTCCCTGGCACTAATACCATAGACTGTCCTTTGGCACCACCTGCAACTCATAATACCCTTATGACACAAACATGCCGTTGGTATCAGTATGTTGCCATGTGGGGTTTACAAAACCTTGCCATACTGGCACATAGTGGCTCATGGTTTACTTTTTATTTGCATGAAAATTATATGATGCAAAGCATTGACCTGTTATCAGGATGTTTACAATAAAAGTTTTCTCTCCTCTTTGCAAGTACCTACATCTTTGTTGCCTACAGGCTACAAGTAAAATTACTGAATGTTTAGCAATTTAATCCAAAAACATGCCAATGATGCATGCTGTTTATACACTTAAAATGTAAGCACCACTGTCACAATATCAGATTTTATTCCATAGACAGGACAGACTACAAACAGTTTACAATATCATTTTCATGCACTCAGACAAAGCAGTCTTTCAAATGAAACTCACGAGGTATTACATATTTTACTGCGGCACACTGATTCAAGGAAGGATAGCAGGAGAACACCCAAAATCCATGGCACATACAAATAAAATTAAACAATGGTGAATGTACATAACAAATAAATACTGTATTTATGAAATAAGTAAACATTATTCTGTTAATTAAGTGCAACATAAAAGTTTACATTTACACAATGAAACTCTTTCATAAAACTGTCCCAACAATGTTCAGCCAATAACCAAAGTACAAAGCCAGGTGAGCAATACAGAACGTGTAGAAAGTTTTTTTGTTTGTTTGTTTTCAAACCAACTAAACAAATAGTAATATTGCTCACTGAATTTTTAAAACCTTTAAAAGATGTATACAGCCCCAACATTTGCAAGTATTACTGAACATATGGCTTCTCTACATTATGATCTATGAAAAGGACAATCACAGGGTAGAACAAAATCATAGCATCTTGGTGGTAATACTTGTAACATTAAGAGGAACCACTGATGTTAGCTGGCACATTTGCCAGTCAGTGAGATTAGGTCATAAAGAATTTACATGCAGAGATTTTTTTTTTTTTTTTCCAAATCTAAGACAGCAGTGCTAAAATTAGTGTTGCTTTCCAGCATACACTGTAGTCCAGATTTTATGATTGGCAACACATCCACTCTGTCCACAAAAGGACTAAAGGTTTCCTCTAGTAAACTAATTAGTCACAATGTTATTTTACACATAAGGCAGCACATCTTATTACTGCAGTGTTGCAACAATTTTCACAACAATCTTTACATTACGGTTTGGCTACAATGACATAATGACCAAAAGCAGAGAAACAGAAGCATGAAATACAGGATCAAGACTGAGAGGTCCAGGTGTGAGTAGCACAGGTTGAGAAATCTGAGGGGGGGGATTGAGAGAAGCGGTGTTGAGACCAGGAGAAGAGAGGCTCAGTGCTTGGAGTCTCGAGGATAGAACTCTGCCAGCATGTTCTGTGGAATTCTCTTCAGCATCTCTTTGGGGAAGATTCGCATGAGCTGCCAGCCGATGTCTAGAGTTTCATACACACTTCGGTTCTCATATGCACCTGCAGACCAAAGCAGCATAGTGACAGCCATACATCAGATGACAGCACTGATTAATTTTACATTACCTGTGCCATAATACACACAAATACAGCACTATGCAAAAGTTTTAGGCCACCCAAGAAATACGAAGCTTATCATCATCATGACAGCAAGTATTTTTGGATGTGAAACACTATATAGTCTAATTCATTAAACTCTAATGTGATGGACATTTATTGGAAATAAACAATACAAATTAAAAAGTAACAACAATTAGATCATTGACATTTTATGGTTAGAAGACAAAGTTTATTTCCCCCAAACATCTCCTTGAACTCTTTGAAGACAACCCTTACCTACAGATAAAAACAAAAACAAATCCCTCACAGACTGGGCAGAACAGATCCTAGCTTTCAACATACCAACATGCCAGAAGATGGGTAAGATTACCTGAAACAGCTTTTAAACATAATTTCCTTGAATGGTCTGAGATATTTAAACAATACTGTTCTTTATCACAGAATCTCATCAGAAGGTCTCTCACATGCTTATGCCACTTACCTTGAGATATGAAGTTCTTCTCAAACTTCTGGAGAAACTCCAGGTACAGTAGGTCGTCGGCAGTCAGGGCCTCCTCACCTACCACAGCCTTCATGGCTTGCACATCTTTCCCAATGGCATAGCAGGCGTACTGGCAATAAAGGAGTATCATATGGCCTTAGCATTGTTCTACAGCATGTCTCCCATGTAAAAGAGTATCATACAGCCATACCATTTTTCTACAGCATCTCTCCCATGTAAAGGAGTATCATATGGCCTGGCCTTAGCATTGGTGTACAGCATCTCTCCTGTGTTGCCCTGGGCTGTTTTAAGCAATTTATTTTTAGAAAACTGCAGCACTTCATCTTTACATACTGAAAACTATTACTGCTTTTAGGCAAAGGTTGCTGTGAAAGCCAAATGTCTCTTGGACTGTACTGTTCTGTGATAAAAAACTTCAATGCAGTTCAGCTTTACTGAACATTTAGAAAACAAGGAGTCGGCCTGTCAGGTTATTCTGCATGTGTACACCGCATATATAGAAAAGTAAGTGTGTGCATGGTTTTGGACAGAGGGTCTTTAGAGAAAGGTTTGGATAAGTCCAGGTTAAGCTGGACTCCTTATGTGGCTTTGTCGGCAGAAGTTAGTAAGCACTGTGAAACTGACTGCAGCAGCTTTAAAAGGGAAGTTCAACCAAAATGCAAAAATAATCTGACAGTTATTAAATATATTGTGGATGTTTTCTAGTTGTGTTTAACAGTTTTTGTATCACTATAAAGTTAAGATTTGTATTTAACCATTTTTTGTTTGGCAAAGGAAGATCAATTTATATTTCTATGCATGCTAACTGGCTTGTTAATGTTAATTTTTTTAAATCTTAAAAAAAAAAAAGTAATACATTAAAAAACAATTTTCTTTGCAGCAAATTGTGTGATTGGAACAAGCTCACTGGTGGCATCGGCAACATAAAGGAGTGTCACTGTAGGTTGAGTAAATTTTCCATCAAGAACAAAATTAATTTTCACCTGGTCCCATTAAGAGAGCTTTGTGGAAATTATATCTAAAAACAATATGACCCCCTGAAAAGTGGTCAAACTGATATGGCATGACAACTCCACGTTTAAAGTGACCCATAATCAGAATTCACCTCATAGTCATACTCTTCAGCAAATCTAAATATTTATATGAATATTTTTTGCCTAGCAACTTGGTGAATATTATTTACTGTGTAAGCACAACACATCGAGGAAGCAGCATGAATATAGTAACTAAAGTGCAAAACTGCTAATGTTTTTGCTAAATTTCTGACAAGATAATTAGCTTCAAGATGTATTTGTGTCCCAAGACATGTGTATAACTTCTGTAATAAGCTTTTTTTTTTTTAATTAACCTTAAAAATGTATTTAAGTAATTGATGTAAATACTGTCTGAGGTGCTGAGAAATCATGCAATACATAATTAGAAGGTCTCAAATGTGAAATAAGTCAATGTGAAAAAGTTGAACTTTGTTTTTGTTCCCCTACAAACTTAAAGTAGCATTAAACAATGGAAGAAAAATATGACAAAATAATTCTAATAGAAACTGTGTCTACAGTACTAAACATTTAAAACATTTAAAAGCCTGTAGTCCAGGCTTGAAGTCTTGCTGCCACAAAACTCACCAGCTGGTTGGACACATCCGAGTGGTCCTTTCTCGTCATCCCCTCACCAATGGCTGACTTCATGAGTCGAGAGAGAGAAGGTAGAACATTGATGGGGGGGTAAATCTGCACACAGAACACTTTATATTAGCACATAATAGTGATCATTCATCTATGAAATAAATGAGCATGTGGCCCAAATTGTGGCATCTTGAAACATCATGAGAGATCATGGATGTATACCTAGTTGAGGGACATGGCCGTGGTTTCCATGGGGAATAAACCACAACTTTATCCAAGGGATCTGTCCCCATGACTGCTGGCCAAAAGGCTAACGTAAGTTGCTTTGGCTAAATGCTTCAAGCACCTACAAATGTAACAGGTGTTGACACTGACCTGTCTGTTGTGAAGCTGTCTATCAACATAGATCTGTCCCTCTGTGATGTAACCAGTCAAATCAGGAATAGGATGTGTAATATCTGTGGGAAGATGTAAAAGAGCTCACATTTTAAATTAGACTCCTTTACTGTCACTGCACAGAGTACATTGAAATTGAGTACCAATACTGATGGTGAACTCACACATAGCAAGCAACAATTAAAAACAGAAACAACTGTTCAAGTGTCCAATTCAAATTTTAAATAAATAAATAAATAAATAAATAAATAAATAAATAATATATATATATATATATATATACACACACACACACATAAAAATAAATACATCTATCTATGATAGATAGATAGATAGATAGATAGATAGATATAGATTTTTATATCTATCTATCTATCTATCTATCTATCTATCTATCTATGAGAGAGAGAGAGAAAGGTGTTTAGGAATGTATAAATAATATATAGGTCTTATTGAAACATTTCTAAAATATAACTATAAGCTGTGCAGATAATCACAGGTCCCAAACTGTCAGAATCCATATTTGCGGTGCCAGTTCTTGAATGGCCCTGGGGTTGAAGCGGTTATTAAGTCCATTTGTCCATATATGATATGATGGGCATTTAGTGTCTGCCAGAGAACAGCAGGTCAGATAAAAAGAGTGTTTACAGGGAAAACAGATTTAACATTGCATTATACATATTACATTGCATTATACAATAAGCCAAACTTGATTAATAACATAAAACATAAGGGAGTATAGAGATTCTGTGTCCTTTCAGAATGATTTGTGTACAGAGCAGATCTATGTATGTATGTATGTATGTATGTATGTATGTACACACATATATGCATACAGAGCAGATACAGATGCAGATGTATGTATGTATACATACATACACACACAGCTCTGGAAAAAAAAATGAGACCGCTACAATTTTTTCTTATTTCGGCTTCTCCATATGTACAGCAGCCATTCCATTCAAGTGTTTGTTCTTCACAGACACACCTCATTCTACTTAATGAGATGCTGAATAGGTGATCACCTTTACAAAATCCTATTCTAACATGCAACAGTATAAAAACCATTGCTGCTGCCATCACTATTCTCTTGTTATAGAACCAGCTGGATGGGGAAAAGCAGTGCTAGGACTACCCAAAAAGTAAATGTAGTCAAACTACCGCTACAGATCATGACAAGCGTTGAAAAGAATGGTTCAATTGTAGTTTTACTCTCAGATGGATACAGTGAGCATCAGGTTGCTTCCATCTTGCAAATTTCAAAAACTATGGCTCATAAGAACAAGGTTAAGCAGCAAACACAGGGGCCAACAGCAGCTACAGACTGGCAGAGGTCGAAAACGATCGCCACCTCATTTGAATGTCACTTAACAACCGTAAGATGACGTCAAGTGACCTACAAAAAAAATGGCATGTGTAATTCACCCCAGCTGCTGCAACAAGGACAGTTTGAAACAGGCTTCTAGAGGCAGGGCTGAAGTCGTGCAAAACTAGAAAAAAGCCCTTCATCAATGAGAAGCAAAGAAGAGTCAGACTGAAGTTTGCAAAAGACCATAGAGGACTGGAGTAAGGTCATCTTCTCTGATGAGTGCAATTTTCAGCTTTGTCCAACACCTGGTCATGTAATGGTTAGACGGAGACCTGGAGAGGCCTACAAGCCACCCACTGTGTCTCGCACCCACTGTGAAATTTGGTGCAGGATCGGGGATGATCTGGGGTTGTTTCAGCAAGGCTGGAATCAGGCAGATTTGTCTTTGTGAAGGATGCATGAATCAAGCCACTTACAAAACTGTGCTGGAAGAAAACTTCCTTCTTCTCTGAAAAATGTTCCCCAACTCTGATGACTGTTTTTTTTCAACAGGACAATGCTTCATGTCACACAGCCAGACCTGAACCCCACTGAAAACCTCTAGAATGTGATCAAGAGGAAGATGGATGGTCACAAGCCATCAAACAAAGCCGAGCTCCTGGAATTTGTGGCAGGAGTGGCGTAAAGATACCCAACAGCAATGTGAAAGACTGGTGGAAAGCATGCCAAGACGCATAAAAGCTGTGATTATAAATCAGGGTCATTCCACCAAATATTGATTTCTTGACTCGTCATAAGTTGAAATATTAGTACTGTGTTGTTTATAAATGAATATGAGCTTGGTTTCTTTGCATTATTTGTCGTCTGAAATTTCTGTAACTGTTTTATTATTTTCATAAAAAAACATGCTCTGTAAAAATGTGAGTTCTGTTTGATTGTTAGACATTCTCCAGAGGGTGCCTCAATAATGCTTGTTAACACTGACCTGCAATAAAGGACGGGACCAGCTCTTCTCTTTGACTAATTCTGAAGTCTGCATCTTTATTTTCTATTTGAATGTTTAACTTTAAAACTAGCTGACTGGGGACTTAGGAACAACAGTGGGATGTGTCTTATAACATGTTGGCTGCTCGGCTGATGCAGCAAGAGCTGAATAAGTTCCCCACAAAGGGAAGTGAGCACCTGATGATCTCCTGGGTGGTGTTGATGACCCTCTGAAGGGCTCTCCTGTTCACTGTGCAGCTGCTGTACTAGTACATCAGCACATGCTCAATACAGCAGCTTCAGGACAGTATTCTTGTACTTCATCACACTCCTAATAAAGCAACTGGAATACCATGCAAAGACATTACACCAGCATACACTTGATAGAGCAGCTGGTGTACCACACAGATACAGTATGTCAGCACATACAGTGGGACAAGGACAACACCAGCTTCTCTTGTAGGTTGTTTTTCCTGAGAATCCTCAGAAGTAGAGTAGCTGCTGTGGGGTTAATGGGGTTAATGGTGCAGGAGAGGTCTTTGTGATGTACACACACCCCCGGAATCTGAATGTAGGAACTCTTTCCACACAGACTCCGTTGATATGTAGTGGACCAGGGTCTGTCCTGTTCTTCCAGATGTCTAAGTGCATTTTCAAAGGCAGTCCTCAAGTACTGCTGTGAATGCGAACAGATGGGGAGAGCATGGGCTGTGCTGGCTCACCGTCGTTGGGCATAGTGAGGATGGGGATCTGGGTAATGGAGCCATTGCGGCCCTCCACACGCCCAGCTCGCTCATAGATCGTGGCCAGATCGGTGTACATGTAGCCCGGGAAACCTCGGCGGCCTGGAACTTCCTCTCTGGCTGCCGACACCTTTGAAGTTGGTTAAAATTATGTTTACAAATCACAGAGTTTTATACATATTTCTAACCCATGATGTATGACTGACATAAATGACTAGTCAATGATGGATGCAGTATTTTTTGTTTTATCTGAAACTTTAAGAAATGGGATGAGAAAAATAATAAATCCTGGGCATGAGACAGAACAAAGATATCATCAATGACTGAAGCCCTTCAATCTTCATGTTATACCTAGGATTGAGATTAGGATTATATTTCGGATTGTTTTGATGTTTATGGTGGTGGTCTGGATTAGAATTGGGATTGTGTTTATGGTGAGGATCAGTGCAAGGCAGGGTAGATAATTTGTTTAAGATTATCAATGTGGTTCATGTTGCAGTTCAAATTGGAGTTACTTCCAGTAGCAATGATTGACTCCCCACACCTCTCTTAAAGCCTCTGCGTAGGAGCTCATGTCCGTCAGGATTACCAGCACGTGTTTCTCACACTGATAGGCCAGGAATTCTGCAGCGGTCAGGGCCAGGCGAGGGGTGATGATGCGTTCAATCCTGCACATTAATCCCAGTTTATAGTGCACTCACTTTTGAACATCAAGGCCATCATTAAAAACAGTATGAAAAAAACACCAAAAGGATTTTTGAAGACTGAACCCATTATTATGACTATAGTAATATCTGAACAGATTCTGACTGAAATATTGGAAAACCTCCATATGTGTTTCAGAGAGCACTTACGTGGGGTCATTGGCCAGATTCAGGAACAGGCACACATTGTCCATGGAACCATTCTCCTCAAAGTCAGATTTAAAAAATCTAGCTGTCTCCATGTTGACCTAAACACCAATTTAAGCAGTTAGAAAGAGTCTAATCTTCTAATCACACTGTAAAAACAGCATTTTAGGATGAATGTGACCCTCTATTTAAGTTTTCCCTCACCCCCATGGCTGCAAACACAATGGCGAAGTTATCTTCATTGTAGTCCATCACATCTTTGGACTTCTTTACTAGGCCAGCCTGACGGCAGATCTGGGCAGCAATCTGAATTTACAAGCAGATTCACAAATATATCTCTGGTGCTTTAGACCTTTGGAGTGTCAAACTGCAGATAGGGTAGAACTGTATACTATATTGTTTCTACTCAGCTCATTATCAAATAAGGTGACAGAGAAGGGAAACAATTTAATTATGCAGTGTTGTGCCAATGAAGGGCAGATGAATTATAGAAGAACTACTGTAAACTGGACATCAATAAAAGGCAAAGTTTGGAAAGGATGAGGAACTTTTCTGATTTAACCCAGATTCTAGTTTTCTTTTGATTCTTATGGTAATAAAGATGCTCAAAAATAAACACTGTGAATAAGACCTCATTATGAGGGAGACCAGCTGCAGAGAAAATGGGTATTTTCTGTCCCCTGGCAATGCTGTTCATGCCATCGATGGCAGAGATGCCTGTCTGGATCATCTCCTCAGGGTAGATACGACACTGTGGGTTGATGGGTTGGCCTAGAAAAAGCAAGAACATAATTTGGAGAACAAAAATAGGTATATTTCAACACTGAAAATGCAGAGTAAACAAAAATATAAATATAAATTTCTCAGCTGGAGGCTGAACATCACTCATTCTGATATCTTCTGATAGAAATTTTAGTTTGCATTTGCTGTTCTATATATTGTCCATACAGCTGTGAGTTTCAAAACTATTTATATCAAAATCACCAGTGCTGAATTAACATATACAGTAAAGTGTTCATTATATTCATTTGGACACGTCACTATCAGAGGTATTTCAACACATGGGATTTTGCAGGGAAGTCCACAAAGTACAATGACCAATCATATCTTCTCAATGGACCTGCTCTTTAAGTGCTCATTAATCTACAAAAACTGAATAAACATCTCAAATTGAAGATAAAACAGGCTTTGTGTTTACCCATGATGTCTAAATAGTCCTCTGCCAAAACAGCAGGACCCCGATCAATCGGCTTCCCTGAGCCATTGAAGACACGACCTGAGAACATATAGGGTTTGAACAAAATCTTATTTTTCAATTATTTTATGTAACAGCTATGATGATTGACTATTTTATTGTTCTTACCAAGCATATCCTCCGACACCGGTGTACGCAAAATGTCCCCTGTAAATTCACAGCATGTCTTCTTTGCATCAATGCCTGATGTTCCCTCAAACACCTAAACCATGTTAAATTAAACATAAGATGACGACTTACATCATGTACAAGCAGTTTCAGTGCTGGATTACCCATATGCTGCAAAGCTCCATAGCACTCTCTGATGCTCCTATATCAAGTCAACAAGGACTTGAAAATTAGCTGGATAGTTGATTAAGCCATATTGTAATGAACTAAACTGCATCGGTGTAAAGACAGAAAACATACAGATCATGAAACATACATTAACACCACAGGTTAAATGTAGGTTATTCATCACCTGGACTACAGCTTTGGAGCCAGTGACCTCCAATACCTGCCCGCTACGTTTGGTGCCATCAGGAAGGGTAAGGTGGACAATCTCAGCATACCTGGGAAACTTCAGCAGGTAAACGACTATCATTATCAAAAGACCAACTTTTAACATTACTTTTCATATACAATTAATTCTGACTGCTCAATAACTGAACTGAAATCAACTACAAGCATGTAGACTAGCACCAATTGCTGGCCCCGCAGATGTAGCATAAAAATGCCACATGGCCCATATACCATCAAAATTATATGAAGTCATTCAATCAGTTCAGACATGAGATATATTCTAGTGGTGAAAGCCATGTTACTATCATCATCACTGTGAAGCAGAGAGCAGAGCAGGGTACTTAGAATAGCAATTTAATCATAACTTTTACCACTTTTCCACCAACAAAGTGCTGATGCTTATGCCACAGCTGACAGTTCCTGCAAACTAGTGAACCTTTTAAAGCAGTGGAAGTGTGGGTCTGTTCTTAAAAGCCCAATATTTACATATTTGGATGTGTTCACGCCATCATCCAGAAACAGAAGTTGTAATACTTTGTATAAACTACACAGCCGTATCACAAGTAATGAGTTTGTTTCTTGTATGGACCACTGATGATTCATTATTGCTGTATTTGCTGCAGTTCTTGTGCTTTTAGTTGTACATTGCAGTAAGGCGGGTAGAGGTAAACAACTTTACAAAGCGATACTAGGATCACACCCTTCAGCCACTTGCATCACAGGTTCGTTGGTTTCACACCAGCAATATAATGGTGCAAGAACGATAAGATTTTTCTGGCTGAGAACCTGTGATTTTGCAGTGGAAAGGCGCAAGACTATTTGGGATTTTGGCAACAGCATCATGCCAGTGGAAAAGTGCTATCTGAGTACTAGCGGAATTGCATTATTTCTAATGCATAAGTGCTTTAAAGCAAGTTGGACCAATGCATCAACTTGGAGAAATGTTTCTCAGCCCAGTTCTAGATAGAGCATAAATGCAGACCATCTGACGGACTATCCCAGCCATTAAGAATACTGAGTAGCCTTGTAAGAGGATAGCAGGGTGTGGGATCAAACAGAGTGAGATATAGGTGGTATTTATGCAAATGATGGGCATTTTCCCAAAAGTCCACTGACAGAGGGGCATCATGCCATAAGCAGACAAAAAATAAATTATATTTCAAAGGAAACTACCAAAGAAAAAATAAATTATCATTGAAAAACAAAACAAAACAATACAAATAACCCAAAGAAATGTAGCTCAACATGCATTCCAATTATAGCAGTACATCAGCGCTTATCTACCAGCTACCTCAGAGTGCTTCTTATATATACTCTTTGCCCCTTGGACCAGTCCATTTACAGATAATATTATCGTAATATTTCCCCCATATTGTCCAAGATAAAAGGTGTGTCATTTAAAACATTTTCCAGTTATACAAAATTTTCTTATTAAAATAAATATACACATATCCAAATATATAGAGCCGTTAACCAAGATATTGTGCTCCTTATTCTGCTTGGGAAATTACCTGATCTAACCTGGTCCACATTATCACTCTGGCTGTACTGTCTGTCAGCATGGAAGGGGAAGGAGTCCCGTTACAAGCCTGTAAAGGTGTGCTGCGGGCTGGGGTTGAGCGTATATGGTCTGGTAGGTCCCAAGAACCAGACTGAGAAACATGGAGTAAGGATGCTGATATGTAATAAGATACAACACCATTGCACAATACCTTTACTTGGTCCAAAATCACCAGTGGGCCATTGACACCAGACACTGTTTTATACGCTGTGGACACAAAATGCCAGTAAGTTCACAGTGAACACCCCCACCGCTTATTTGGTTCCAGTGTTACATCAAAATCAATGACCAGTGAATTGTGTGACCATCGCGAATGTTTTTCAGTAAATTTAGAGACTTTTCTTGTGCACAAGCTGTTTCAGCAGACTGTGCAAACTTATTAGTTAGTTTTCATAAGTTCTTGTTTCTCATGCTGTTTCAACGTGAGTATCATTTGAGGTGTCTTGTTATCCTGCTTTATACCTTACATTTCATTGAATACCATTTTATGGCAAATGGAATTCAAAATGATAAGCTTCACATGGAGAAATCTGCAATAGCATGTTATGTTTAGAAAAACAATCCAAATCTTTTTAGAGGACTCATCCTCCTTTCACTTTTTTAGACAAAATTACATTTATGAATACCATTTTGAACAGCTTGTCAGAAAATGTGACCCCGAGGAAGATTACAAAAAATAACAACGAAACACTAACCAAATCTTTTCAGATGATGTACCATCACTTTACTTTATCAGCCAAAAAGACTTACCTGACAATAAACATGCTTACATGAGTGTACAGAACAGCCTTGGCAAAGTGCTCACCATTTTTGACAAGAGAAAAGTATAATTTGACTTTAGTTACAAGTTAAACTTATAATTTTGTATATATACAAACAGTCAAGAGGGGTTAGAATATGTGATCCCAATACAACATATCAATGATACATAAACACAGATGAGTCAAAGCATTACATTCTTACTGGACCTTGCTTAATGGTGAGAACTCAATGCAATGCACATATCTATCTCCTGGGTTTCAACACCACTATAAAACACTTGGTCAAGGAGGGAAGGAAGGCTGCAGGAGTAACACACAGAGCTTTTTAAATTTACCAAAAGAAAACCAAAACAAAAAACAAGCCCAAGATAAAAGATCAACTTTTCTTAATCTTCTTATCAGCAAAGATAATTCACATTGTAGCCAGGCTCTCCATGTGTGTTCTCAGACTGAGGTAGCCTAAAGAAGGGAGAGTTTGAAAAGGCTACCTTCAACTAGACAGAGGTGTGACCAATTTTAACTACCCACTGGTTCACCTGATTTCTCTCTCCACCCTGCAGATGACGCTCGGTCTCACCCTGCTGCAACATCACATATTCTAACATTAGCTGACAGAAATAGTGACCCCTGTGACACCTTGTCTATACACCTGCGTCACAAATGCTTTTTTGGCTCAAGAAGTGAAGAGATGTCAGGTCATCAAAATTATTTGTTGAGTGTTTTAATATTATTTATTGTAATCTTTCTGCAGGTCACATGTTGACCCATGAGCCTAGGCTATTCCGTATACTCCTGTCATGAACTCCTTTTAGGATGAAAAAGTGAAAGGACAGTAAGTTGTGTAAAAAGATCTGATCGTTGTTTTGCGTTTGATAGCTGGTATTACAGTGGGCTCACATATTCAGATGAATGTCAGAAATAGCGAGCCCAGTGCCATGGCTGTTTGAACTCGTCATTAATTATTTTTTGTGAATGTGAAAAGATTTAGTCAATGTTTCAACACAGATATCTGGTGTACAAGTCCACCAATGTTTCCTTTCTTAATGCTTTTCTTCGACAGTCTCAGATTTCGGTGTAACCAGATCCAATCCGTTCTGTGTCCTTAAATTAGTGAGCTAACAGACTCTAAACCCCATCGAAATGCAGTCGTACCGATTTGCATGTCTGATTGTGACTTACTGAATCAACACCAATGTTAATACCAATGTTATTGCAGTAGCCCAATAATGGCATAATAATAAACCACGAGGATGAACATATCAGTAACTCCTAAACGTAAATTAAGAAAATGCTTAAAAAAAACCAGCAAACATATATTCTTAGCAGACGTGTCATTTATTAGCTAGCTAGGCTTACAGTGCCGCTCATGAAGATAGATTACTGTGGTTTTGTGTTTTACTGGGATTATTCGCAAAAGCAGAGTCTCGCAGCTTTCACCATGTATTCTGCTAGTTGTACTAAACAGAAGTGTGGAGTGTGGTAGCTAGCTACCTTAACATGATTACTTGTCTTGACGCTTTATCTGATCTACTAGCTAGTGAAATGGCTGAGGTGCATAATCTCGGATGAGGTTCGATACCCATCTTCTCCCGCTAGCTACAGAGCTGTCAGATTAGTAAAGGACAGTCTTCTGGGGCACATATGAACGTCACATAGCAGCTGCTCACAATTATACGTAAATCCATACAAACGTCAACAGGACAGTTAGCTAGTTAACCTAGCTACTTACTAAATCGCAGCTAAATTGGCTTCCAAGCAAGCTATCTAGCTATTTAGTTATGTAACCAGATGATGCTCTTAGGTTTACCTGCGTCCTCATGTTGTCATTCATTCATTCATTCATTCATTCACTCACTCACTCATCACCGATAGCTAGCTTGCTAGTGTTTATCGGGTCGCTTGTTTCCCACTGTAGCTATCTTAGCTGCTTGGCTGGCTAGCCAGCTGGCTGGCTACACGTTTTTGTAATAAATTCGCTACTCACTTAGTCTCGGTTGAGAGATGTAGTCACGACTCACGGCAAATGCATGCTCTCGAGCAGCAGGAGTCTTGTGCCCACTGACAGCCGATGAAATTTCACTTACGGCTCCACTAACCATTCCTCGGAGAGCCTTCATGATTAGCTAGCGTTAGATAGCTACGCTGGCAGACAGCAAGCAAGTCGTGACACTTCTGCGCATGCCCAGTCGTGCCTGACTTTCTTACCCTTCCCCTAAACTAGAGACAGTTTTCAGGCACCATTTAGTGGAGCCAAAGTATTAGAAGCAGATTTAATTGACCTTAACAATATTTTATGCACACATTTTAGAAGACAGACAAAATATTCAAATTTAAATTTCATACGCGTTAAAAATAGGTTCAGGAGTTTATTGTCATATGTACTGTACATAGTTACATTGCACACTGAAATGCTTACTTTGCTTATCCTCCAGACACCAGCAAGAAAATCAAGGAAAATAGAAACAGAAAATCTAGGTAATACACATCTAAACAACAAACTATATATACAACAAATGATAAATAAAAAAGGCACCTGTACAGAGTTAAACAGTTACTAGTCTATAGTGTGCAAAAAGGCAAGGAGCAGCATTCATAGGTGTAATACTGCAATGTGGTGTGTGAAGAATTGTGTTCAATGAGTAGAGTATGTATGTGCATGTGAGGAGTGAAGAGTGCAGTTCAGTGAGTAGTGTGTGAGCCTCAGTATTGAACAGCTTAGAGCTGTGGGAAGGTAAAGTGGTTCACAAGCCTGACTGCCGGTGGGTATAAGCTGTTCGCCAGTCTTGTTGTCCTGGCCTTCACACTTATATAGTGCTTGCCTGATGGTAGAAGAGAGAGAAGAGATAGTTTTTGGGGTGTGCTGTCCCTGATGATGATGTGGGCCCTCCTGATGACCCTGGTATGGTAAATGCCCTGTAGTGCAGGGAACACTGTTCCAGAATAAGCAATGCAGGTTTTATTACCTGCTGGATTGCTTCCCTGTCCTGAGCAGTACAGTTTCTATACCAGACTATAATGGTGCATCATCAGTGGATGAGTTTTGATGATATGCAAACTGCAGGGGGTCTAAAGTGTCTTGACTATTCTTTCAAAGCACTTCATCACAATCAGAGTGAATGCAATGGGACAACAGTTATTTAGGCAGGTCACTGTGATTTGCTTTGGGAGGGGTACAATGGTGGGGGTCTTGAAGCTAGAATGAAGGTAAATCATAAATCATAGTAATAAAAAAATCCCACCACTACACAACCCATGTAGTGGAACAGTGATCAAAGAGGTGGTTCTTAGATGCATGAGTTACTATGAACTGTATTCATTATTGTTTACAACCCTGGAAAAATGGCCACATCTACTCTCTAGAGAATAAACAGGTGCATAACTGGAAATGCCTGCCTTAATGCTGACCAGTTCAACAGAGATTTAAAGGTGCAATAATCAGGATTGATGAAGCACTATTTCTAGGGGTGAAGTAATTGGACACAATAACACTGGAACATTTTTTTTTTTTTTACTTTTGGCATCTGCCCTCCATTTCTGCCCATGAACACAGTGATGTACAGTGGCCAGCAGAGATCATTAAGTTTTCTACCATCACCAAAATTGCCATGAGTTCACTTTTGACATTGACATAGGCCATTTGAATTATTTTATTTTAAAAAGTTGTTAGCAAAAGTTAACTGTGTGGTAGCTATTATCTCAAGGAGGAGTGCTTGTATACAGAAGCCTATATAAATGACAAGCATCAGGTGAGGACTACAATGCTGGTCTATCAACAAGCAAGAATTGATTTATAATATTTGGCAAGTTATGTTGGCATACCATTACATTTCTAGAATTAGAAACCCATAAAGATTTATCTACTCAATTTATGTAAAGTCACTTGATACAGATCACATTTACATAACTGTCCAGGAGGAATGTTGCTAAATGTATGTCCTGTGTTCATCCCCTTTGCATGCGATAAAGCATATTAGGGTTTTACTAATTTAATTACGTTTCTTGTCATGAATTGTTTTGGCAGCATGGCATGTTTTTTTGTTTTTTTTGCCCACAGTACTTGTTTAAATAATAAAAATAAAAATTACCCTCAACTTCTACCTCATAGCAACCACCTGGAACATAATAGCATCCACTTTGCTCCACCAACAATCTTTGATCTGACAGCAAATGGTTAGCAACTACCCAGTAACAACGTAGTAACCATCTCGCACACCATAGCAACCACTAAGCAATGGGATAGCAGGTACCTGGGATACCTTTTTGTTTAACTTTTAAGTATCAACATCAGCTTTAATCATTTTAATAACAATGAGATGATGTTACATTTATACAGCAATTCATTTTACATTACTTATGTGTTGTCAACATTAAAACAGCCAGCCAGCCATTTATTCATTTCTAGCTGCTTTGTCAAGTTAATTCACAAACTTTGCCTTTCAAGTTATTATATTTATTATTATTATTATTAGATTATTATTCTTACTTTTGCAGGAATACACACATTAAGTAAATGTCTTCTATTAGTGCATTTTATAAGTTATTCTGGTTTCTTTTGTACAGTTTATAGATTATTACACATCAGAAATATCTGATTCTGACTGCAGATATGGAGTCTCTTCCCTAAAGATGGGACTGTGGTTTTCCTGTGATTCTTATCCAGTTGTTTGAAGTTACTCTTCTGTTTAGTTCATTCATTCATTGGTTATTCCAGTATTGTGACAACTATTATTTACTGACTTTTTTAGTCCAGCTAATAATTAATTTAGTAAATAGATTGGACTTGCTCTTTTGTCAATTATGACAAATGTTTACTGTTAATGTGGACAAAGCAGTTACAAAAACCATCACTATCAGTTATACCATGTATGACTATGTACATAACAAATAAACTTTGAAGTAAATATTTCAATATTGCAGATGCCAATTCACTTCAGAAATTATGGTACCTTTTCTTATATTAACTAAATGTTCATTTCTAAAGCATTTTAATGGAAGGTATTCCTTTCACATGTCTGCTCCTTTAGGGGTGTAATTAATATGGAATATGGTCCAGACAATTCTTTTGGAGTCTATCACCACACTACTTTTAATTCATGCTTGACTAGACACTAGACCTTGTAAAGCCTCCAACGTGATTTAAATCTTTTTACCTAGTGACTGTATATAATACATTGGAGTCAAATTAATAAGGATTAGCTATGTGCTAGGTCTTTGCTGCTCATTTCACTCATTGGTCCTCCACCAGATCTCTTCATCCCCAGACCTCAAATGACTGCTGATAAACAGTATATGGCCCATAACGTGCAGGTACTGTATTCAAGGTTGGGAGTACCCTACACCCTGGTACCTTTATTTACAACTATGGGTCTTTTCTGTAGATTTTGTGTGATGTTACTCAGAACACACACAAATGTCTTTGAAAGCACACTACTGAATGAAAAATGTGAATGATGTACTTTCTTAGAGTATCAGTTGAGGCAGTTGTGTTAATCATGTCTTTGCTGACTAAGATCTTATATAAAATAATTATTTACCAGTTGACCACTAAATGTACATTCAGAAAAACAATATAATACCCCAATTTCTCTTTGCGAAATTATTATTGTAGGGAAAACAGCTACATTTTCACAGCAGTTCTGCACTCTGTAACACTCAACCATGAAAACTGATCATATTTCAAAACTTTAACTTCAGTCAGAATTAAAAATGGGGAAACAACCAAAATCCTTAACAGCACACCATACCATACAGAGTTCATCCACACTGAATCCATAAACAACTGACATAGGCACTGAATCTGTACGTGAAGTTCAATCTGTAGGTGATATGACCTGCAAGTCTGTGTCACACAATATGTCCATATTTGCTGTCAGATTTGATGTATGATTGGGTGATGTAGCTGGTGCTGCTGGAAGGTGACTGCTTTTTGTGGGTTTGGCTCATCTGGCTATAGGCCACTCCGGAGCTTGGCCCACGGCTGGTTGAGCGGTTGTTTGGAGCTGGAGCATCCTCCCTAAAGGACATGGCAAACACACTGCATCACTTATCTAGAAAACAGTATAGCTCAGTATAACAGCAGCTTTGCACTGCAGGATTTAAGATTTCCTACACTGTAAACAATTTTTGCATTTTCTACTATTAATTACTATGTTTGTTTGAGTGAGTATAGTACTTTAGTATTATCGTAGTAAAGTAGTAAAGTACTATAGTATAGTAAATGTGATTTACAGTTTTATACAGGATCCTGTGTGGCATTATGAGAAAATATTTACAGTAGCGGCACACTACAGTATACAAGGTCATACTGCATGGCTACTGTAACATCACTGTGAGAATATAGCAGTAATACAGCAAACAATACAGTATTATCAGCTTTACATATAAAACCAAGGTACCAAATGTGTTGTTCTGAAACAGCAATGAATGCTTGTCTCTACTCGTCAATAATATTTGTTTTTCCCCCATTCCCTTGTCTTTCCATAATTTAGTTTTTTCAAACTTCTAAAGTGATCAAAAATTAATATTAGTGAACTAGGGCAAGTTTAAACTTAAAATGTAACAAGGGGTGGCTAATTTGTTTAATGTTAGTTGGGTAGCTACCTAGTCTGCTAACTGACCCAGTATCCTGCTGTCTATGTAGTAGAATACTAACCTTTTCTGATAATTCATATTGCAAACTGTTGCATCTTAATTTTACTTACATGTGAACATTTTAAACAGATTTTCTTTGGGCTGTGACTGATATCCCTCTAGATGTTTCACCTTTCATGCGTAAAAACCAGAATCAAAGACAATAGCTGAGCTAACGTTATCGTAGCAACTGCCTAGCTAGTTAGTAGATAAGAATAAACACATTTTATTGCATTCTTTTGTTAAGAACTTTGACTCTTTAAAATGGTATTACATGTATCTTATAAATTAAGAAATAAAATAGTTAAAATAGCGGGACAATTGTAAAATTGCAGTAATGGCCAAAAATGATTAACATTGGCCACTCCTGTAAAAATACAGTTTTACTGTATTTTTACAGGAGTGGCCAATGTTAATCATCAAATACAGCACAAGAATATCACTGTAAACAAACATTAATGTACAGTGTTGTAAATACTAATTACAGTACAGTGCAACACTGCTGCCTATTAGTTACTTTTAATTTAAAGGTTGTTTTTTTTTTGTTACAGTGCATGTTCTGTGACCTTCAAATATAAGAGCTAGAAACTCCTACATAACCAAAAGATAGAAATCTCACACCTACACATGAACAAGGATTAGAATTACAAGGTGTCAAATTTGTCTTTCTTGTAAAATGTCTGCCACCCCAGTACATCCTATACAACATTGCTGATACCTGATATCATTGGAAAGCTCTCGCTCATACTGTTTTCTTTCCCATCTGAAGACAATGAGCCATATGACAATGAGAATGATTATAATGAGCAGCAGACATCCAGACACAGTGCCAGCGATGACCCCAGCCCTGTTAGGAGCTACACACACACACACACAGACACACACACATACACACAGACACACATACCCATACACACACACACACACACACACACACACACACACACACACACATAGTGAGAGCAAGAGAGACAGAATATAAACACTTGCTGTATAAGTAATAGTTTATGTTGTGGGTGCTTGCACACTTACACTTTATAACTTGCAAATTGACTCTACAGTACTGTTTCCCAACAGCATTGGCTACCTCACATGAGTAGGTACCAGCCCAATCCATAGAATAATTGTAGATTAAGAGCTCCCCCAGGAAAGAGTCTGAAATTAAAGTTTGCAATTAAATTTATGAATTATGAATAGTTATTGTGAATTCAGAATTTTAATTTAATTTTAATTATCTGGAAATCAAATTATTTCTGATAAAAAGCACATTTTCATATAATAAGCAAGTCATATACTACTGATGCTAATTCTAACAATTGCATCTAAATTATTTCTTCTGCAGCAGTAACCTGCAACTATTCACAAAGATGTAGTAGTCTCCTGTTACGCCACTAGAGGTCGCACTCACTTGGATTAACAGAGGGAGGAAGGGGTCCACCGCTCTCTCTTTTCCACACATACTGAAGAGGTGCAGATCCCTCATCAGACTTGCAATGAAGTGACACAGGCTTACCCACTGCCTCATTTCCTTCCACCCAACACTTGGGCACTGATGGTCTCTCTGACAGAATAGCCACATGGAAACTTAAGATATGTAAACAGAGCCAGCCTGCAAAACTCAAACATTCAAAATTAAATTAAATTAAAAAGCACTGTAGTACCACATTTATTTTAAATTTAGTAACTTTCTAAATTTTCTAAACATTCTCTAACAGAGCTCGCCTATAGGGTAGAGACTAACCAACTAATAACCTGGTGCAGCCAAATTAACCTGCAGCTCAACACTTTAAACAGTGGAGATGATTGTTGACTTCAAAACTACACAGCCCCTCCCACCCCTGTCACTCTGGGTGACTGCCCAGTTGTCACTGTGGAATCTTCCCGCTTTTTGGGCAGACTGCAGCGCATCATCGGCTCTACTGACAGGGTGACTGGCTGCAACCTACCATCCCTCCAGAACACTGAGGTGAGCAGGCGTGATCATGACTGACCCCTCACACCCTGGACATAACATCTTCAAAACACTTCCCTCCAGCAAGAGGTTGAGGTCTGTTCTGACCAAAACCTCTTGCCACAAAGTCCCCCCCCCCCCAACTCTATTAAGCCTCATCAATAAGACCCGTGTCCCCCACTGACAAACTCATTGTACTGTGACTATATTGCACATCTTTTATCTATTACATAGCACATTTGTTAGCACATTTACAAGGCATATTATTAGGCATATAGCGAACCCTGCTGATCTAATTGAGTCCTAACTGAATAGTATAGTATCCCTCAATTGTGATTTCCTGAAAGATTCTTTGCTAGAGCGAGTCTCTTGTGCAAAAAGAACATTTAAAGAACAAAAAGGTAACAGACTTTAAAAAGAACAGGTGCTGTAGAATCTACAGGCAGAAAAAAAACAAACAAAAAACAGAAAAACGTCTCCCTTAAGGGATAAGAGACTGAAATACATCCCTGTAATGGAGCGTATTCTGCACTTTCCAACACCCCATTAACTTTTTAAAATCTGCTTCTAGTGACCAAACCCCGACAGCACGGCTTTTCTTCTCTCTCTCGTTGTACACATGGCCGTAGTGCTTCTCATTTCCAACCAGTCCTTTACTCAAATCCACTCAAATGCAGACAGCGAAATCTTTGGATAGTGTCCCAATTTCATTCTTGTGGGTTCACTCTGTAAACTGGATGATTATCTACCATGTATGGTAAGCTTCTTTTTTACCAATTGGGTTCACCGGTGGGTGCAGCCTATTCCATGTTCCATGGTACACCTGGCACCATCTTGCAGAGCAAACTGCTTTACTTCTCTTGTAGATGTCTTCATACCATTTTTCTTTCCAGTGTTTAATACAAAAGTTCAAATGCCTTTTGGTATGCTCATATTCTGCAGATCTCACTCAGCTCAATTATTGTTCTTTCAAGCCTTGATATTGAGCCATGCCCTGTCTTGTTTGCACTGATTCAGTTCTTGATAGATTTCAGATTATACATACCCCATTTCCAGAAAAGTTGGGACACTTTTTAAAAATGCAATAAAAAGTAAAATCCATAGTTTGTTAATTCACTTGAACCTTTACTTAAAAGACAAATGGACAAAGAAAATATTTTCAGTATTTTCACTGCAAACTTAATTCTATTTCTTAAATAGAATTTTTAAAAAAGCATCTGTATCAATGTTACCTTCACATATTTGTAGATCACCCATATCAAAGATGCTAGTTTTTGAACTTTTCGTTTGCACCGACAGTCTGGATGGTCTTTTTCATCTTTGGCACATAGAATCTGACATCTCTTTTCACCCCAAAGCAAGCTGAAACGTGGACTCGTTTGACCACAGAATGTTTCCACTGTCTCTCAGTCCATCTCAGATGACTTCTGACCCAGAGAACTATGCAGTATATCTGCGCAAATTTAATATATGGCTTCCTTTTTGTATAATGCAGTTACTGATTGCATTTCTTGATGTAGCAGTGGACTGTGTTAAGTGAATGCTTTTCCGAAGTACTCCCAAGCCCACATGGCTATTGTCCATCATGGTAGCATGATGGTTTCTCAAACAGTACTGCCTGAGAGCTCAATGGTCACACACATTCTGCAGTGGTTTCCACCCTTGACCTTTACACACAGAGATTTCCCCTTACTTTTTTTATGATATTATCAACTCTAGATGGTGAAAGACCGAAATATTTGCAATCTTGTGCCACGAAATGTTGTCTTTGACAACTGACAATTTTCTGGCACAGAGTGGTGACCCACAACCCATCCTTGAAAAGACTAAGCCTTTGGTAGATGCTCCTTTTATATTCAATTTTGATGACCTCACCTGTTACTCAACCCTTCCAGAACAGTGTTACTTGTATAACCTTTAGTCTCTGTTACAACTTTTTTGGAGTGTGTTGCAGGCTTCACATTGTATTGGTTTTTTTTGTTTGTTTGTTTTTAAATCTACAAAATACAAGTAGGTTTGTCAGTGAAAACACCAAAATGTTTCTGTACCCTTATCGGTGAAATAACAGTTCAAGCGATAAATTATAGTTTTTCTTTTTTTTGTTGCGTTTTTAGAAAGTGTCCCAACTTTTCTGGAAATGGTGTTTGTAGAATAGCATTGTTCCATCTTCTTTGAGAGCAGTTCTATGTTTTCTTCCTGCTCATTACATCGCTTGATGAGTGAAATTGTTTCTAAAACGATGGTGTTCAAAACCTCCTCTTCTTCCTGCTCAGAATTAAGGAGTATCTGGTGGAGTGTCTGTATCGCCAACCTCTAAGTCGCTTACTGCTGACATGCATCACCTCCATAACCACAGCAGTCATGTTCCTTTATATTTTTGGATGAGAGGAAAGATTTGGGTTTCTTCTTTATGAAAAAGATGTCAGCTAAAGAGAAGAGTCTGACAAGACTTTTGAGCATTGAAAAGGTTAAACAAAATTTGGAACCTAGCCACTAGAGCTCAGAGTACCATCTTCATCCCATCTTGCATGGTCCTTAAAGGCACTGTAGTTATTATTTTAAATCTGTGAAAGATTTTTCACAATTTAAAATAGCTGCAGTGCCTTTAAGGACCATGCAAGGGGGAAGAGATTATATATTCCAGTTACCTTCCCATTTTCCCCGTTAAACGATATTAAAAGGAGCATTTTGAATTTTCTGTTTGCTCTATCGCCTTTTAGCGTTCTTCTTTGTGGGCGTGGACTGCAACATATTGACTGACAGCCTCAGTGTCAAACGTAACCGCCCAGTTAGTCAGTATAAAGCAGGCTGCGAACTTGAAGTTTAGGGCTGGGAGGAGTCTCAGTCAACAGCGGAATCAATGCTGTGTTTAAACAGAGGCATATCAAATTATCTAGTTAAATTAGAGGACGCCACCGTTCATATTTAAGAATGTATTTAGCGTGCATTTACTACAATTCATTTTTACATTAAAGTCATTAGCTAACATTAGCTAGCTAGCTATCTTATTTTTCTGGTTAACCAGGTCTAGCTAACAGGCTTTGACTATAAAGGACGGGAGCTAAACGTGGGTAAGTCAGTGAATATTGGCAGTTTCAAAAATGTCAGTGTATCGGATTATATAACGCTCTAAAAATAACTAGCTCAGCTAAATTACATAAAATTAGCTAACTGTAGCCGGCACGTTATATTTTCATTGTTAGCTAGATTAGTGTCAAATGAAAACAATGATTGCTATGTAAAAATAAAGACTTAGACCATCCACATTGCAACCACTAACTGTCGGGAAAGCTTTCAGCTCTGGAACTGCGCTGAGCCCAGTTTTTAAACGAATATGCAGTAAAATGTTAACTGCAAACTCTTGTATTGGGTGTCACTTCAACCCCAGAAAGAAATTTGAGACGTCTCTTTTTCTGGAATAAAATGTAGAGAACAACCTTCTGCTTGGACGCAAATCAGCATTTGCATACTTTTATCATCTCTGTGTATACTGGAGTAGAGCCATGCAGAGTGAGTCAAGTGCGGCAGGGTCAGTGGATGACTGATATTCATAACTAGCTAATGTAGCTAAGGCAGTGCTAATGTTATTTAAATTAGCTGTTGCTGCTAAGGAGCTACTCCTACGGAATGAGGCCAAACATCCTCTTTGTCGCTGAAATGGGTTTTTGCAGGGTGGCTGAACACATTTGTATAATCGCTTAACCCGCTTCGTAATTTGAGATTTGACTTTCCGTTCCAGCGGCCTCTACAGAGAAAAACGTTACTCAGGTTGAAGCTCAGATAAACGTGTCACTGATAAGTAACTCGAAAATAACCGCAATGGTAAATTTGCAACTCTTTGATAGGCTAAAAATCCGATGAATCAGTTTGTCTGGAAGCAGAAAATGGAGATCTTCGATCCATGACGAATGTTTGTAAAATATGATGTATCTTCTTAATACAATTCTGTAGCATTACAAAGAGATACTAAAGAAAGGTCTAACAATCCGAGGAACTTTGTAAAACTTGCTGAGCAGCTTACAAGTTGAGTAACTTGTTCTATTGTGTGGTCAGTGTTTTTCCACCACCACAACCCCCTTCCCCCCAAAACAAAGCAACACAACAAAACCAAACAAACAAAAAACCCAACTGTACAAAGTACAAAACTGACAGGTCCTGTTAGTACCCGATTAATTAAAGTCCTTCATTTACAAGAAAATCTTTCAACAATTTTGTTGTGCACTCACATGTATAGAATTACATTTTCTGCACTCCTAAAGCATACAAACCAACAAACAAAAAGCACTACATTACCCATAACCACAAGTGACAGTTTCTGCATATCCACGCCAGGAGCTTTCTTCACTTTGCACTGGTATGTTCCAGCATGAGTAACTGTCACAGAACCAATGACGAGAGATGCGTCACCCTGAACTGGGTCGCTGGCCAAAAAGTCCACAGCATTCATGAATGATGGGTCACCGTGGAAATATTTATGGCTACCTGAGTAAGATATGATCTGGAAGAAAAAAAGACATACTATTGCATCAAAATTCTGTGCTACTTCAAATCTCTACTACTGAATATTAGTAATGTATATTGCATAATCTTTAAAAAAAAAAAATTCTGAGTATGCAACGAAAGTGTAAGATTCCCCCCTAAAATGTTTAATTTCTGCCATTTTGTTAAATGCCTTGTGTCCTTTTGTGCTTACATCAAATTGCAAAGACAAGAAAATGATTACAACAGATTTTTTAGATTATTTTTCAATTCGAGTGTGACATTACATTTACCCTTTCAAAAAAAAGAAAAGAAAAGGTATTTACAGCAAAATCCTAATTTTCCCCACATTCCAAATTTTCTCGCGTGAACCACCAAAGAGGCGCTTGCCTGGAGCCACCCAAACTGAATATTGTTAAGTTTTCCCTCTACTCACCACCTGGTCTTTCCTGGTAGTGTCTGGACAGACCAGTACCCACTCAATGTCCAGTTCTCCCATGTCTTCAGGATCAGGTGAGTAGATGCAGTTCAGTGTTGCCTGTTCCCCTTGGGCCACCTGCAAAGTTTGAGGCCCACTGGAGGTCACCGTCATTGCCAGAGTTACATCTGCACACCATGAATAAAGACATGGTTCAATTTCAAACATAAACTTAATGCTGTGTCTACAAGGCCTCCGGGTATAAGAATGTGCTTAAAGGACTGGCTCTCTGTTGTTTACATAAATGTGTGCATCAGGATTTAAAATAAAAAGAAGATAATGTGTTTATTGTAGGCTCTTTTTTGATGCAAGGCCTGAAGGGTTTCAGAGCCTCATTCTATTCTCTCTCTGCAAAGTAAAACCAGGTTCTATTCAAAATTTCAATCTAAGAATACATGTTTACTTATTGAACAAAATCATTTTCTCACAGAAAACAGAGGTCAGAGTCAATGGACGTGGGCTTAGCCAAAGTACTAATAAAATGAACAGCTTTTGCTAGTAACACTAATATCATTTAAAACCCACAGACACGTGCATGAGGAAATTAAGGATAGAGACTGCTGGGAATGTACCTGTACTGAGATATACAGTTACTGCATACAAGAAGGCAAAAGAGGACCTTGGAGAAAACCATGTGTAGTTAATGCTGAGCCTTCCTAGATATCTGTGCAAGATAAAAAAGTGAGAGAGAGAGAGAGAGAGAAATAGAATGAACAGAACATTTGGTAGCTACAAAAATTTCTGTGATGCTTGGGTGTTCTTTTTCCTTAGACTTCATCCCACTCAATCTCTTGGGGAACAGTTATTCCTGAGAAACTGAACAACAGAATAAAGAGATCATGTTCAAGTGTTCATTTTCCAGCATTACCCAGAGACACAGTGAGTCAGCATGCACTGATAATTAGACAAAAGGCCTGTCCAAGCACATTTCCATCAAGATGGAGAGCTCACATTAGCATGACAACCAAGCATCAAAACATACTTAGAACAGAATCTCACAAGAAGACTCCATCTACAGGGTGACTTGGCAGTTCAGGTGTTAAGAGCAATTGTCTAGCTATGAAGACATTTTACTGAGATGTGTCAGGTAACTATGTGCTGAGCATCAGAAGTGCACTTCTACATTGTGTTTTGTGGGTGGCAGTAAAACTATACACACATGCACACAAACATCACCCATATGCAGATACAATTTTATCCAATCGGCAAACATATGTAAAGAGACACCCAGAAAACAGAAACTAACCACAAAAGAGAGAGATCAGTATATCTGGGTGGAGTGAAAAAACAAGTTACCTGTTCATGTTCACAAAGATTTGATTTGAAGCCATTTTGTATAAAACCAAACCTTCTGCGTCCTGCAGTGACACATCAAAATCATTCAGTCAAATTTCACTATATTCTCCGAGCTGTAGTTACAACATGCAGAGTCTCTGTGGATCTGTGTAAACTAAGCTTCTTAGGCATCACACAATTAAACAGCAGAAAAGAAAAAGGTTTGGGCTCCTTTTAAACAAGTTGCCTATGTCTCCAAGCTTCATTGCAGATTATGTTACACACAAATGATTTATTGAGGGAACGTGGGTAGCTATAGTTCTTGAACAGGTGTGATACAAAACATGAGTGCATTTTTTTTAATATATATATTTCTAACACGGAAGTAAAGTATCATAAATAAGGATACTCACTGTACAGTTCTCATGGGTATCGCTGCTATAGACAAACAGACCTCCAAATACTTTGGCTGGATGCAGGAGCAACGTGCCACCTGTAGCTTAGGACGGAAATAGTACCATGACGATAGGCTTTGCTTTTCTAAGACAGGTCTCAGGTGACTAACTCCACCCAGGCAGCACAAAGGTAAGAAAACATCAAAGACAAACTATTAGATGCCCAACACATGAACAATAGGAATTTAAAATAGGAATGATGAGTTTTTCAGTTGTAGAAATGTAGAAAAAACTACATTTCGAGACGGTACACTTTCCGTAATTTGATATTACACAGTTACTCTTGCTCGTGAAGCCGACTATCGCGCTGCTGAAAATACGTGATTCCCTCCACAAAACCACCAATTCCATAAAGGTGGGCAGGCCTAAGCGAATGTCTGTCGGCTTACAGTCTTTAATAGTTATTGTTCAACACACGAATGTAGGAGTTCAAATAGAACGAGGACAAACAGATAACGCCTACCACAGGCTAGTCGAACTTTGCCCTCTAGTTTGTGGCGTTAGCAGCAAAGCATTTAGAGAAATTTGCAGAAAGCTCGCCTGAAGACTACCTTTGGTACACACACCCAGCAGCCGCTTTAGCGATGTCCGAGGAGAGCTGTGATGTTGTTGTAGTTGGCGCGGGGCTGTCAGGGTTCAGTGCGGCTCATCTTCTGAAGAAGAGACAGGAGCAGTGGAAAGTGTTAGTTTTGGAGGGCAAAGGTGTGGTCACTCGAGTATTTTTTGTGAAATATCTGTTTACGTGATATAATGGCGATATGCATGTTTAATACTCATGTTTTTAATCATCGGTAGGCCGCGTAGGAGGACGAACCTTAACGCAGCATCTCCCCGCCGCCCACGGCGAGGACATGTGGGACATGGGAGGTCAGTGGGTGAGCAGGTGAATTGAAATAATCGGCGGTAGCTCACACTACCCTACAAGAACTGGTTCGCTCTATACCTTTGTTTCAAATTAACAAAGACTTTACTTATATATTTTTACTTATATTTTATAATTTTCTACATTTTTATAGTAACTGAGAACCGGAGCACTGGCTCCTCAGCTGGCATTTCAGCGTTCATTCAGTGTTGAATCATCGTTTTGTTTAGATTTTGAAAAGTGAATCAAGGTTGTTTCAACGTCTTAAGATAATACTTTATTGATCCCGAAGGAAATCGCAGCATCACGGTACTGTTCAAATTGTACAAGATAAGGCATGCATTAATCAGAATAAATTAGGGCAGGGTTGAAGATGTGAGTTGTCGGAGTACAAAAATGCAGGGTTGTAGAAATGAGTTACAAACTACAAACGTGCAGTACACATGAACCAGCGGCTAGATGAGAGAAACCTTCACTTTCCGTGAATCACACCAAAATAATTTTAAATGTAGTTTATATTGAATAGGAGTATTAGAGAACATGCTGTCTTTCACCATCACTGTCCTCTTTTGACCTCTTCTTTCTTCAGTTCACAGACTCATGTTATGGAGCTCATACGAGAGCTTGGCTTGGAGGTCTCCCGACAATTCACAGAGGGCAAGAAGATTCACCACATGGGTGGAGCTAATGCTAAAATCAGAACCTACACCTCCAGCATCCCCTCCTTCTCCTTTCTGGCCCTGCTGGACTTCATCCAGTTCCTCTGGAAAGTAATTGAATGCAATTACTTTAGTGTCTCTCTATCTCATGGGGTCATGCTTCACAGATGGCATTAATTTCATATGGGGGAGATGTCAAGCTCTATTCCTTTCTGTAAGAACCAAGACTGTCCTATGAGCAGTGGTGCATTTCAGTATATCTTAACTCTGACACTCAGGTGTACTAATACAAAAACATGAATCAGGAATAGCTGAAATGGCTATCCCTGGATTAGGTCTACATATTATTCTAGAGTTTTACTGCTATAGTGTTTCAAAATGCCATACTTAATGAAATGAATCCCACTTCTTGCTTTTGCCAGTGTGTTTATCCATGCCAGTGTGTTTAAACAATGTTTTATTATGCAATGTATTCTGTTCATCAGATTGAACGTCTGTGTAAGACAGTATCTGTGGAGGATCCTATGACGACACCCAATGCCCAGCAGCTCGACAGCATGACCCTCCAGTCCTTCATGGACAGGAACATCTGGACCACAGGCAAGCCACCAGCTCTAAAGCAGGCAGTGGACAGGAGTGTGAGATCACTCAAGATAACATGGAGGGGAAGGAAAAATGCACATGGTTGTCAAGTTATCTGTAAATTTAGAAAAGTCATGAAAGCTGCTTCCTTTGTGCAGCACAAAGGCATTTATTGCTCAGTACATTTTTTTTCTTTGGCATGAAAGGAAGTATGGTGCCCCCACACTGTGCTGCCTAAAGGGATGTGTGCTCTTAGTGTGCACTGCAGAAACAGGCAAAAGCTGTGGGTTTTACATATGCTGCTGAAAAATGAGGATAGGAAAAAGCAGTGTTGCATTTATTTAAAAAGTATAAAATATTATACACAGGATAAGATGTAAAATATCCTGTGCCAGTCCATTAGAACTTCACATGACAAGCTCTTCTTAGGGGTCATCAGGTAGGCACCTCTGTTTTTTGGAGTTTTACTGAATGAATCCCACAACACCTCCAGAAGGCTCAGCAGTGAGATCTGGTGTCTCAGCCCCACCCTCCTCCCAGGTTACTTTTAATCCAGGCTGCACCTATTTAAGCATAAACCTAAACTGGCCTCCATGGTGCATAAGGCCAGACCCAGCCCTATTAACACCGCATGCTCAGTGCCACCAGTTTCATATGGGCTTTACACTCCTAAGTGCACACAACTGTGCTGACCGCACACAGCCAGTCACTTCCTAAAAATCCATCTTGGCCTCTCCAGGGACTAAGGCCATGCACAGCTGCACTGGCACCGTTAATGTGTACTCAATACCACCAGTTCCACATGGATTTTACCTAATGCATCACCAAGATTTCCACTTTGCTGCAGATCCATATTGACCTCCTTGGTGACTAAAAACATTGGCACCATTAATGCATGGTCAGTGCTACCAGTTCCTCCCCCACCTACCCAGACCTCCATGTTCAGCCACCTCAGCCATTCCACCTTTTATAGTCCATGTCCCCAGCTAATCTCTGCTCTCCTTGTCCACACCTACTTCTAATAATGCCTTCACAGCCATCTAGTTTACAGCCTCTAAAACTGAAATGCACAATCAAGGATGTGGCAGACTTGGGAACAAACCCTTATCTCTACTGGTCTAACACCCATCTCTCCTATTCTTATATGCACTTGGCACCCTTGTTTTCTCACCTCAGCCACCAAATCTGTTTACATCAGATATGTATACGGCGTCAGCATAGGTAACGCAATACACTGGTATACAGTAGTTGTTTTTTTTGTTTTGTTTTGTTTTTTACCTGCATCCACTAGCAACTTCCAGTCTTGTGCTTCACCCCATCTACTGATATTCATAGCCTGCACTTGCTGACCTATATGTTGCCCCAGTGTTAGATTTGTGACTCTAATAACTTTATCACAACTAGGCAGCGTGTTAAGCTCTATGCATTTACTATCAAATAAACACACTAATATGCTAAGCACTAAGCTACCTGTCTCCATGTACATTGTCCCTGTGACAAACTAACCTTACATGTTGAGAAAATATGCATCCTTGCCCACCTAAGATTATCATTTATCTTCTCTAACCACCATTTGGTACATGGCACAGTAGTTGTCAGTGTTGTCATGGCATCCATGTATGCCCTAATTGGAGGGATCCACGAACCATCCAGCAGCGTCTCCCCACCTACAACCCACTTAGAAGCTCTAATTATCACCTACATCACCATCATAAACACTTGCGATGGAATAGTACAACCAGCCATTATTCAATTGTGACCAGTTTCCAATTGTTGCCAGGATGTAACATACTCTCCTGTATTAAAACTAAACTTAATATCTTCAAAATAAGCTATAACCAGCCTAGTAATTTTGTCTGGTCCCTGGAAGAATCCAAATATTTTGTGCAAATAAGCGGTTATGTGGCACTGAACCAAATGCTTTAGCTAAATCTAAGAAAACCACATGTAGGTCCCTACCCTCTTTCCTTGCTGGCTGGATCTGATGCCAGATCATACTAATATGCTTCAAACAACCTGCAAACCCTGCCTTTTGTACTGACATGTCAATTCATTTATGCTTTCAAGTATGTGTCCAGTCTCTCTGCTATCATATTAAAAACATAACCCTCCACATTAAGAAGACTTATAGGCTGAAACTCTTCTATACCCACAGAATCTTTCTCTTGTGGAATAAGGATACACCCTGCTCTGCTCTGTTCTTTTGGAATAATAACCTTTTCCCAAATTGCAATCATCGTCTTCCACAAAAACTTCAAGACCTCAGATGCATTTTTTGTACACCCAATATGCACTTGATTAGGCGCTGGGGCAGAATCTGTCTTTGCAAAATGCACCACATCTTGAACCTTACTCCTTTTTGGTGGGCTAACATCCATCTGCCACTCTTTCACCTACTGGTGGAATATCTAGAGGCAACTCCAGCTCCTTTGCTTTGCTGTTAATGGTATACACATCATAAAAATGCTCCTCCAATTCTCCTTTTCCAGCTTTTAAACTCCCAAATTTCTGCTTACTAAAAAGGTCATCACATCATTGAAAGGGTTCTTAAAGAAAGCTGCCCTGGCATGCTCCTCCCTTCCTTTTCCTCACATCCTCTGCTCTCCTCAACACCACCAGCCTCCCTTCAGCTCTTTCTGCAGTGTATTAAGACCCTCCCTTTCACTGCTTTCTAAGAGACCTTAGCTCCTGAGTGAGTCGTCTTCCACCCCTGCTCCCTGCACACTCATGGGGTATTGCATTTATGTTTCATCATAGGGTCGATGGGTTGCAAATGATGTTTTAAATAAATATTAGTTGATTTTATGGTTTTTGTGCATTCATATTGGCCCTTCTTCAGCAATTCTGCATAGAAATGTGCACAAGTTTGAATGACCTATGAAGTGTTCCAGGACTGATTTTATGAAATTCATATGACGAATGTTGATGAATCAAATCAAATTTAATTTATTTATATAGTGCTTTTTACAACAGATGGTGCCACAAAGCAACTTTACAAATGTCCAAGTCTGGCTATAGCTGCATGAAAACAAGCGCCAGAGCCTCATTTAAGTATCATTTTCAAACACATTATTTCAAACACATAAGTATTATTATTAAACACACCCTACTTCATCCTGTTGTAGTGCTAGTAAGCCAATAAAATGCAAGCATTAAGAAGATTATGATTAAGATGAACCTACAGAAGAAAATGAATCCATTTGTTAACAAGGCAAAGTTAGAGGTGTCTCATTATCTAATATATACTCAAATTTACACACTCCATCCAGACATGTTTGGATGGTTTAAATACACCAAGGATGATATTGATGAATAAAAGACTTTTGGTAAAGTTTGTGTGTGTTGTTTTATGATCAGATTTGATCATACACAGATTTTATGAATAAGGGACTGTGTGTGTGTGTGTGTGTGTGTGTGTGTGTGTGTGTGTGTGTGTGTGTGTGTGTGTGTGTGTGTGTGTGTGTGTGTGTGTGTGTGTGTGTGTGTGTGTGTGTGTGTGTGTGTGTGTGTGTGTGTGCCCCACCTGCAGAGCTAATAGAGGAGATTGGCCTTTGCAGCCGCTCTGTGTTTGGGGTGGAGCCTTCGCAGCTGTCCTTCCTCTATTTCCTAATGTACTCCACTTCAGCAGGGGGCATCATGCGCCTGCTAGAGAGCACGCCGGGATCTGCTCAAGAATTCAAGGTCAAGGTGTGTGTGTGTGTGTCTCTTGGTTAAGCTAGATGGGACTTTTTAGAAGTGTATTTCATTGAGCTATGTTTGCCTATTAGGTAAATAATTTAAGACTGACTAATAGCAGAAGTCAGCAACATTTCTATTGGACAGTCTTCACGTTTGGTCTTGCCAAATTGATGAGAAATCCTGATTTTGGAAATGTCTTGAAGATGAGTGGCAGATATTAATTTTTAAACAAAATATTTGTGATGTAAACATTTCCAATGATATGAATCAAGCACAATACAAATGAAGCTGAAATCATATTTGGTAAGTTATACAGGGAGTTGCCATAAAATATTTAGGTGCACCTTAAGCAAATTTGTTGTACTCAGCTGAGGCTTAAAATCACTTTAAACGATTCTAACACTAATCAGAGATAATGGGTTTTAAATGGCAGATGATGTATATGTCATACAGACAAAACTGATGAGGTGGGAGAATGCATTAGCCATATTAGTTTTCCCAATACCACTAAATACTCACGTCATATGCCCCTATTTTGTAAGGAGATATTGAGGCTGTGTGTGTGTGTGTGTTTCTGTTTCTGTTTCTGTTTTCCCAGAAGCAGCTGTGAGCTCTTATGATGTGTGGAGGCGTTCTCTGGCATTTCTGTTTCTGTTTGTATGCAGGTGTTCGATGTAATGCTTGTTTTTGTCCACAGGGGGGCACTCAGCAGCTGTCGGAGAGGCTTGCAGAGCAGGTCGGAAAGCACAGTGTGCGTCTAGGCTCGGCTGTGACGGCCATATGGCAGGTAACAACTCCATCAGCGAGGGATGTTGAAAGTACTCACATGAGACAGATAGTTCTGAACTGGGAACAAATTGCTCTGTGTAAGTTTCTATTTGAATGGGGATTTTAGAACAACTAGAGATGCTTTAGCAAAACTGGACATGCTCCTTTTCTTCTATTCATTTATAAATTTTCTCTCTTTCTCTCTGATAGTGTGAGAGAGAGGATGAGAACTTGTCAGAAGTTCTTATGATCTTTATACATTTGGACTGGCTATATTGTGTAACTGTTATGCAACTCCTGCTGAAGATTTGGTGACGTAAAATCTTGAGATCTTCTAAATCCCCTTAATTAATGCTAGACAGAGATGTAACAGCCTTTGTCCTTCTCCATAATAAGGCAGCGTGGATTCAGAGTATTGGAGCTTTTGCCACTGATATCTGGCTAGTTTTCTGGTTTCTCTTCTTAGAGGAAAGTTAAGCTTCGTTGAGCAATCCGTTAGCAAGCATCTTCCTCTCTGTTCTCTGTCTTCTGTCTGTGCATGAATGTAACCTCCTCTTTCTTAATTACTAGTACTTTACAGGGTTTGACAGAGAAGAGGGTGGTCTTAAACAAAAGTTGTCCTCCTTATGTTTGATTAGTGGCCATAACCATACTTTGAGGGGGAGTAGAGTGGCAGGGTTTGCAATGTAGAACAGCCACAAAGAGGTTCTACCTACCCAGGCATATTAATGACCTTACCACCACTATCAGCTTGATGTCTGAGTGGACTAATTAAGTGTGTGTGTGTGTGTGTGTGCATGTGTGTGCACACATGCATATGATGCCTCAACTTTGATTCTCTTTAGGAAGCTTCCCTTGCCGGCAATGAATCGTGTTCAGAATCAGTGAACTGAAAATGTAAGTTTGTTTCTTGCAGAATGAAGACCATGTGGAGGTGAAAACTGCCACAAGCACAATCAACTGCAAGGCTGTGATTGTTACCTGCCCTCCTCACATGGCAGGTTTGTGTGTGTAGTTATATATGTGTATATATTTGTGTTTGTTGCATTTACTTTGATACACACTCCAGGTAGTCTCCTTGCTCACAGAGGCATTGCCACCTGTCCAACTGATTGTCAGCTGTGTTGGTTTCAGGGTGAGGTTTGGAGGCCAGCAGATTGCTCTTAAGGAATTGACATATGGATTTTCTCATGTGATGGAGCTGTGGTTAACAGTCTCCAAAGCAGAGGCAAGCCAACAGCTGTCAGCTGCCTTAAAAATCACAGGATCTGCTGAGATTCAGACACCTGTCAAAATAGAGGGATAAATAATAGAGGCAGCACTGCTTAGAGTCATTGTATGACTCGCTATGTAAAATGCCACTTTTTCCATAAGCTGGAGGAAAGTGGAAAGATGTGTTTTTGAATCTTACTTATTTACAATGCAAGCCATGCAAACAAGTGAAAAAGAAGTTTCATTCTGAATATGCACAGTACACACAGTATGCCACACATCTACACCAGCTGCAGGCCAACAGCCCATATGTTGATTTGTGTCTTGTCTTCTTGAACTCCAGCTTATTAGTAATACTGTTGTACTGATTTTGCTTCACCTTACTAATTCTACAGAGGGGAAAACCACGTTTCCAAATGTTCCACTTTAGATGTTCTCAGGACATAATCTCCTTATTGTCTGCAGCATTTCCAGCCTGGAGCAGACACGTCAGTAAGCAGCCTCAGCTAGCAGAAGACATATATGGAGATAATGATGGGAGTCCTCTGCTATGGCTGCTCTAGAACGAACAGCAACCAAAAAAACCTGACAAATTACAGCTCACCTCTGTTGTCACTTATTCAAGGGTCTTTTTCCCTATTTTTTTTGTAAAGTACACTTACAGCGTTTAACAGATACTCTTGATGAGAATGCCTTACAAAAGTAATTTAATTGTGTCCTTATGCTATATCCTTATCCTTGTATCCTCAGCACAAATAGGTTAGAGTCCACAAATGCCCTAAATCTAGACTGCAAGAGTCAAGTGTCAATGCAACAACCTATAATAAGAGCTACAGTATGATGCTATAAAATACAACACAATTCAAGCCTAATCACTAAACAGGGTATAAGTGAAAATATAACATCATCTTAAAAGTGCCTGATTAGGCTTAATTAAGGTGCTTTTCAAAGTGATTGGGATTTGACAGTTACCAACAAGTAGAAGGGAACAGTTAAATTTTTGGCCTTGTAGACAAGCTTCAGAGATTTAGAATGTTTAAAAGGAAAAGCCTGCTTGTGGCATGATCTGAAAATGACAGCTGGTCATCCACAATTACACCACTGTTTCTTGCATTCTCAGATGGAATGACCAATGAGTTCTCAAAAGAGATGCCAAGATGAATGCAAAGACCTGTTGCTCTATGGAATTGTATCAGAGTATCAGCTAGGTCTTGCTGAGATTCAGTTTCAGATGGTGGGCTGCCATCCATGATGAGACATCAGTCAAACATGCTTAGGTGCAACTAGATTTAGAGGATTTGTTGAGCATCAATGCTGTAAAAATTCATATGAGGAGATTATATCATACAAGGAAATTGTAGCAGTTCCTACGAGGAGAATCCATACAAGGAGATAACATCACCAAGGGTATGAGTATAGACAGAAAAGAGAAGAGGATCCAGAACTGAGCCTCAAGGAACACTGGTGGAGAGTCTACATAGAGGGGATGTGGATTTTTTGGTTATAAATTTAAATCCTTATTCGTGTGAAATTCTTTGCAACTGCTTTAACACATGCATTTGTAATCCAGTCCACAGGGAGCCTGATCCTGTCCAGGTTTTGTTTTTGTTCCTGATCAGGTAACCAAGGGCTACAGCGCAGCTTTGCCAAGGCATGTTGGGTCTGAAACAGACCAAAATCATATTATGATTAGGGGTCCTTGTGGATTATATTGAGAACTTCTGCCTGTTTATCAACATCTCTACTTGCATTTTGTCCCTGTTTCCACTTATCTGTGACATGCATCCCAGACCGGGGAGCTCTGGGGTGTTTACTCTGCTCCATCCATCTTTTATAATGACTAGTGTCTGCTTCTGCCCTCTTCTCCTACATCCAGCTTTGCCTGACTGGCTTGTTAAACCATAGCAAGTTTAAATCATACCAGGTGATGTTTCTGTCAAGGAACTATGCTTCTCTATGTTTAGTTTTTACAGGCATTAAGGACTTGATACCTGGACATGTGTTACATCTATTCAGTGTTGATTCACCACTGAAAATCTCTTAGTCCATGTTTAGGTGTATTCTTGGTCTAGGAAATATATTTTGCTTGATTGAGTACTTTATATGCTCTTGTGCTGTGCCCTTCCTCAAAGTTTACCTTAACACGCAGTAAAATACAGTAAGTGAAGTAGATACAGTCTGTGTGTGTTTAAGCAGTGGTCTAAAGTACTTGCAGGTGTCCATACAGACACACTTGTCACAGCAGGCTGTGTGTGTCAGAACTGGTTGGTACAGGCAGGAGATGTGGGTATGTTTTCTTTCACTCTTTGTGAAATGTGTGCTGGCTGCATTCTCTGGGCTGCAATATGAGAGTGGGTGTTCAGCTAGCTTCGATTCTTTTTGTGTGTTTCTTGGATCGGTGAGGACCACGTAGGTGATTAGGCAGGAGGCCGTGAGTGTGTGTGTGTGTGTGTGTGTGTGTGTGTGTGTGTGTGTGTGTGTGTGTGTGTGTGTGTGCCTGTGTGTAAACCAGCTAATGCCTCCGTGCTTGGCTGTTCGGGGGTGGGGTGAGAGGCTTTGTGGTGTGTGGGTATGTGCTTTCCTGAATGTTCCCGTTTGGGCTATATTTAGCCAGCTTTCCCCTTTTGCTTCCCCAAGCTGCTTTACCTGGCGGCACTGGATCTGCAGCTGTGTGCGATTGGAACTGGTCAGCAGCCGAGTTCACCACGGTTGCTACTGCCACCCCTGCTCTCAACTGGAGCGAAGGAACATCATTAATGACAGCCAGCGAGAGCTTCCCCACAGAAATGCCACTGAGAGTTTTTACTTAAGGTGCTCTTTATACTGTGAGAGGATAGTTAAGCATTGCATTAGCATCTGTTTTTCTGCCACAAACTATTTCAAATGATTTTTCTTCACCTGCAGAGGGCTGGGCAAATATCTAATCAATGCTGAGCTTTAAATAGCACTTTATTAAATTGGTCTTCTTGCCACACATTAAACCATCTTCTCAAGCCATGGGCTTTCAGTACAAACCTAGGCATAAAAGCCCTGAATGTCAGACATTACAGGATTGAGACACTGGGGCTGATTACAGTATGGGCAATTTTTGGGTCATTAAGTAAGTAGCTGCTCTTGTAGTTTTCTTACATCTGTATGAGGAATAGTGTTTTTTATGTGAGGGTGAAGCATTTGTCATGTTTCCCCATGGATTGTTCCCTAAAGGACAATCGAGAGGAGTCCTGAAAAAACGTTGATGATGCTTCTGCTCCATTAGCCCAGAGCAATGTAAGCTCAGCCTATCCTGCTGTGCTCTGTCGCCTTGGTAACCTCCGTGATGAAGATGACTAACGGGGATAGAGCGTGAAATGCAGAACACGGTGGATGTGAAAGCGGACGTGGTGGGGGTGGGGTGTGGTGTTGCGAGACGGGCAGTGTCAGCATGAGGCTGCAGCTTCTGTGGCGCAGGAAAACGGCATGTCCGCATGTGGTTGTAGGCGAGCTGGCATAGAAGATGAGTCGCAGTGCTAAGACAAGCAGGCAGGCAGCCTCTGACACTCACCAGCACAGATATGATTGAATACCAAGCAGAACGCGATCACTTTCGGTCCATGTAAGATTTGCATCCTCCACCTTTTACTAATTCTGGCTAAATTAGAATTAAACTAGAATCTCTTGCTTAGTCTGTGAGGTCACAGTGTAGAAACTACATTTTCTTTTTTTTCTTTCTTTATTTTTTTTAAAGTACTAAGATTTTAGAATCAATGGAACATAGAAACAACATGGAAAGGCTTGCAATGTTACCATGGCCTAAAAGATTTGAGAGAGAGTGGGGATCATGCGTTAATGTAGTTTGGATGTAATGCTAAACAGTGTTCCATGTACAATTTGCAAGCAAACTATTTATTCTTGGTCCAGACAGAAGAACATAATTAGTTACATCCGCTTCATATCATGCATTTTTCCTCTCGCTTCCGCGAGAGTGGCATACGTGTTGTTTGAACGGGTTGGAAATGTACATATATTATATGAAGCACAAGTTAACAGATGCAATTAGAGTACATTTTTCTCTTCCAAGCATGCTAAATGCATATGAATGCATATCTTCATGCATATATCCAATCTGTTTTGAATATAATATAAAGCAAGTATTCCATTCATAAAATAATAATGTGTACATACCTTAATCACTACATTGTGTATATAGCAAGGATCTATTTGTTTACAATGCATGATTATTTGTAAATAGTTATATTTTGACTCCTTGGAGATGCTGTTGTTTTGACAGCTGTCTGGATAACCAAAATGTAGAGGACATTATGTGGTACCTCTGATTGATTTAAGGTACATTTAGTGGCAGGCCAAAAGCAACTTGAGATTACTTCTGCTCTTTCATAGATCAGCCAGGGATGTGGTCCTGGATCTCTCTGAAGTTGGTATAATATATCTGAAACAAATGTCAGCTTTCCAGACATATTGCTTCCTGTTTGTCTGCTTATACCTGTGGAGGCACGTGTGTTTCATTTGGGGAGGCGTCTGGACCACGTGTGTTTCCCTTGAGAGGAGCCTGGATCACACGTACATGGCTTTCTCTCCCTCAAGAAAAAGGAGAACCTGACTGGAGAGTTAACACTGTATGCTGAGAATATGTCAACTCATAATTACATATTATTTCCATTTTACATATTTCCATATATTTTTTTAAATAAATAAAGCTCTGCCATTTCACCTGTGCTGAGCTATAAGGGTGTGCGTGTGTGAGTGAGGGCGAAGCACCCACTTTCTCAGCTGCCAGTGCTGCTGTACATAAAGTTATTGAATGGATGTGCCTTAATTATGGCTTTTAAGAAACTATACAAAGAAGTAGTGTTAAATCATAGGGATTCTTTATAGATTGGTAATTTCGTGGAGAGCTAGTCACTTGGAGCATTCGATCCAATTTGCTAGAGTGCTGTTGGATTAGAAAGGACGGGGACTTGGATCGATAAAATGGGTTGATCAAAGTGCTATGAGTTATCTTTTCCAAGGGGTCTCTGTATCCTTATGTTTCTGTTCTCTTTTTGAATTTTCTTCATTTTTAACCTTTATCTGTTTGTTCATCTTAGTCTCTGCATGTTTTCTGTTTCCCCTTCTAGCAATATATATATATATATATATATATATATATATATATATATATATATATATATATATATATATATATATATATATATATATATATATATATAAAAACTTTCTCTCTGATACTTACCGCAGCCTTGGTGGTTAAGAGAGAGATGGTTTCATCTTGGTTTGGTTGGTCTGTTTATTTTTCTGAGAATCTCAGTTTTCCTCTTTGATTGTGCCCTCAATGCACCTGCTGTCGCAAAGATGAAATTTCATCTTTTCACTCACACTCTTAAATATTTAAATGCTGAATGTTGATGTTGCTAACTGGGAAGCTTAAATTTCTCATCACCACCACACCCCAATACCCTCACCATGCCCCTCCTCATACCTTCACGGTGCCTGACAGTGACCTCCTTTACCCTCTGCAGCTAAAATCTATTACAAGCCAGCCCTGCCCATGGAACGCCAGCATCTTACCCAGTGCATGCCTGTTGGTCATATGACCAAGTTTATCATCACTTATCCTACTGTAAGTAACATGTACACGTACAAATATACAGTCTCCCATACCGCTTCCCCTTTCATGACATATTTTCCCTCATGTCATCTTCTTGCTCAACCTTTTCATTGCTGTCTCTGCTTGCTTCTTCATTCCCACTCTTCTCTTCTTTGTCCCTTTCTCTCCCTTTCGTCTACACCCGTCATCAGTCGGTCCAGCCTGTCTTAATTCCTCGTTCTCTCCCGTCACTCTTCCCTGTCTCTTTGTAATAATCTTATATGATGGTTCTCACTGGCTATTACTCACATTCAATATTGCCATTTTTGGGCCAAGTACTAAACACACTATAAGCATTGCAGATGTTACTAGTGTGCCTGTGCACTATATGTAAACTATTTTATAATAGTATAGTTTTTATAGTTTGATTACATCAGTCTTCATCAAAACTCAATTTTGAACATTTATGAGGCATGTGTATGAATGTTTGCCTAAGAATTAAAAATGCCTTTTTAATCCTCAGGTAAGTTTGGTAAACATTTAAACTTAACAAAATCTATACCTTCCAGATATATAAACTGCTTTAAATGGGTCAAAAAGACAACACATGAGAATTAAATTTGCCTGCAGCAAGCTTCAGTAAAAAATATTTATATTGCTTAAGTTTAACTATCAAATCAATGTTCTAACAAAGTTAGAAAACATTTGTTCAATGTGCTCAAGAAACATTGGTACAGGGATGTTTTGTGAAGCATAAATGCTTAGGTTTATGCAAACTAATGACTTATGTGTACAATAAAAGACAATTACTGATATGTAATTGATATGTGTACTCACTTTAATAGATAACACCACTTACAATTAATAGATCCATCTGCTATAGGTGCATTTTATTTGTTTGCATTTATAGACTGGAGCCCATGTGTTGTCGTCAATCCTCTACCCTACTGGTCATTGTCTCAGCACAGTAATGACATTAGAATGGTAGTGGGTGTTCTCCTGGAGTGTGTGTGTGTATATATATATATGGATATGTTGATAGAGTTTGTACAGTGAATATCACTGCTGTATTAAGAGTTGTCTGCAACTGAAAAATACCTATCCAACAGTGGTCTCATGCTCAGAACCTGACCATTGAAGAGTTAGAGAATAGCTAATAACATAAACTGTGCATGACAACAGATTGGCTACAATCTCTTAATGTAGGAACCTACATGCTGTTTTTAATAAAGTGGTGTGCGTGTGCGTGTGTGTGTGTGTGTGAATTTTTTGTTGTGATGCAGGCCTTTTGGAAACGGAAGGGATTCTCAGGGGAGATTGTCGCACGCCCCTCTGAGGATTGCCCTTTTGGGGTCACCTTCGACGCCACCAGTCACCAAGGGAGTGCAGCGCTGGTGGGGTTTATAGCCGGAGCACAGGGCTCTTCCTGGAATAGCCGGGAGGTGAGAGGCTAAAGAAGAATGAAATAAAGAGGAGGTGAAGAAGTCTGACTGTATGTGTGAGTAAAGGAGAGAGAGACAGCCATTGGTTTTAACAGAGCCCTGAACAACTACTGTGTGAGAGACATTGGAGGCTTAGAAGCATCTGTCCTAACGACTGCTACCTGCAACATGACGTGTTTCGAGCAATTGAAGGATATCACACAGTGAGATATGAAGGTTATGTGGTTGTAGTATTCATGTTTGAACCTCTTATAATGGTTGATTTTCAGTACTTTAAATGTGTTCTTTAGACAAGTTGATCGGTTGCATCTTAGTCATTATCATTATCATTGGAAAAGCACTAAGGCCTCTGAATGTTTTATGAATGAATGTGATTATGCTTCATCTGTCACTTATTGCTCACACACACAGTGTGTAGCACCATACTGTTCAGAAGCAGATGATCCCATCTACGTGGGCTCTTTTGAGGGTAAATGTTGGATAAACATGCTGTCTTCCTGCAGCATGCCAACAAAACAATCCATTATACATGTCTCTTTCCTTGTATCTGGCTCTGTCCTCCTGCTCTCTTATTTAAAATTTAGCAGCAAAATTAAGTTTTATGTCAGACAAGCCCATTTGCTCGTTATGGCTCACATGACATTTCAGACCTGTGTCCCTTTTCCTAATGTTTGGGGATCTTTTATAAGGATCTCCATCATACAGTGCGTGGAGAGATGCTTGCTTTGGATCCCACCCCCATTCCACGCCACCCATCCTCACTCACCCTTCCTGGCTCCTCCTTAGTACTCTTCTGATCATGTCTGACTGTGCATCTAGCTCCAGTTAGCCTCTGAGCTAAAGCTTGGAACACAGCATGCTTCAGCTGTGATCACTGGAATTTCACAGTCTGATAATGTCAGACTTATGTTGTACTACTGCAGCAGCAGGTGCGAAGCCTGATTTTGTTGACATCATTGGTGAGGGGGTGGAAGTTATCTTCACTGATCAGTCGGGACCCCAGCGCTCAGAAGTGCATTTTTATTCAGACGGCCTCTCCACAATTTTTTTCCCTTCCACTCTGATACCAGCACACCCCTATCACAAATTGCTGTACAGAGATACCTAAAAATGAGTGTTCTATTCTTGCTTTTGTTCAGCTGGTGGAGAGGAAAGATGCTGTCATTGCTAGCTTGGTGAAGTACCTGGGCCTTGAGGCAGCCTCCTACATTCACTACGAGGAGAAAGTAAGTGGTGAATTTGGCTTGTTGCACCACTTGTAAGTGGTAAATTTGACAGTTTGAGTCATCACCCACTCTACAGGGTCACGATCTGTCTTTAAACCCCATTTTCTCAATGCCTGTATTAATCGGTAGACTGTGATACTGCCCTGAACGTTTATTTGACAAAAGTCCTCTTGGGATCCATTTAAAACAAGCTTTAATGCTTGGGTCAAAGCTTTAGCTACCCAACTCCATGATAAATGCATGGACTAACTTTTCTGCATTATGTGAGGAGAGTATGTTCCTAATCTTTGCAATCTTCCTGAGGTGGAGAGAGGCAGTCCTAGAAAAATTATTTACAAGAGCTTCGAATAAGAGACTGGGATCCATAATCACTCCAAGATCTTTAACTGTTAGAGAAAATGTGATTGGGAGACCATTGAGGTTCATTGAGTAATTAGAGAGCGAGGACCTAGTTGTCTATGCACCTAATAGAAGAATCTCTGTTTTGTCAGGATTAAGTGAGAGAAAGTCTTATCATCCAGGGCCTGATGTCCTCAATAATACTAATTTGAGATATGTCCTCTGGTTTGGCTGAGACATATAGCTGAGTATCATCAGCGTCGCAGTGGAAACTAGCACAGTGTTTAGTATAATGTATAATTTGTGTTGGGGAGGACTGAGATTATCAGATTAGCCATGTGGCTGTGCAAAGCTTTGCTAGGCCTGCCTCTGATATGCCTGAGCCTCATGAATGTCTCAGCACGTGAAATCACTCTGTGGTGCAAGTTTATCATCTCCAGTGTGAAGTCGGGAGGAGAGAAAGATCCTGTTAAAGACAGCCAGAGTTCGTCACCTCACTGCAAACACCCTGTGGTCTCTGTCTGCGCTTGAAATTTGCCAGGACTGTCAGGAAGCAATGGAGCTGGTGCTGCCTTCATCTCTAACATGACAAAACTGTGGTGAATAATGTAAAAACTGAAAAAAAGGAAAGGTCTTTAAAAAGATATTGTGTACCTGAATGTGTACCACTGCCCATCTGAGGCAAATGATTATTTATTCCTATGAGAATTTAAAAAATTAAAAAACTCCAGGACAAGAACATAAACAATAAACCAAATCATTCTGTCAACTTTATTTTTGGGATTTACAACAACATTTTCAAATTTTTACATTGTCTAAAGAGGAGTGTATATAATATAAAAGTACTTTTTGTGGGTCAAATGCATATATTTGTATCTCAAATAGGTTATACAACTCTAGATTATTTCTGTGTATCTAGCGGTAGCCATGGAGATGACTAGGCCTATTCATTTGTTTGTTAATGAACTTGATCTTTCTCTGGCACAGAAAAAGTATGATGACCAAGTCATGTGCTTATGTTGGGACTGGCATACTTTAATTGTGAGGCATTTATCTGATGTTTGAACTATGGCTCAAAATAAGTAAAATAACATTTACTTGTGTGTGTTTTGTAGAGTTCCATAGTGTTTCTGAAATGTATTAGGTGGAGGGCAGGCATGAACTATAAAGTTGGAAGGCTGTCAGAATTCTTATCTGCAACTTGGAAGCACTGTTTTGAGAGAACGTTCACATTCAGTACCTCTTCTTTCCTGGTGAACATGACAACCAGACACAACTAAGTTTGCTACATTAGTTTTGGTGCAGTAGCAGTAATATTACATTTAACAATTCATTTTTGAGGTAAATTTTTGTCAGTCATGCACTCTGCAGAGAAGAGGTATATTTGTGGCATTTAGCTGATACTTTTATCCAAAGCAACTTACAATTATTTCTGAATACAACTTGAGCAATTGACAGTTAAGGGCCTTGCTCAGGGAGCCTATAGTGGCAACTTAGCAGTGGTTGGGTTTGAACTATAAATCTTCCAATTACAAGTCAAGTGCTTTAACCGCTGCGCTACCACTGTCAAAGTTGCTCAGGTTTGGAAATCAAAAGTCCCCATAGTTTTGTTCCAAATGCCTGAATTTATAAATTAATTTAAATCTTTTATAAATGAATTTAAATGAATTTTATAAATGAATTTAAATCAACAGGTATTAATTAGCCAAGTCAACTGGATAATGCAGAATCCTGGCAGGACTTTATGAATCTGAAATTCTTTACACACCTCTGCTGCGGAATTCTTTGCTTTTAAATTTGAATGCCTGAGGCAAATTTGTAGACTTACCTAAGCAATGAAATACATAGCCATAGAATGTCCAGATGGTTTTCTGTATGATAAATCAGATCAGAATAAGAGTGCATAACTGTCTACTGGGCCATTCACTGCCAAATCATTGCAGCATCACATTCCAAATCTATAAACTGTTGAATAAAGAAGTGACATTAAAAATGTGACACTAGTATAATTTTTAGCAAACTTCATTATTCATCTTCCTAAATATATAGAATTTCAGTTCATAATCTTTGATCAGTATGAACAGTAGGAAGAGCAAATTAATTAGAAATCTCATTAGAATGTCACATTAGACACAGAGTATCTCCATATAGCTGAGGAAGTAACCTCATCAGAAATGCATTTGCTAAGACCCACACAGGAGGAATCAGATTTTAATGAAAGGATTTCTGCAGTGTTACGTGGCAACTCTGCTCTTGTCTGTTTGGAAGGAATGCACAGATAGTCTTCTGCCATTACTCAAAGAAGCACAAATTCACATAATTTTTTAGAGCTAAATTGTATGTAACATTGTCATTACATTCTTAATTGGTCTAAATAGAATCAATCAGAATCTCATCTTATGTGGTTAATTAAAATTCTGAAATGTGTACAAATGGATTGTCTACAAGAGCTAAAGATGATAACCTGTCTAATAAGGTTCCATTTTCTTTAATATGTTGCCTACCTAAAGAGCTTCTTGTATAAGCTGTGGGAGGAAACAGCTCTTTAGTTGTGACATACCCATGACTTAACTGTTATTTTACCAGTTAGTTGTCTCTGACTGTGTTTCATGTAGAAGTGAAACCCTCAGTTCTGAAAAAGCAGTTGTTGACACTCTGGGACAATAAATCAGTTCAACTCTTATTCTGGTGTGCAGAAGTCAGGTAGTTGTTAAACAGTCTGCTATTGTCTCTATTTCAGAGGCCAATAGCTGAGCTCAAAGTGTTTAATACGAGCCCACTGAAGAGGCAACACAGAACTAACAATAAGTGTCTGTCAGTAATGTGTATACAGATAAAACATGTATCAGCAGACATACACAGCTGATGGCCCTCTGGATTTTCACCAATCTGTAGGTTCTAATTGTTTACAGATAAAAATTAGAAAGCAGCTTTACTGTAAAAGTGCCTAGGTATCAATTGTCATACTCTAATTAAAGTGCACAAATGAAAGTACTCTTAACAGACTCATAATTTGTTAATTATGTATGAGGCTAGATGTTTACTGGAATCTTAAATAATTATGATGTGTTCATTCCCAGTAAATCTTATATTTGTTATAACATTACAAGCATATTAAAGCCTTATAAATAAAGGAAACATGTTACTATGGAACGCCAAAGAAAAACAAATCCTACAGTCCTTGCAGACATATCACATAAAGAAAAATCACAGAGTGCAATCATACCTCCCTTGAAGTTAACTGTTAATGTTCAGTACTCCATTCTCTCAGATCTTTGCAGTAGTATGAACAGGAATGGCTGTTTGGCTTTTTCCAAGATAAAGGCACTCATAATTTTTCTACCATGTGGGTAATGAATCAGTGTGAATGGTGCTGTGCTGTAAAGTAATCTAGTGTCAGGTGTCAAGTCCACTGAAGAGATCTTGGATAGTAGTGTAGGTGCAGGAATGTTGTTGTCGCTGAAGGTTTTCCAGTTGTGTTGCACCCTCCTATCAAATCAAACAGCTCAACGTAAATCCCAATATTGTAATACCTGATTTCTTTTTCAAAAAAGGAGCTTCAGTTTAAAAGGAGACCATACAGACTGTGCACCCAGTTTAGCTATCTTATGAAGGCCAGATTAGAGGTCATAATACAGAATAGTTTAGCATGTTTTGATTCTTTCTTTGCTTAGACTCTGCCCAAGTTCTCATTCCAGGTTAGCACCTATGTTTTGCATTCACCTTTTTATATACATTCCTATACATATTCACCCGGTGTTGTGTTTATGGTGCTTGTGTATTGTTGGCTACATTAGTGTGCGTTGTTATTGTTGTATTATACACCTGTTTCCCATTAAACGCACTTAACCCTTACGTATGTGTGCGTTTTGCTGACTCTACATTAGTGTACTAGTTGTTCACATCCCTGCTTAGACCAAAGCATACCAGTGACTGCGTAACACCAGCAGCACGAGAGTGTGAGGTATAATTTCATATAAACCTAGCAACATGTCAGTGTGAGGTATGGTTTTATATAAACAATTCAGACAGATCACAGTAGAAATCTCACTGCAGTCTAATTATTTTAGGTTCATTATTAGATTTATTCAAGGTACAGAATGGAATTGATCTTTTGTGTAACTTATCTGAGTGCTTGTGTGTGTGTTGTGATGGCTGCAGGACTGGTCCAAAGAGGAGTACAGTGGAGGATGTCCTGTGAATGTCATGGTACCAGGCATGCTAACATACTACCATGCGGGGCTCCGAAAGCCTTGTGGCAGGTATAGCAAAGCACTGTTATAACCAAGCAAAAACAAACTCTCCTATATCTCTCTTTAATTATAGGGCATACCCATTCTCAGCTTTGGGCATGACCTCTGACCCTCTCTCTGCCTTCACTTGTTAGCACAGGGCATACATGAGTGTGCATTTGGAATAATAAGTGTTATTTAAGGAGCAAGGAGTGTGCGTGCATGTGCACATGCACACATGCTGTGTTTACCTAATCCTGTACAAGGCCTCAAAACAATGAACCAGAGGTCAACGGGAATGCTTCCACATGGAAAGATGTCAAATAACCCATTTGTAATGGGATCCGTTAGGTGATTGTCATGATTGAACCTGCAGCTATGAAGGAAGCAGAGAGGGAGGGGCAGCCATTTGGGTGGGTGGAGGTATGGGTAATCCATTTCCTTAATAGAATTAAATTCTCAGGGGAGGAGAATGTTCTCATCAAATGAAAGAAGGTTAAGGATGTAAAAGCTCCCCGCTCTGGCTGCACTGTGTTTACCTACTGAGAGGAACTGGTAATCTGTCCTTGACCTGTTTATGGACGTTTGAGGTAGGCTGCCACAAGAAGCAAATGGAGCTCTTCAAACACATTGAATCTCCTTCCACAATGCTCCAAATGTCACATATTCTTAATAGATGCAAATAATTAAAACAAACAGCCTAGAGGATGAATCAAAGAGAAAGATTCTGTATCGTGGTGCTCATCTGGTGTTTGATGTAACCCAGAGGAACGGAGCCCACTCAAATCCACATATAGCTAGACCAAAGGTGAAAGCCAGTATAGGTACTAAAAGATTTATTTAAAAAAAGTCAAACTCACGCCTGGGGTGGTTCAGGCACAGCTAAGTCTGACACATCCATAAAGCCCAAAGAATAAATAACAAGTATGGAAAGCCTTAGAACCAAAATAATAATAAAAACAAAATGCTACAGCAAGTCGTTTTTGATTTATGTGGCCAGTCTTGCCGTCTGTGTTCATGTTGTTTACATATTTTATAGATCAAGTCTTGGTCATTTTGTCTGGCTCAGTGAACAGTATGAATATAAACATGTTAATAATTCTGCAGTATGACACTGAACTTGTGCAGCGCCAGCATATACGTTACCATTGCATACTGCTGAAAACCTTTAATAAAAGATGGAATTACATATTCAGAGTAGGTTGGCATTAAAGTGGCTTCATAGTGCTTTATCTTCCTCTTATACTGATGAGCATTTCTGAAACTGAGAAATTGAAAACTGCAAGCTATTTTTCCACTTTGACAGACACTTGAATATAGTCAACGCAAAGCAATTGTATTAAACTATATACTGACATCTCTCATATGCACTGAAAGTTGTTTTGAATGATGTTTAACATATATGAATGTGATGATTGGGAAATAGAGCCCTAAGTCCTCCCTTCTCCACCTCCAGGATTTATTGGGCTGGGACGGAGACAGCTACCCAGTGGTGCGGGTACCTCAGCGGGGCAGTTCAGGCTGGCCAGCGAGCTGCCGTGGAGGTCTTGGCGGCGGAGTGTCCCTCTGTGCTTTCTGAGAGTGAACTCCAGAAAGTGAGGGCGGACATGAATCGGGCTCCTCAGGCATTGCAGCACTTAACTGGAGTGTCAAGCCACAGAGCTTCCCACTTCCGACTCTTCCTGTATCTGGCTGTGATGGTGCTTACAGTGGGGAGTGTCTTGTGGCTTGTGCCAGAATATGGCCAGTATTGATCGGCTGGGTTTTGTTTCTAATTCATAGGCAGAACTGAGGAATAGTGGGATCTTGAGAGACACATTAGCTTTCCTTTTGTACCCCACAAGTGCCTATTATCATTAAATTCATAATCTGATTTTAAAGTATATCTTAAAAGATAACATTTTTGAGCAGTGTCTCCCCTTCCATTTTAAGAAGCTGTTTTTTAATTGTTGCATTAGTACAAACTTTGTACTATTTGAAGTTGTATTTGGCAAAAGACCCTACATTTGATGTGATTTGTGTTTCTTTATGAGCACAAAAACCCAACCTTGGATGTCAGATTGAAAGCAGCTGCAATCTGCTAAAGTCTGTTTTAGTGTGAAGTGAAGTCTTTTGTATCTCCCTTAGCCCTGTGGCCCTCAATGTACTTAACTTGGAAAACAGAAGAGTAGTTCTGAGTTCTGGGCTGAATTTGCTTGGCAACTCTGCCTTTGTGACTTTGGTGTAGGCATTGAGAGAAAAGAATCTCCAAATGGTGGAAAAGCTTAAGCCCTGCTCTCGTTTGTTTTAGAAACTTTCAACTAAGCCCATCACTCAGACTCTGGAAAGAAGCCACCTGTCCTGTATGGTACTTCCACCCACACACATACTGTTACACATATGCACCCACACACATGCGTAGTGTCCATGCTTTGATGAAGGTGTGATGAATGAGCCACTTCCTCGACCTTAACGTGCCTGTGAAAGTGATTTAATCATGAGCTTGTGATTACAGCATTGATGAAGAGACTTGCAGTCATATGCAGGCACTCTCCCAGGAATCTCTAACCCACTCAGCCCTCCAAGCATGGAACAGCCGGAGCCGGCCTTGCTGCACCATATTCATTTTTATCAGCAGTTTCCAGTGGATCAATCCTTCATCCCACTGCTCTTGTGGTTTGGTTCTATCCCATCAAGATGAAATTTTACCAGTGACATTTCTCTGTAAGCAGTTCAGTACATAAGGGTGTTTTTTTGGGGGAAGACCACACAGGCCACACTTTCCTCCACCAACTCTGGATAAGGACCCACAGTAAAAGTGGGCATCTGCTGATCAGGAATCCAATGTTTCCATTCCATTTGCTAATTAACTCCGTTTTCTGTCTACCAGCCATGTTTTCATCTAGTGCTTTTCCACAGCGTAGATTCGTATTTATTTATCCCACAAAACCAACCATGATTATCTCTTAAGGAAAGCTTTTTTCTTTTTCCTGAATGCCAAACAACAATTCCCACAATGCCAAGCAACAATTCCAAGACGCTGACTGCTTATCCATGACAGGCATTGTTGGCTTCTTGATGTTTAAACAGCTGTTTGACTATCTTTAGATTATCTTTGTCCATGCCAGATTATTAGGACCCCCCTCTAGACATGTGCCTGAAATAATGGACCAGTCTGGACTGGTCACAGTTGGGGATTTCATGCGTGATGATATGCAGTGGTCTGTAAGATTAAAAGTCACATATTTACTTAGGCCTGTAGCACCCTTACTGTCACACTATGTGGTTACATTGAAGCAGAATTTCCACCTTTAACATAGAGTGATCTGGCTGATTTAATTAATGATACCGAAGCAGTTAATTTACCCGAAACACCTTTTGAGTTTATCCAAAGTCTATAGAACTGGAAATGGCTCAGATCATGTTTTATAACTCATAATAACAGTTTGTTCATGTTTAGTCTGCAGAAATGACCAGAGGACCACTATCATCCTAACAAAATAAATAAATAAATAAACAAAAAACAAATTGGGGCAGCCACAAGTTTGTTTGGGTAAATAATTTAATCCACAGCTTTAATGTTTTCCATTCCATCTGGTATTCTCACCTGTGCCATCTGCTCAACCTATGAGACCTCATGAGTAGTTTTATGGATGTAATGTGGCACAGTTTTGCACGTTTAACAGGCCCTTGGTGTTGTCTGAACATAGACTACATACTGCAAACATAATTTTGACAGGATAAAGCAATATCACAGCAACTGCCTATTAAATACAAGTCATTTCCTTTTGCAGTCCTGTATTTTTTATGTGCCTGGTTCACCACTAAGGGCAGTAAATAGGCAATTGCTGTATTTTATAATACAGTGTTTTGGAATCCAGGTTTGTTATGATAAGTGGAATGTCAGTCAAGGGTTGTGCTATTGGAAGTGCTGTTGTGTCATGCTTTGGAATCCTTCGAACCTTTGACCTGTTTTGTTGTTGATGAAATGAAATATACAGATGTAGTCCAATTTTTCTCCCTTCTGATCCCACTTCCATCTGTCAAAATTGCAGCGAAGTACACAAGGTTTCCAGAGAAACAGGACATTTCAGACAAATGTTCATCAGCTGTGTAAGCTTCTGAAGATCTAGGAGGTGGATCTAGTTTATATTAGAAAAAGTAGATATTTGAATCATAATATTCATTCCATGGGGTTCTAAAGTTATGGATCAATTCTTTTTTGTTTGTTTTCTAACTTTATTGCTGCCATAGTAACAACTTCAAAACAAACGGTTATCTCATTAATGCAGTGTCCATTAAAGTGCCTTGCCACTGGAAATGACAGATCATCAATTCTGATGAGCCGAAGGTGTTCAATGAAATGATCACCAAGCCTTCTCTTGGTTTCTCCAATGTAAAGCTGATTACCACTTGCAACACATACAGTATAGACAACTCCCACTGTAATGAATGAGTAGGAATGAGTGATGACTCGGATAATTGATCCTTTCATGCTAGTTATTGTAGTGGCTTTGTTAATAAATTGACAGGGTGCACATAGAGGGAGGTTGCAGGCTACAGTACAGCAACTATCATCCAAATGATAATTTATCTATCTTAACAATATCTTTGATGTTTTTGTCCTGTTTATTGAAAATTAGTGTAGGATCCTGTAAAGGGGATTATGATCTGCATGATCCTGGAGGATCCTGAAGCTTTTAAGGTTAATGCCATGTTGTGCTGTATTCCATGTAAAATACAGAGCTGAAGTCCAAGGAAGTGTCTGTGAGTCTTCTTGATTAAATTGTACCAAAGCATACATCAGGACAAGGATATCAAATAATATGTGTTTCTAGGACCACAGCAGCCTTAATCATTTTTGGAAGAAGCATGACACAATTCTCCTACAGTAAGCTGCCTGGCCCACTTGGGCATCTGGACTAGACAGACCTTGGTTGGGGAGGTAAAAAAGAAGCCAAAGCATACACGAAAAGTAAAAAGGATTATCTTGTCCATTGAAACAATAATGGACTTTGGTCATTATGTGTTGCACAGCACTTTATGTTGCCCATACCATCCCTACCGTGAAACATGGTGGCAGCACCATACTATGGGGACAAGACAGGGAGACTGGTAACAACTGAGGGACAGATGAATGCAGCTAAATACAGGAACATTCTCCAGAGCACAGGCAAACTCAGACTAGGGTGACAGTTCACCTCTCAGCATGACAAAGACCTGAAGCATACAGCCAAAACAACACTGGAGAAGCTTCAGGGCAAGGCATTGTGTGGCCCAGCCAAAGTCCAGGCTTAAAACCCATCAAACATCCATGGATATAGCTGAGGATGGCAGTTCACAGATGCTTTCTCTCCAGTCTGACAAAGCTTGAGAGGTTCTGCCATAAAGAATGGGAGAAACTGCCCAAATCCAAGTGTGCAGCAGTTGTAGAGACATCCAAGAGGACTTTCAGCTGTATTTTGCTGTTAAAAAGAGCATCTATAAAACGTAGAATAAATATGCTGTATACTTTTGCGCATAAGAGATTTAAATTGATTTTTTATTAATTTTGAAACTAAAACTCCGAGATTAAAGCAGGCCCCCTTAATTTTAATACTCTGAATCTACTGTATATATAAGTAACTTGTCAGACACCTTTGTGACAAGTTGATGCAAATGCAGAAAACCACAGTGGTAATAGATATAGCAGTCACAAGTGATGGAAATATTTAAAGGAAGGAATATGAAAGATGGAAAAATACCAGGGACTGAAAGAGGAAATGGAGAGAATGTGAAAGGTTAACACTACTTTGTCCTAGTGGTGATGGGGACACTTGGGGCTGTAACTCCAAAGCTGGATAAGTCATTCCAGCAGATCCCAGAAATGAGGACATCAAGTTCAGTTTAGAACAGTGCACTCCTAGAACTATTGCACTGCACCCTCAAACTCAGGCATCTGGTAGAAGGCCAAAATGTGAGGAGTAAAGCTATGACCCTACACATCTGTCTCTTATATAATACTTTCCTGTCCCACTCTTCCAGTGTGTGGTCATCTTTTTTCCAACACAGTTGCATTTTCTAGCAGAGGCTCTAATAGCAGAGGTCATGCTCTAATTTGCGATCTCTTGTGTGTACTGCAGTAAGAGATGTAGAGAAACAGAATGTTTTGGACAGAGGTCCTCCAATAGCTAGTTTCTCTTACACATAAATAAGAATGATAAATAAGAATGATCTTTTCTTTCATGGAAGAAAACACACATACACACACACACAAAGAAATAGCCCAAAATGGTCTAAAACCAAAAAGAATGTTTCAAACTTGCCATTTATTTATTTGATTGCCTTCATTTCTTGATCATTTTGCAATCTAATTGCCTAGAGATTTGTGAGAGGACAGACTGTATACTTAGCAAAATGTCAGAAATTGTGAAAGAGAGAGAGCACAAGTCATTAATGAATGATTCAAGCGGAGTGCTTAGGTCAAACAATGCACTCACTGATTAGCAGTGGCTATAAAGAAAGCTGTGTTTAAAAAATAACCCAGAGCTAGAATAACGTCTAGATTTGTCATCTAGACCTAATAGCTGACAGGTTTATGCTCAAGAAATATTGGATGATGAATAGTCAGAGTCATTCTGCAAATGTTGGCTTGCTCTTTTTCTAAAAATAAAGAGAAACATTAGCTACATCAAGCACTGATTATGAAATGCATGCGTAAGACCTGTGCTAGGACATTTCATCTTGAGTGTGTGTTCATCAATCTGGCTCTCGCCTGCTCTCACGTGCTACTCACAGCTGTTCTCTCTGTTTTTGCCTCCACCACAGCAACAAATGTAATTTACCAGAAGCTCGCATAAACTTGGTCAACACACAGTGTGACAAAGTTGACATTATTTTGACACCATTATGACAGAATACACAATAAAACTGAGCACTTGTTTTATAAATGTATTTTATATCCTATTGTAATTAAAAACATTATACATGTGGTAAAGCTGTAGAGGTGCCATGCTGGTTTGGTAAGAAATGTGATTTAATCAAAACAGCCTAGAAAAAAATGAAAAGAAAACCCACATATTAAAGCACTGCAATAATACATACTATAAAAATAAGCCTGTTATATATTAATGAATGGGTTTCAACCTAAGGCTGCATGTAGGTGTGAGAATTGGCCGTACAAATTTATTTACTGTATCACAGTTATAGAATGATTGGTTCAATGGTTCAAGTAAAGCTGTAAATGAATTGCAAAAGTATTTGTAGAATATGACAGCAAGAGTCCCAGTTGGTTATTTTGGTGGGACTCCACCCATTTGTATCATGCAATGAACAATACAGTAGGACTACATCATGACTATATCTAGGTTTACATGCATTTTGGTGATAACCATGCACTAGAGTAATAGAGCTACGTCTACTAATCTGGTAATTATAATTAAGTCTTTCATGAGCTGAGCCTGATGTGTAAAAGTAAGGAAAGGGTTGTTTTTTTATTCCTGACAGTATATGCCTTATTTTTATACATCAAAAAAATCCTCTCACTAAATCTACTTAATGGGGGAAAAACATCCAGAAGCTATTTTTTTTTTTTCTGTGGAGTCACTTTTATACTGTGAATTAATTCCCGCTGTTTTTGCCTTTAAGTTCTGCCATCAGTTGAACTGCCGAATAGCTTGTGTTGGAAGAAACAATGTAATATTATTAGAATGTGTCATTGAATTCTTGGAGCAAAATAAATAAGAAGATAATAAGACTTCAAATGTTTATATTGATTCCGAATGCCTGCCATTCATTCATCCATGCTATAATTCATTCATACACTCATGCATGAAGACTCCAGGACAACATTAGAAATCCACATCTTATCCTCTTAACTCCAACTTCTCCTCAGTGCCTCCATTTGGATACTCACAAAGGAAAGATGAGGTTAAGTATTACTGGAGAATTTATTTAATACAGACAAGACCCTTTCTTTTCAGTGCTACTTACTAAACAACCAGAGAGTTGTGGATTTGGTCTCAAATCCCATTGGCCTTGTGTGGATTTGGTCTTGGGTCCCAGTGGCTTTGTGTGCGAAGGCTATGGAGATCTGGTCCCACCCACTGCTTTAATAGAGTAAGTTATTTCAGGAGGGCATCTCTGTATGTTTCGCTCACTGAATATATTTCATTAATTAATCTTTAAAATTTTCTTTTGGATACAGTTATGGCAGTCGTTTTTTGTTTTTTGTTTTTTATCTTGAAGCTGTTTCACTTAAAATTTGCAATACAAAATAATACAAAATTCTAAGCACTTTTCCTCACTCACTCACTCACTCACTCACTCTTTAGCCTGATTGAGTAGTTTCTAACCGGGGGTTCCTATATCATTGTTAAATTTATGATTTATTTAATGATTGCCTTTAATGATCTTCAGTAATATACATTGTTTAATTTTACATGTAACTCTAATTTTACCTGTATTTCTCTATATTTTCTTGTTGTTGGTAGAAATTCATTAAAACTCATCAATACTCATTTCCATTTGACAAATGTATTTTTCTCACCATTGATTCTGACAGAATTCTCATTATAAAACAACAAATTGCCATTGTACAATACAGTTCATAGCAAAATTTAATTATTAAATTAGAAGTGCTTGAATAGAAATGGCAAAGTTTTAGTGACAAGCTAAGCTTATGGTAAAATCTCAAGCAAATACATACGCACACACACACACACACACACACACACACAAATATTCTAAGCCCTCATATACACAAATACATTTCATAAAATAAACAGAAAATACAAACAATATACCATATATGTCATCATAAACAGCGTTGACATCCTAACATCATGCACATCTTTTATCACTCCTCCCAAACATACGTGAGTATATACAGGGACGCACGATGGTTTCGCAGAGTCAGTGTTTAAAGCATCCATGTTTAAGACCTCTGTTAATGCTGAGCCAGTAGCTAGAAGGTTATGTAAACAATAAACTAACCTCAAATTACACTGCACATACAGAGAGAGAAATGCAGAAAATAAACAGACCTCAATGTTAGGAAATCTAGTTTAGGCAGCAAAGATAAGGGGCTTACACAAAGTCATTTGGAGAATGAATAGCTCTGATACACAAGAGCATTAAATAACAAGATAAGTCTAGAAATGGGATAAAGGTAACATTTGACTTGCCAAGTCAGTGGTTGTCTCCCAGATGCAGCTTCATGTTGGAGATCATTTCATTATATCCACAGCACTTCAATTCCTCTGTTGTTTAGAATGTTTTGTTGTCCACAGATTTAGTATAGAATTGTTCATTGTGTTCCTGTGTGATCACTCACCAAACAAGACTTGGGAAAAGACTAAGAGCTGTCTATACAAAACGCCGAAAAAAAGTGATGCATCTAGAACAAAACTGTGTAAGAAAAAATGCACATTATGGGCCACTGAAACCATCCCTGCTGTCTTTCAGCTCTCCTTTTCGCATGTCCATGGTGGAAAAGTTTCCACATGTGACAGCAAGGCAAATAATAAGAAAGAAAATGGCACCGTGGGCCATGAGCTGATGCAATGGAGAGAATGTAATTAGGAACCCTGTTGCCTGTTCATAATTCATTGGAGATTAAAACATTCTGGCTATAGAATGGGTGGGATGTCTCCAATCCAGGCTCGAGGAAGTGGTCTGGGACACATGTATTCATTCTGGAAAAATAAACAAAGATAATATAGTTAGCTTAATGCACTCCAGGGTTATTCCCAACAGAATTTGTATAGTGAACAGTTCATTATAGTAGGGTTAATTACAAATGGCATAACAGTGTCATAATATTACAGGCATAACAAAGGCAAAATGTGCATGCTTGCCCATGTGTTAAATAAAACAGAGTGACTCAGGAACAGCACTGATAATACAGCCAGTGGACTGTCACAAGTGAAATGAACTCCCTGAAATGAACAGTACAATCACATGCTTGTCTGCGATTGCTCATGAGATATTAAGTAAAATCAGGGTGAATAAATTAAACTCTTCTATATGGAGTGTGTGACCTTGTCTTTGTGAGTTCTTTATCTTAAATGGATTGAATAAGGTCCCCTGAATACTAATTTGTGATATGCACAGAATGATTTCTATCTTGGTTTCCCTTGAGTGCAATAAAAAAATTCTTGATTGTAGAAAGTACTAAAAATGCAATTTTGCTGCTATTCTAAAATTACTGATGTAAGACATTTTTTTCTTGCAGGAATTGCTGTAATTTTGTAAAAAGAAAAAAATATGATCAATCTGTACTTTGCCTTTTAGTGTATGATGTTGTATTTTTGCACAGTCCTCATAATCTACACCTACAATGAAACCCTACTCGTTCTTTATAGGCAAACAGAAAACCAAGGTTAGATGCCAGTGCTCTGCTGCTTCAGTACATCAGTGCAATTATAAATTCCTGTATACTCCCTGATAGTTGTGTATGACATTTTGCTCCCTAACCATGGAAATATCAGAGTTTAATCAGAGTTTAATTAAATAGGACACTCCATTGTCTCTCCTATCATTAAATTTTGAGCTTCGCTCTTTTGACTTGAGTGAAGTGGCAGTACCTTGGGGGTGTTATCCTGGTAAATCATTTTAATAGTGCTGCAACTTACATAGCACAAAATAAATTCTACTTTTAATAGTGTTGGAACTCAAATAAAATTCTCCAAAGAAAAAGCTACCATCAGCATTTTTCTAAACTGGATTAATAATTCTGGTGAAAGTGAAAGCTCTTAAAACCATGCTTGTGAACGGGAAAAAAACGACCCAGACAGGGTTTATTCATTTTTAATCAAACAGGATGCCTGAATGTTCCTCTCATTCTGAGATCACTGCTACTATTCAGATGTACATGACACACACAGCTGTTTTGCCATGGGTGGACAGTCAAAAAATACATATAAATACCTTTTAAAAATACTAATTATTTCTATTTCAGTGTTTCCAGCACTTTCTAATTCCAGGCCACTACATTTCTTCATTCATCTTCTAAACCTGCTTAAAGCAATTCAGGGTTTTTCTTCAATTCAGGCATTCGGGTAACTTCTCTAGTTCCTTGTGATTCTAGAAAAAACTTTTTTTTTTTTAATTTGTAAAATTTTTTATACTGAAGCCAATCAGATACAGCAGCATCTCTTTCTTTGATGTGCTGCACATATAGCTGTTGGATGGAAGAGTCGCTAAAGAGAGCTGTTAGATATTACAAGAACTGTTGGTTTGCTACAACACATCAGTCATTTTTTATTTATTAAGATCTGTACACCCAGTGAGTCATATTAGTTAGTTAAAATTGGTAAATAAAACCAAAAAGGCAACATATCTAATTAAAAATATTAGTACATATATTACATACAGCCTATTTTACATATTTACTAAAATACTTTATAACAATGTTATGACCATAATAAATCACAGCACCTTTAATGTAACGGGCCTGTCAAAAATCAGATGCTTGCAGATAAATGATATGGCTTTATTGCAGGACCACACAGTCGAACAGATCAGAAAACTCAAGTAATGGAGTAGCTCGGATGTGGAGAACACAGTCCGAATAAAAAAAAACAGAAAGACTATCCAAAATCCAGGCAAAAGAATCCAACAGGGGCAGGCAGAAATCAGAATCAAGATATACAAAGTCAGGGTTCAAGATATACAAAGTCAGGGTTTGGGTGACGAAATGCCTGCTGGGTGTAGTAGTGTGATGAAGAATTGGGTGATATGACATTTAATATATAAGAAGCAATAATATTTATACAATAATATTTTTACAAATATTTTAATATTTGAAAAGCAAGTTCTTATTATGTGCAAATTTTATTGAAGTAATATTTTATTTTAAAAGTATGTATGTTTCTATTTCTGCTCAAGCACAGGATTTGTGTTTACTGTATTCTATACAAAGCAGTACATTAGTGTTTAAAATAAACAGAAAAAGCCAGATTAGATTCAGAATTTTGGAAAAATTAATGGAACATGGAATTCATGGAAACATGGAAAAGTCAGGCTTCTTCCTTAATACTTTTTCATGCCACCTGGCTTTTACACACTTCAAATTTTTAGTGATAAAAATGCTAAAAAAAACTGTTTGCTTCTCTTTATCATATTCTTATATGCAGTTTACAGAATTCAAAATTTGACCCATATATAGCCCACTGCCACTCAGTCCCATACATAACCTTCATTTTCATACATACTGGTTAAACACCCACCAAGACTGGGAAGAACACTGCATATAAAGGTAAAACAACCAGAAATTAATTGGCAAGCCCAGTGATGAGTTTTGGAAGCAACCGCCACAGGTTAAACCTTGGTCAAGTGTGTCATCTCATCAAACACAAATCTGAGCATTGCGCAAACCCAAATTAGCAATAAGGAGGAAAACCTGAAAAGGGGCTTGTCACAGTATGGCCCTTCCCCCCTCAAACGTGTGTGTATTGCCATGCCCTTTCCTGTCGTTCACCTGATACTTGTTGTGTGTAATTGTCATGCGTGTATATAAGTCTCATGTCATATCGTCAAAGCTGTCTGTTTGAGCCAAGTAGTGTGTTAATGTGTGTTTTTTGAGTCGTGAGTGTTAAATCTACATTAAAATGTATGTCTTTGTTTGACGTGCCTTGTCCCTGCATCCTCTTTAACGTTACAGAAACACTGACCTACCAAGGATGCCTGGGAAAGGCAATAAGAAGAAGGGGAATCCCTCCTCTCTGACTGACGTCAAAAGCTCAGAGGGTGACGAGCTTCCAGCACCTAAGGCATGCTGCCCAGGAGCAAGCAGGCTGCCGCGGGTGGCTAGCAGGGAGGCATCGTCGTCAGAGGAGGACACTCCTCCGCCTAAGGCAAAGAGCCCCAGAGTGCATGCGCCTACACCTAAGACTTGTGGAGACAAAAAGGCAGCGGCACCAGTGCCTGCAACGGAACCGGACAACACAGCCGGTGCGCTTCCCGACGCACATGCGCCGAAACCAGGACAGTCGCTGCTACCTAAGGTGGCGAGGGACACTCCCTGCCAGGCTGGTTGGCCTCCGACCCAGCTGACAACTGGAGGACTGGCTGGGGTTCCTTCCCCTTTCTCTGGACTATTTAATGTATGTGGTGTTGTTCATGTGCCTCTCCCCGTCACCGTGCCTGTCCCTATTACACTAAATGTACCGGTCACTTTGTTCCCCTTTGTGTCTGTGCCCATGCCCGTTAGTGTGTGAGTCCCTGTGTCTGTCATTCTCTTGGTCCCTGTCCTTCCCCCCGCTGCCCTGCTCGCGCTGGCCCATGGCGGGTTGTCCAGTCCTCCAACGTTGCCTTTTGGCGTTGGTCTCGGGGCCGCAGCCTGATTGGCTGGTGCGCCGGGAGTCGGGCCCTTGAGGAGGGCTCTGTCACGATACAGCCCCTCCCCCCTCAAACGTGTGTGTATTGCCACGCCCTCTCATGCCGTTCACCTGATCCTTGTTGTGTGTAACTGTCATGCGTGTATATAAGTCTCGTGTCGTATCGTCAAAGCTGTCGGTGTTTGAACCTAGTAGTGTGTTAATGTGTGTTTTGAGTCGTGAGTGTTAAATCTACATTAAAACATATGTCTTTGTTTAATGTGCCTCATCCCCGCATCCTCTTTAACCCTTCAACGTTACAGGGCTGTATGACTGACTATTGCAGACAAACATCACATAGAAGGCTAACAAATTAGAGTGCTCAGAACCATGTACATTATAGATGACATGACTAATTAATGGAGTAAGGGGTTTGGCACATTCCATGCATTCAATTACCACAAACAGAGGCAACACAAAACGCTATGAGCAAAGCTTAATAATGGCTTTTCAGTTCATCCCTCATATGGAGAATAACATGATTAACCAAAAATAGGTATTTGTTATATCATTTTTACAAGCAAGAAAATAGGGCTGACCTTTATTTTGCCGAGCTGTCAGTAGTACTGTTATTTCCACCACTGTGAGGTTTAATTACCTGGATAAACCATGGAGGATTTAGTTTACGCCATGTAAGGAGTATACAGAAGCTAAGGGGCGACATATGTCATGCTAAACTTGTTGGTAAGTCCCAGCTATGTCTTTTCTGTGGCCCAGGGCTTCAATTATGTCATTGTGTCTGACAAACAGGAGCCATGCTTCTAAGTGGCCTTTACTCCTCTGTGAAATGCAAGTGGCAGACAGAAAATATGATATTTGGAACCTTTTAATGAGATATTATTTTGGTGGCTTTGAATTAAACATGTTGGAGGGTTGTGTTTGACAAGAGAGAATTGCATAGAGGACTGATAAACATATAGATGAAGAGGTAGAAATAGAGGATGAGAAGAGACAGAGGGGGAAGGATGGACATGTTTTGGCATGAGTGCTCTGAGATGGTATTCTGTGTTTCACTCTATATGACAAATCATACTGAGTCTCCAGAATTCGCAACTCTGCCTCTTTCCCTCTCTCTCCCTCCTTCATTCTCCTTATGTGCTACATTTGAAAGGGGCTTGTTTGAAGCTATTGACAATATTTGCTGTTTGTTTGTTTCTGCATTATTCAGGTGCTTACTGCTTGGGCATCAGTGTATCTGGTAGCATTATTCACCATAAGTCAAATATTGCTTAGCTTTATTTCCTGATATTCTGGACCATGTTAAATACATCAAACATTTGTCATGGTAATTAATTGTCATGGTAGGCCAATCATCTAGCAGGAGGGACATGCCCACTGTTGCACAGAACCACACCAATCACCCATTTATTAAACATACCTGTTCCTTGTTTCCCCTCTCTTATTTAAGGCCACAGGTTCCTGAAGTCACTGCTGCACATTACTGGACTCTGGAGCAACATACTGCTCCCACACCCTTTCATTTTCTTTGTCAAAGCATGGCAGCTTGTTTGCTCATGCCAGACTCTACAACAGTTCAGAGACTAACAAGACAAGAGGACAACTTTCTACATTTATAGAATTTAGCTGACACTTTTATCCAAAGTGACTTACAATTATGACTGAGTGCAACTTGAGCAATTGAGCGTTAAAGGCCTTGCACAGGGGCACAACAGTGGCAATCTGGCAGTGGTGGGACTTGAATCAGCAGCCTTCCAATTACAAGGCAAGTACCTTAACCTCTAAGCTACCACTGCCTTCTAGAGGTTATGCAACCTGCTCATGCTACAGGGACCAGGCCTCAGGCCTCAGCATGACCTAATGCTGGGGCTCAGGAGATTGGACTTGTAAGCGATGTGCCAGTAAACAGAAGTGTGGTAAAAGGGCAGGAGTCCATGCTAGGATAAAAGATACCCCTAGCTGACCTGCTCTACCATCCATTCTCCCAGTGTCTGCTTCCTGGACAATAACCTAATCTACATCTGACTCCAGCGCAACACTCAGCATGAGTTTAGATACTGTTGCATTTTTATTTTCACAGAAATTAGTTTCAGTGTACATCTCCCCCCCAGCAATATCACTAAAGAGGTGCTCTATGAGCGCTAGGGCTATTAGTGAACTGCAGAATACATACTTGGACAGACTGTTTATTGTAATGCAAATCTGAGTTGGATCTTGTTTACACATCTGCGGTGCATTGCACGCAGAGCCCTGCCCCGAAGTCAGCGACTATGTGATGCTAATACCAGATTGTCATATACTTGTCACACTGCTTGTCAGATCTTCAAGCCAGTTCTGAAACAGGTGAGAATCTGGCCAGCAGGAGCCATCCATGCCATCCAGGATTGTTTTAAGCACACTGCCTGGGGCACGTTAGGAAAGCTGCAACTGATATGACTCTATCAACCTGGAGGAGTATACTGCATCAGTGACTGGCTACATCAGCAAGTGAATTATTTCAGCAAGTGAATTACGACATTACTGTCTCCAAGATCATCATCACATACCCCAACCAGGAGCTGTGGATGACTGTCGAGGGGTGTATGCTGTTGAAGACTCATGACTCAGCCGTCAGCACAGGTGACAACGTGTCATTGAGAACAGCAAGGGCAAAACTATCCCAGGTCATCAGGGATGCATAGAGCACACATGCTCAGCGAAACTTCCAGGCCTCCCACAACACACAGAGCATGTGGCAGGGCATTTGGGCATTACATGCCTGACCAGGCCTACCTGCCTGACCAAGGTCCGTAGCACTCATGCCAATCATCATGAAGTGCTGCAAGAGACAAGTGATGAGGCACATCAAAATGCAGCTGTGCCCCTTACTGAATTCCCGACGGTTCATGTATCATCCCAAATGATCAAGTGCTACCACTCTCATCTGGCTCTTACCCATCTGGACGAAAAGCACACATACATGAGAATGTTGTTCATAGACTTCAGTTCAGAATTCAACACCATCATTCAGCACCATAATTCCTCAGCATCTAATTGAAAATTTGAGACTGCTGGACCTGAACACTTCCCTCTGTACTTACAGGTGGTGGTTAGCGTTCTAACACCAAGTTGGAACGACCCCTCTTTTAAGTGTTGTAGTGAAGAGAGTTTACAAATTATTCCCCTGATCCCCTGATACTCTGACCTGGTCAAAAGAGGGGCTCTCTTACCCTCCCAGGCCACTGACCAAACCTAGGCCACACTGGTGTCTTGAAGCTGAGCAATAAAGTCATAAATGATCTAGCTATCAAGATGGCCTGGCTCTCCCCTCTCTTTAGCGGTCATAAATTGACAGATGGGAAGGTGAAAAGCTTACCAGCCTGGTTATATTGTAAGAAACTGAGACCATAAATTACATTAGGCTCAAATCCCTACTAGCGCAAATAATTTTTCTCATTCCACAGATTCACAAAGTAACAATTTACCATTTAATTTACTATAATAATCTATGTCAAATTATATTCAACCAGTAATTTTTTTCCATAAACCAAGTCAATAACCTCTCGCTAAGCGGCTATGAATACTCAAATCCAGGCTATCTTAGTTTACTATATTTTAATTTTGATATCATTGCTTCTTTTGTTATTAGCATACTATTTACTTTTCATTAGTGTGTATTCATTGGAATTTACCCATCACGGCTTATATTGAACACACATGTCTGGTTGAGACCAGAAATCTAATACACACCCACTCTTACTTTGGAAAGGTCTGCTTGCGAAAGACTATTTGGCTTTCAATTGAGCCAGCTCCAAAGGTCCAATTCCTCAGTATAAGAACTCTAGTTCTAGTTTGCGTGGGCCAGGGAGACTCCTTTGCACAGTATTCCTTTTTTGTTTTGAAGGTTTTAATTTATTTTGCCATGTGAGGTCTCAATGCATTTTCTAAAAGCCTCCAGCCATTTCAAACTGATCTGAAATCACATTTTGCAGGGTTCTGTAGAAAAGAAGCAATAGAGGATCAAAGGATCTCCCTTCTCTCTCTCTCTCTCTCTCTGTGCATGTGCGTGTGCGTGTGTGTGTGTGTGTGTGTGTGTGTGTGTGTGTTTGTGTAGGGGCGAGAAGAGAGAGATCATGACATGCAGGGGTGGAATATTTGTCAGTGGACTGCTTAAGCTGTTGCCTGCGTATATGTAACATGGGTGTTTGCAGACCATAATTAAGAGATGTCCAGCCCCAAATGTCCAATTCCTCGGTCTAAGAACCCTAGTTCTAGTTTGTGTGGGCTAGGGAGACTCCTTTGCACAGTATTCCTTTTTTGTTTTGAAGATTTTAATTTATTTTTGCCATGTGAGGTCTCAGTGCCTTTTCTGAAAGCCTCCAGCCATTTCAAACTGATCTGAAGTCACATTTTGCAGGATTCTGCAGAAAAGAAGCAAAATAGGAACAAAGGATCTCCCCTCTCTCCCTCTCTTTCTCTCTCTCTCTCTCTCTCTCTCTCTGTGCATGTGTGTGTGTGTTTGTGTAGGGGAGAGAAGAGAGAGATCATGACATGCAGGGGTGGAATATTTGTCAGTGGACTGCTTAAGCTGTTGTCTGCATATATGTAACATGGGTGTTTGCAGACCATAATTAAGAGATGTGCGCCTCCACACATTCATATCTGCCTGCCTCTGAGCATCATATTTGAATAATTTAAACATTTGCCTAGAGAGAATGAGATGGGGTGTGCTGAGGACAGCATAGTCCTGAGCAGAACATCCCTTAAGACATTAATCAAACCTTCACCATGGTTAGCTTACAGAAGTACGTAGCCATAATTTGCAAAAAGCAGTAAGATATGTATTGTTAATGCTAGCAGACTTTAGGCAATATTTCTCCAAATCATAGCTGTGCTGCTGATTTATGCCTTTATAAGAAATATCTCCTTTGCAGTATCAATGTTTTCTTGATTCTGCTATGAGAAATCCAGGAAGTAGTACTTCTAGGGAAAAGTGATCCTCTTTGTAATGTATATCACTTCATGAGTACCTCTTATCAGACCTTATATCACCTTGGTGATAAGGGGTAAAGGTAGTAAATATTAATAGGGTCTGTAATCTGCAGTGATATTCAGATTGGGGTGGTTGAACAAGTGGTTGAAATGATATAGCACATTAAGATGACTGAATCTGAGGCTCAGTATATTAAGGGATAGCAGAGAAACATAGTGCTGATAATGTGTCTCACTAAGTGAGGCTAGCTGGAAAACTGAACAAGATAAGCAGCTCAAAAACATGCTGTACAGTACTGTACATTTCTATAGTACCACTTGCTCTTTGTACTTCATGGTCAGATTTTAAAAGAATAACTCTTCAGTATATGCGGATACAAAATGAAGGCTTTGACGCTTGCAGTCATGACACTGTAGTGACACATTCATGCGTACTGTCTTTGGCCCTTATGCCAGAAGCAGACTACACAATATACATGATATTTTTGTCTTTCACAATGGTCAATATAGTTAGATTAGGTATTCATAGAGATAGTGGTAGGGAGCATGGGCATAACTTTATTTTGCAAAGGGCACTAGAACGCAGACCTGGTGTTGCATTCAATCAGCTGCACCTCAAATTTGCATCCCCCTTTAAGAAATCAAGTACTCAGGCATGGCGAAATCAGCGCTGGGACTGAAAAGAAGAGGTTAACGAAACAGTTGTATGGATGCATTTGTCAAGCCAATATAGGAACTATGAGCACTAGGGCTCCTGAGCGGCACAACAGAAAAGCATTCGCCAATCATTGGCAAATCGCAAGTTGATCTCAGGTGATGCCACAACCATCTCGGAGCCAGGGAAAGCAAGCTTGACTGTGCTTTCAGGCAGGGAGGGGTGGCTTATGCATTCTCCCTTTTCAATTATAGCCACACTGGCCAATGAGCCATGGCTTGAAAAGATGTGGAGATTGGCTGAATTTGCCCTGGAGGAAGCATGTAATAGCTCTTGCCATCTCTACTTGGCACCTGTCACATGACAGAGGAGGTTTACCTGATAGGTGGGAATTGGATATGACTAAAATTAAGAAGAAAATCGGGCATCCAAAAATCCCGAAATAGAATATACAAAAAAGTATTTGCACCATGGCAGTAAAATTGTCTATTTATTTTTTAATGTAAAAAATGTTTTGTTTTGTTTCATGAAATGTCAGTTTGCTGTTTTTTTGCTGTTTATTATCACTGCATCGTGTAACAAATTATAAGCATGAACACTAATTATGTCATTCGAAACATATTTCATTTTAAAAAACTAAACAAGCATATTAATACTCAAATTATTATTGAATGAGTGAAGCAAAGACTTATACACGAAACACTAATATTTTCAGAGTACACTTTCAAAATGTGGTGAGGACAAAGTAAGCCATTTCAGAAGGTAGTGGGGGCATGTCCCCAGTGTAAATTAAGCATATGGTCAGGAGATTGCTGGCATCACTACATATTTGACACCAACCAAGCACCATTTTCGTCCCTGTACGGGTCAAGAAATTATTAATCATGGCTACAGAAGCGCTGTGTGAGGCTGGGGGGGGGGGGGGGGGGTTGTTTTTAGTAAAAAAAAAAAAAGAAGAAACGATTTGTGGTCCGAGTCCTGGGTGTCACAAAGAAACAATGAAGTAACAAGAATATTACACAAATGCAGTTAGCTATCAGGTTCGCTGTATGTAAACTGAAGGATTCGTTGAGGAAAAAAATATTAGGTTTTGGAATTTGTATAGGCTACTCTAACATGTTGATCAGTTGGTCTGGTTTCACAATTGTTATAACTGAAATCAATTACAACAGCAGTATCCCTCTTTAGGCTTGTTCCAGATGAGATGCACCTCGCCTGGGTGGTCAGCGCCAGTAGCCCACTGCTGCTGGAGAAGAGGACAGTGGGGATTTTACCTGCCGTGACCTTACGTGACCTGGCAGCTGTATATAATACAAACAAATATACAATCTTTTCCCTGAAGAATATACATTTAAATCTCGCATGTGGGCATAATATCTAAATATCTAAATACATACTAAATATTTTTAATAGCCTGCATGCTGTATTAACTACAGTTTGTAGGTACATGTTTGTCAGTGGATATTCTAGCCAATGCAGATTAAGCTATGGTTTTCATTGTCACGCACTAATTTGCAGCATACAGTATGTACACAGATATCATGCAAGACCTCAGAGATCGCTGTAGTCAGAATGAAAGATGTCACTGAGCACATCGGCTCATGGACATTTAGTCATATTAAGAATCAAGCTGATATTCAGAGCTTACTTAGCTTGCTGACCTTATACAATTTCTAGCACAGATTTTTTTCACCCTTGGTAGAAAATCTTTTGTAAAATTAAATTTTTAATGCTTGCATTGAGTGTTCTGAGGGGCACCCTTATTTCAGAATTATCTAGTTAACCAAGATAACCAGCTAAAGCCTGATGGACTGCCATCATTAGGTTTCATCCACCAGATGCAGATGGTAGTTAGAAAGGGTTATGCATCACAGGGGGGATTTTCCCTTCACTTTTCTAATAAGTGAAATATATGTGAGCTTGTGGTATAGCGTTAATGTAGTCATTTATTTTCTCTGCAGAAGCACACAAGTACAGCTTTGATGTGTGTGAGTGAGAGAGAGCGAGAGCAGGTCTGTGTGTGCATGTAGGAGAACTCAGAAAATGCATTTTGTGATGAGGAAAGGCTATTGAGGATAAAGGAGTCCAAAACCCTGAGGTACATTTGACAGATGTGTGTCAGGTTCCACTGTCTGTCCCTTTCCCACTCTTTTCTCTCTCTCTCCCTCTTCCCTCTCAGACAGTTGCTCAGACTCAAAGAGTTTCTCAGTCAAACACTATATCTTTCTTTTTGCCACTTATTTTTTTTTCCTCCCAAATCCCCAGTGAGACTGACTGGGGTTTTTCCTTATTTAGACCTGACAAGATGCCAGCTTCAGTCATTACCCTAGTAGACTGCTTAATCAGACTCCTTGTGCAAGACAGAACAGGGGAGTCACCTGGGGAGACAACAGTTGTTAAAGTATCACTGCCTACTATACCCTGTTCCAGTATGCCTATGTGTATGCAGCTCAGTTAGGATTCTTAGGACTGGATTCTTGAGGCAGGACATATTCGCAGAGTCTGGAGTAATTTATTAAGAATAACAGGGAAGTCCATGGTAAACAGGCAGAAGCCAAACAATCAAAATATGTAAAAACATATAGCAGAGAAACAAGAATGATATAAAACAACTAGACTAGACAATGAATCCTAGGAATACTTGGAAGCACACAGACATAACCAGGGTCAATGATTGATGCCTTAAAAGGCAAATAATATAGCCACAGGAACAGCACTAGAATAAGAAACATCTGATAACAATCAGTGGCAGAGAAAGAACAAACACAAAACCAGGAAGAAAAGCAAAACAAAGAAGCACATGGTGATTGTTGCCATGGGAACCACAATGCTAGAGGAGGTGAACTGTGACACTGACACTTCTGGGTGGGCCTCACAATCTATACGTAAGTATTAGTTTCTTTAATTTTGCTCTCCGGTGATGGCATGGTGTTCTATCCTTGATACTGTGACATTACAGAACAAGGCAAAGTTCTTGCACTGTCTGTTGAACTAGTTGTACTAGTATGTATTGTTTTTTCCCTCTTCAATACCTTATTTCAGCTTGAACATTTTATTGAGGTACACTGGTCTTTTGTTTTCTTTTACCAAATGCTTTATTATTAAACTTTGTTAATGTTTTACTCGTGTGTGTCTGTTACATAAGATCTAACAGTTAAGAAAAGTGTTCCATTGAATTTGAGCAATCAAAATTTCAATCAGACAATCAGAAAATAATCATTTCTATGGTTGCAATTTCTATTGTTACTTCATTTTAACCATCAAGTGTCTCATTCTAAGGCTATTTTGTCCTGTTGCACTGGTGCCATATTTATTATCAATAATACTAATTTCTAACATATTAATTAATAGTTATTAATTTAAGATAAATTAACAAATGTCTTAATATGGGGTTCATATGCTAGTGATGAATCAAATAAGATGTGAATCTATTTACATGTCAAAAACTACACCCCAAAACTGGTCCACTGGATTCAGATCTGATAACTTGGCAGGCCAGTGAGTTCAACTAAACTTATTGTCATGGTCATGGAGCTTTGTGAGAAGATACATTGCTACACTGGAAACAGCCATAATAAGTGGCAATAAAGAAATGCACATGTTACTGTTAGTCAGCCTGTGTGCCAAGTAAACATTTCCAACACCATTAAAACACCACCTATCATGCAGTCTCCCCAGTTCATGACTGCAACTCCTGTCTTCCCTGGCACAACCTCACCATATCCTCATCACCGAATCAATAATGGCACCTGTGTCTTATCTTTGATACGCTATATATGTTCTTCTGTTCCGTTTAATCCCTGCGATGTAGTGCTGCTGTTCTTGAGCGAGTCCCCTGTGTATATTCTGACTGTTTGTTACTGACTGGTTATGTTTCCCCAGTGCTTCCTTATTCACCTGTTCCTTTGCATTTGTCTGCCTCCTTCGATTGTCTTCTGGCTTGTACCCTGGATTGGTTTATCTCCGTGATTCTGTTTGTCCCCCTTGGATTTGATCACCTTTCTGCTCTGGCTTTGACCCTTGCCTGTTTTGCTTTGATGCTTGATTACTCAGCTGTAAATTAAAACTATTTTATCTGCAAGCATCTCACCTGTTCGAATAAGTCACACCACCATCACCCTGAACTGTTGACAAAAGGCAGGCTGATTATATAGATTCAGTTTATGCCAAATACTCAACCTAGCACCTGTATGTCACTGCAAAAATTTAAATTCATCAGACCAGGCAACCTATTTGCAATCTTGACCATGGTTGTTGGCCATCCTCTTCTGACCTCTCTCATGAACAAGGAATTTCTGCCTTCATAGCTGCTGCTTATTGGATATTTTCAGCATTCTGTGTAAACCATAGAGACTGTTGTATGTGAAAAGTCCAGGAGACCAACAGTTTTTGAAATACTCTACCTGTCTGACTCCAACAAGCACCCCACATTTTCCCCCATCCTGATATTTAATGTTTAATTTACTAAAGCTCTTGAACTATAACAGAGCATAAGTATGTGTGCCATGGGTGCTGCACACCAGACATGCCTCCAGAAAGCAGTAAATTGTTTGTAAAACAGTACCTTGCTGTTTTACATTTAATAAATAAGTTATGCATAATGTCTGTCATTTTCACTTCTATTTTATCTCTTTAAAAGTAAATGGCATTATGCATTTTACATGGAATTATGCAGCTCATTGTCAAGAGCAAATCAAAGTACATCTGAAACATTCAACATGTCTAACCATTAGCCGACATGTCTAACCATGAGCCATAACTGTGTAATATTAAGTGCTACAGCACATCTCAGTTCAGGGTGTAGAGAACTAAAAATGGAAAGGAAATAAAGAATTTAATTTAATAAGACCATTCTAACTCCTTGTTATCACATAAAATATTTATATACATGTGTATACCTGTATACTTGTGTGATGTGCAATGTTTCTGCATAGGTGCAGGTATGTATCCAGTGTCAGAATGCATATCTTGGCACAAAATGCGCTTTTACCACATCAAATTCCACATGCCAGTCAAACTGTTACTTTAGTTTTTCTTGGTGATGTTGATGGCAATTAGTCTGCTATTTTGTATAAATACACTCCTTTTTCTAGCTGGGAGATTGCACTGAGCCATATCATTACATTTGCTTATAACCACTTTCAAACCAGAATTCTTCATAACCATCTCTAACTTCCACAGACATGAGAATAGAGTGACTGACAGCCTATTGTGCTCTAATACAAACTCTTCAATGATGGAAGAAAAAGGTTTTCCTTTCATACAAGGTCATGACATGTAAAACTGGCACACAGATTACTGTGCACATTCGGTAAAAAAAATTAAAAAGATAAATACACTAGTTATGGGCTTATGCTAAATGTAATCCATCTCTGCTTTAAATATTTCACATTATGGAAGGGGATGACAGGAATCTTTTACTTCCTCCCCAATGGGTCATTAAAATCAATACATTATTAGTCCCCTTCTAAGATTATAATAATGAACCATTTTCAGATTTTTACATTATTTTTACTCCAACAAAAGCTAAATCAAGTATTCTGAAGTATGATAACAATCCAACCTTTAACTACCAACAGGAAGCCTCAACCTGACCGAACCTGATAAGGTGCAAGTACAGCAGTCATTGCTACCAATGTTGGCAACCATATTAAGATTATATTTTATCATTATAGATAAAATGTTTGATAGTGTCTGTGCTCATGTGTTAAATTAATTGCTCTAAACCAAACACAACAAAATAATGAACTGAAAATCTTCATGAGTCCAAAAGAAACAAGTAAAATATGCTGCAATTAATTTGGTTAAGGAACCATTGACTCCTGTTTCTCCATCTATTTTTTTTTTCCATTTTCTAATGCATAATTCCCCAGTTTGAAAAGATGAGATTAAAGATGTCTGACAGTCAAATTATTGTGTAACTTAAATGGAGTCAAAGGTGCTTATCCTTGCACTATTGAATAAAAATGGCATACACAATGAAGAGTTTTACCTCTGCTGTCCAGAGCTGTTTCATTTGCTTTCATTTGATTGATTTTAGGCTGTCTTTCACATTGTCATACCTCACATTCCCTGGAGCCCGATATGGTACAGGTGCAAGTACTAGTCCCATTGGCTAGCACATCCATGGCTTCTGGTGTGGCAGCAGGATTGTAGCTCATGTAATATTCCTGCATCTGCGAGCTCAGGTTCTGCTCTGGCTCAGGGCTCTTTTTCCGACGCTTTCGTCCTACGACCGAATGCTGCTGCAGCAACCTGGTTGCACCAGTATACCGTCTGCAAGAGACATAGACCACCGTCAAAATGAGCGATGTTGAAAAGAAAAGCGCCACACCGCCCACTATGACCTTGTGGAATGATAAGTTCTCCTGTTCAGGGGATAGAGTCACGAGCAGGCTGTTAGAAGGTGGAGGTGTGCCTCGGGTGTCAGTGTCAGTGAAGCTGGGGATGGTAGGGTGAGGAAGGGGTTGAGGTAGGTGTGGTGAGAGTGGTGCTTTAGAGGCAGGTGGAGGCAAGGGTGGGGGAGCAGTGGTGGAAGGCAAGGTTGGCTCAGGTTCACTTCCCATGGTTGGCACCAGACTGTGAACAGAAACTTGTGTTTGAGGGATGATTTCAAAATCTTCACAGTATATGTAATTTCTTGTTGCCTCCAAAACTTTTTCCCCTTGAAGATGTTTGGGGCTGCTACAAATTATGCTTGTGTCTTTAGTTCCATGGAAATTCCTTAGCCAGGCTACAAGAGAACAAATGCCTGGTCCACAGTTCCACATATTACCAGCTAGGTTGATAGTAGTCAAGGAAAGCCAAGCTGCCACAGTCTCATGAGACACATTTGCCAGTTTATTAGACTCCAAGTTAAGAACCTGAAGGTTTGGTAGGCACTGAAAAACCACAGGATCCAGACTCTGGATCTCATTACCAGAGAGGTCCAGCTTCTGCAGAGTATGCCAAATCCATGGGAGGCCTTGGTTAACCACTCGAATACGATTCCACTGGAGATACAGCCCCCGTAGGTTTGCGAGGCGTGGAAAGAGAAAGAAGTTGATTCTAGAGAACTGATTATGCTCCAGATGCAGTTCCATAAGCCGGGATAAACCGAGAAATGTGGTACGTGTGAGAACATGCAGTCGATTATACCCCAGGTCTAGAAATTCCAAGCTCCTGCACTCTATAAATGCTCGTAATGGAATCACTGTGAGTCCATTGGCACGCAAATGCAGATTCTGGAGCTTGCGAAGGCTGTGGAACTGGCCTGGCTGTAGTTCCTGGAGTTTATTGTATGAGAGATCCAGGCTCCGGAGGTTCGGCACACCATGAAAAGTTGAGTTATGCAGTTGTGAAATCTTGTTGGTGCTTAAGATCAACTCCTTCAGCCGCCGTATGCCTTGGAAAGCTCGACTGTCCACAATAGATATCTGATTGTGGTCCAGGTACAGCCATAGGAGCTGGTTAAGGTGAGCAAACTGGTAGGGGAGCATTGAGTGCAGGTCATTGTTGCGTAGAGACAAACCTTGGCAAGTCACTGAAATGTTCTCTGGGACATCCATGAACGATGCTGAGTCACAGTGGACAATTTTACCCTCGCAGCGGCAGCTGTTGGGACAAGTTTTCTCTCCAGAACAGGTCAATAGGAGAAAGGAGGTGAGGAGCAGAAGGAGATATGCTAATCTCTTAATGCAAGTTACAGAACCTGTGGAGAGAAAACAGCATGGTTAAAGGCTTGACATATATCAAAGTTCATCTAGCCTCATTAAGGCTATCTATCTATCTATATATATCTATATATATATATATATATATATATATATATATATATATATATATATATATATATATATATACACACACACACACACACACACACACACACACACACTCTGTGACATTATGGAACTTTTGTGAAGAGCAATAATTAAAGTGTGTGGTTCTGACTTTAATTTGTTAATATAAGAAGTCTATGCCTAAAGAAAGATCAAAGTTAAGAGTAGACAATCCCACTTCTATAATTTCATTAATAGCAAAGCTTTTGACCTTTTGGAGAGACATGTTTCTTACGTTCTCCAGATGTTATAATGAAGATGTCATACTGTGCAGTACTGAGAACCTATACTGGCTTCCCAGCATTATCCAAAAAAGCTTTTCTGGAAGGTGGCCCTGTGGCCATGATATACTTCTATATGTCGCTGTACTTTAGCATACCTGATTCATCTCACAAAATGCAACTATGTTATAAGCTGAACCTTGTGTTTTTACACATTTTGTTAACATATAATTTCTGCAATGTTTTAAATGCTATTGATAAACATAATGTAGGCATCAATTTGAATCATATTAGGCATATCAACCTAATGTGAGATTAGTAAGTGATTCAACAGGCACCTAAAGGATGTCTTACAATTTCGCCATACTTCATTGATAATTCTTTGTCATTCTGTTTCATAAAAAGTGATTGGTAGATGTGAAGCACTATATCAACTTATTGTGATTTTTTGTCCCATTACCTTAACCTAATAGCTACTAGTTTGCCACATACTGTGCAATTCATGCCAAAGAAAGCAATTTGTTTTATTGGGGAAACAGCATAGATGCTAGAGCAATACTGAAAAAAACAAAAACAAAAGCACTTTTAAATCATCACATATAGTACAACCCAGTTGTTTACGTACTATACTGATTCTATTGTACAGCACCATGGCTATAAATGATGCTGGGACAGCAAGGATAGGAGTCATTCAAGCATATGATGCAAGTTACACAGTCATCAGTTTGCCTAAACTGTAGTCCCAATGGTACTGTTAACACATTTCCATAAGAGGCTGGAGGCAAAAGTTAGAAACTGCCACATTCGTTATGACCATCCTGACCCTCTAATACATTAACAATATTCTGACAGGTCATGGAAAATAATTCTTCACTATAGTAATCAGATGTCTTCCTCAGCCATTGCGATTAACATGCATTAACCCAAAATATATGTGTTTAAACATATGGCAATAAAAATCATTACAGTGGCCATTACATGCCCTCTGAGACCATTTGAAATAAAACAGAAATTGGCTAGGAGACATTTCTCAGCCATGACATTTGAAAGTCTGGGGCAAGGCACAAGTGGTGAACTTTATTTACTCAGAAAAATGAGATTATAAAGCAAAAGGGCTTCAACAGGAGCAGGACTGGCAAAGTCTCTAACGGGAAGGTAGAGACCATCAGTTCAAAGCACTGGACTAGGGGCCCTTTTTGGGATTCAATAGAGGGCCGATGATTAAATAAATGATGGACAGCTGAAAGAGATGAATCAGTAAACCATGATTGGGATGGGGAAAGTGAATACTTGCTGTGATTGGTGTGAGTGGTATGTGAGCGCTGGCTCAGTACCAGCCATGGCATGACATCAACACTGCAAATACAAAGACTGTTGGTGGTTAAAACTGATTGAGAATCCATATGGCATGTGATTCTGCTTTTGAATGAAAACCGTTGTAAGTGATGATAATATCCCTGATATAAAAGGCCATGCACTGTAAGAGGCTCTGGCTCTCTGACGAGCCCAGTACGAGCAGGTTGTTTATGGTGACAGAATTCACAAAATGAATCACCAAAGTGATTAAAAGTTTAGTGAAACAAAGCTGGGAAACTGTTGTCAATACACAGAAATATAGATACATACAGTGCAGTCTCATACACATACACACAGACACACACAGATGCCCTCTAACAGTACCTGCCCAATAGCATACATCACCTATACACTCATAGCCATGGAGCCAAAAATGCACCTCCAAAGGAATGCCTTACATGTAATGCTCCCATGCACCTTACACACCACAGCTAAATAGGCACCTAATGCACTATTAACACTGTTAAATTTATTCTAAAACACACAACCAAGCAGATATGATTTCCTGCTGCGCTTAATGCCCCAAACATCATTATTAAACTTAATAGTGGAGGAAATTCAGCCTGTATAGTCAACATACATTTGCTTTTCCAGCCCCCCCTCACAACCACACACAGTGTACAGAGCACCCATGGTGAGCTCATTTTGAAACCACTGATCTGAGACCTGTAACAGCCTGTTTTCAAAGATGGTGAGGTTGCTGGCAGCCCAGGCGAACTCAGTTGCCGCCTCTCCTTTGGCGCTCTGACAAGCTGATATTTCATTTGAATGCTACAGTGTGTCTTCTGAGGACAGCGATGCCAGGACACCAATAGAACCTGCAGAGAGAAATTTAACAAAATTGAATTTTCTTATCTTGACTCTTGATTTTCCACAAGAGTATGCTAAGATTTCAGATTTCAGATCTAAAACCTATTAATATGCATTCACTATTACAATTTCATTTCTCTTCGTGTATTGAATATGGCTGCATATCAATGTTTGATGAAGGAATTTGTGGTAACTACCTTAAAGCTCCTTTTTAATTTTAATAGAAATTAGTTCTAGTCTGCTGAATCACCTATTCTCCCAGAAGGTTGCATTTGCTTTTGCTTTTTGTTAATGAGAAATTCACGTCGTCTCCCCAAGGCTCTGCTGAAACTGGATGATATCTGTACTGCTGAATATTGTATCGCATATAGCATGTATAGCATGTATAGCATTGAATAACATGCGCTGCTTCCTTTCTTACTGGGTCATTTGTGTTTGTAAACATTTCTCTGGTAGACTCTTAAATAAATGGTACAGGTATGTATAGATAACTGAGAAGTAGTGAAGTGGTCATTAATTATTGGACTTTATTGTTTATGTTGGCAACATTTATTCATGTTTTTCTTGCATTTGTATTACTTTTTTTTACTTGTACTTAGTGGCTCTTTAGGCATTAGGTGATTCAAGGTCCTCAAACTAATCTTCTCCCACAGTAGGTTTAAAAGTCTCTTTAAAGTATCTTTAGAGCATAGTTTAAGTTATTATGCCAGTATGGATTTGTGTGCATGGCTTTTATGTATGTGTGTGTGTGTATTTGTATGTGTGTGTGTGTGTGTGTGTGTGTGTGTGTGTGTGTGTGTGTGTGTGTGTGTGTGTGTGTGTTTGTGTATGCAATTATGTGTGTTTATGTTTATGTTTAAACATAAACATTTTTTACATTTGTCATTGTTCCCCATTGAGTTATGTCTGCAAAGGTCTCCAAACTAAAAATATTCAGCAATCCATTGATCTTGTGGTCAGAAAGTGACTGATGAAAAATCCAGACAATCTGGTTTTTCAGTTCCCTGTCCTCAGTCTGGCAAAAAGCCTGGATAGACACCTTTTTGTCATCGTTCTGTAGTGATCTGGTAGTTCAAGTCAAGTAAAGTTTATTTATATAGCACTTTTTACAACAGATGTTATCACAAAGTAGCTTTACTAATGTCTGAGTCCAAGCCCCCAGTGAGCAAGCCAAAGACGATAGTGGCAAAGAAAAACTCCCTAGAGCATGAGGAATACACCTTGAGAGAAACCAAGACTCAAATAATCTTGACCCATCCTCCTCTGGCTGACAACAGTCACCACAATAGTAACAATATTCCTTTCCACTGATCAATATTATTTTAGTATTTCACTGGGTCACATACATGTCAAAGCAAATACCTTATATTTCATTGGTTTAACAGATCTCCTCATACCTCACTAGCTAACCGCTGAATACACTTTGAAATGCAGCGATGTGAATATACCAAAAAGAAAGATGACTTCACAGTTCTCAGTTGTCAGCACATTCTTTCCTATCAAAGAGTAGGAAATATTAATTTTATGCCTTCCGTACACTGTGCCAGACTGCAAGTAGGTGCCAGATTTGGTGACTGAAATCTTAATTTATATAAATATTTCTAGATCAGATTGGTCAGCTCTGTTAACTAGATAGATTGTGAAGTCTTTTTATGGTTATGGAAATCCTAGGTTACAGTTTGGGGTGTTGTATTTTCCTGTCCTGTGTCCTATGTCTTGTACATATTCCCTCATATATCCTCCTTTTGGGAGTGTGATTTCCTTCATTTATGGTTTAATAATGTGGTCACCCTATGAAGAATGGCAACAGAAACTGTTCATGGCAGTACAAAGGCTGTAGTTTCTAACTGCACACCAATAAGGTATTTCTAATAAATGCATTGTTGCTGAGATATATGACACCAGGACATATATGTCTGCAAATGTATTTTCTGAACACTGTAAAGCTTGCTTTATAGGATTTTAGTTTATCGCAAAAACAACTCACTTCTGACAAACCTAATGATGGCCACTGTTGATGTGTGCTAGCCTTCAGTCAGCCTGAGCCCACAACAAAAAACCCACAATAACATCTTCGAGAGATTCACAGTAGGTCCAATGGAATCATTATGTTTACAAAATGACACAATGTTCACTCACACGCACACAAAAAGTGTAATTTTTGGAACAATCACATTTACAAATAGGTCATACTGTCAACCTCAAGTTAAGTGTGCTTTCTGTTATCTTGTAAACTTTCTTTAATTAACTGCACTCTACCATTCCTGCTAAAATCATATCTATGTGCCCATGGGCTTATTTCTCTGTAAGTGAAAGGATTGTAAGAGTCTTTAAGGCTTGCTATAAAACTGTACCACTTCCCATAAGCTTTAGAAAGTCCTTTCACTTACAGTGAAATAAGACCATGTGCTTTGTGGTGCTAAAGTATATTATCAATGCAAGACTGTCAGCCTAGCTCATAAATTATGTGGCTCTAGTGAAACTGCATTATTGAAATGAAGAACCTCCTGCACACTTAAAAGCCATTATTTAACACTCATTTATCCTGGAACTGGGTGTCATAATAAAGCAAGCATAAAGCAAGCAAGACAAAATGAGGTATTCTTGATAAACTGTAATTCATGCCATAACAGCTGTGATAAAATTGACTGTGCACAGGCATATAGCATGTGCTGAAAATATTGAAAACCATTGGTGGTATGACGATGAAACAAATTGTTTTGTAGGAAAGGGCTGTTAAATTAGTCACAAAGTAAATTAGTCTTGCACTTAAGGTGTTCACTTAATGGACTTAATTAATATTGTTATTACTAAATTTTAATTTCACAACTTAAAATGTTTTGTTTGTCAGTGATGTTTTGTATATACAAGAGAGAGAGGGAGAGACCCTCTGAAGTGAAACAAGACAGTGAAAACTCAATTATGGAATATGTGAGCACTTCTGAAAGGCATACAGAGCTGGGCAGTCCTGTATTTGTGAGTGCATGGATATAGAATGAACACTGTTGCTTAGCCTGTAGATTTTTGTATTCTAGATCTTGCCAGTCATGCTCATAATATTGGTAATGTAACGCTACCTTTAAGTCAAATGATCATATTGCTGGTACTGTATCATTTATATTAGCTCAGTGTATCAAAAGATGGTATTGTATCTTGCAGCCTAGGTCATATGAACAAATCTAAAGTGTTGCAAAGTGCACACACTCCAATGTAATTAACATATAAACAATCATGCTGATCATGTCGTTGTCTGTTGTCTGTGTGTGTGTGTGTGTGTGTGTGTGTGTGTGTGTGTGTGTGTGTGTGTGTGTGTGTGTGTGTGTGTGTGTGTGTGTGTGTGTGTATGTGTGTGTGTGTGACATGGCAGTGCTCAGGAATGCAACAGCTGTTACTTACACATGGGATTTTACTTAAGTTACTTAGTCAAGTCAGTGAGTCAGTTTGTTTGTTTAGAATACTGGAATACTGCTGTCCAGTTTTGTTGTTAGGCTGTATTGTGAAATTCAGAATCCATTTGAGCATCAGTAAGTTCTCAGTTCAACCACAGACGAAACCTAAATCGTGGGTTATTGGTGGCATAAATTGACATTGGCATAAATTTACATAAAATATCATTGCATGTATCACAAATGTATTTTTTAAAGCAAAATAAGGGATAAGCTAGAGTAGCTCAATTGACAAATGCACTGACCGACGAAGGATGCCTGAGAAAGGTAAAAAGAGGAAGGGAAAGAAGGGAAGTAAACTGGGTCCTACGGAAACCAGCCAGACTATGAGAACTGGCACTCTGAGGTGGACTCCGCTGGGTCCTATGACCCCTACATGGACTATTCTGAGGGCTATGCTGAGTATGCAGAGAGAGCGGAGTACAGCAACATCAGTCTGTGGTCGGACTTGGGGTCCGATTAGGGGGAGGATCCACCGATGGAGGTGGAGGAGGTCCTCCATGGGGATTCTCTCGCGGACAGTGATGTTCACTTTGTCATCTCTGGCAACGACGAGCCTCCGGCATGTACGATACTGCCCAAGGCTCCACCCAGGAGGTTTCGGCTAGGCACAAGCAAGCCAGCAAGCGCAAAACTAGAGGCGACCTCGTCCGAGGAGGAAACTCCCTCTACTAGGGCATACAACCCCAGAACTCGTGTGCCTGTACCTAAGCCCCGTAGAGGAAAGGGGGAGGCGACATCTGTGCCCACCCCAGAGACTGGCAAAGTAACTGGTTTGCCTCCTGAAATGGGTGCGCGGAAGTCACTGCTCCCCAAATTGGCGAGGGGTGATCCTCCACAGGCTGGTAGGATTCAAGCCCCACCAACGACTGGGGGACAGGCCGGGGCTCCTGCCGGCATGCCTGGACTCTTTAACAGTCGTTTATGTAATTTTGTACCTGTCCCTGTCACTGTGTCCGTGCTCGGTCCTCTGGCTTCGCCATTTGGCGTTGGCTTTAGGGCCGTAGCCTGATAGGTGGGCGTGCTAGGAGTCGCACCATTGAGGAGGGGCTCTGTCACGATACGGCCCCTCCTTCCAAGTGTCTCCCTGTGTGTTTGTGTGTGTGTGTGTATGTTTGTCCGTGTGGCCACCTCCCCCATGTGTCACACTTGTTTGTAATTGCTTGTCATTTACGTATGTATATAAACGCCTATGGTTCTGTTGTCGGTGTTCGATGTTACGTTAGCTTCATTGCTGCATCGTATTTGGTTTCTGTGTGAATAAACGTATGTTTGTTAAATGTAACTCATCCCCACATCCTGTTTAGCCTCCTTACGTTACAGAATGCACAAATGAGCTTAATAAATTAGATTAATGACTATCAGCACCCATTGTCAAAAGAAGGCAGAAGAGCAGTTTAAATAAATGAGTTCCTGTGATGATTTCTGTGTGAAGAAACCAAACAAATATCTTCTGAACCATGTGGAGAAAATATTCTGTAGGATGCTTGTAAATTCTCAGGGAATGGATTCAACCATATACAGCCCTTACCTTCTCCAGTGGAAGCAGTGTTTCCTGTTTCCTGTTTATAGACTCATACTGTCTATACTCCTTTTAAGTGTGTTCTTTGTAAACTCCAGTCACTAATTTTTCAATGTTTACTATATTGCTTTTTTCCAAATACTGACCAAGATTGTATTTTCCAAATATTGTTCAGTATACTGATTTTGTTCAGAGTCAATTATTCTCTGTTCTATAATCAACTGTTAACAGTTTTCCAACCTTGGACCATAGTATTGTGGATCTGTTAATTAAGTGTAGGTGTATGAATCCTACCTTCCTGAGCTAGTCATTACAGGACATTTTAATTTTAATGAATTTCCAATCAGCATAATATGTACTTTTAATATCATGATGATGATGATAATAATAATAATAATAATAATAATAACAATAATAATAATAATAATAGTACCTATGACAAATACAGCTGGCTGAGGCTGTGTTAACATATCTAAGTCAACAGTGATCTTACTGATGATGAGACAACAGGGAATTACAGTGAAGACATACTGATACTAATAATAATACAAAACATAACAAAGCAAAAAATCTTTTTAATAAGAAGGTAAACAAAAAGGAGCTGGCCCAAACTAATGTGACTGCTCTATTAGCTATTCAGAGAACGATTTAGAAAGTAAGTGCCTATTTGGGGATGAAGAAATACTATTCACTCCAGCCATTACTGATTAGGAGTTTCAAACCCCAATTAACACAGAGTACACCACTACTGTTACACCAAAACACTCACTAGTCACAGAACACATGCCCTGTGCATGTTTTACTCTCTGGTCTTTCTTCTTATCCCTGCCCACGTAAAGTGACTATGCACAAGCTGAGATAATAATAAAATATCTAATAAATTAAGTTGAGATCATAACATGAGAATTCTGTCTTAGACTAATATTTTGTGGTGCAACTCTAGCTTCCTAAGGCAATCATTTAATCTGTGAATTCAGAGAAGGAGACAGCACCTAATTATCATTTCTTCATCCCAAAAGTATTCTTCTGTAGTCTATTTGGAACCCCAGTCTAGCGCTGATGCTTAAGTTTATGCATGTTTTATATTGGGGAGGAAACTAAACTACACATTTGTAGTTCTCTAAGGCCAGGTCTGGAGATATCTGCACGGAGAACCTGGTGACATGCAGCAGACTCAGGTGTACACATTTTTACTCATGTGTTCACTACTATAATGATAGTAGTAGAATTTCGTGAGCATTTCTAGAGCCTCAAGGACACATTAAAAGAAAACAGCAAGACACATTGTAAAATCATGAGACAAATTACACCAACAAAACAGCCACATTGAAAAATGGAAAAATAATTGAGAGGAAATAATGAAGTGGAAAGCTAGGGTGCTATGAGCATGCCCAGACAAACTGATGAGTTTTCAAGCAATGTTTAAACTGGTCTAATGATTTCAAGGATCTTATATGTGTGAGGAGGAGAATACTTCAAAGACAATGTGCCTTGCAGCGGAAAGCAGGAGATCCCCAATGTGGATAAATGAAAACAGGAAGTGATGAGAAGATGACCAGAAGAGGAATGCAGGGATTGTGGCATGGTAGGTAAGAACGATAGGAAAAGACATCTGAAAAGTAAGAGGAGGCCTCTGTCTGCCCTGACGGTGAGAAGAATCCTGCAGCCTTGATGAAGCAATAATAAAAGCGTAACCAAACTAAGAATTACTTCTGCACCAGACCAAGTAGTACTGTAGTAGACAAAGGGACTGTAGATTGAATCTTGAGAATGAGGCTACGTACTGATGCTGATGCTTATCTCACACAGCATAACAAGAAGTGATTGGAAGTCAAAGCTTTAGACCATTTCCAGATCTACCTGCTAATAATTGACCTGGCTAGCATGTGATTACACAAGTTTGCAATGGTCTGAGTGCCAGACAGACCTAGGCAGTCTAATTAGCTATCAACAGCATGCCAGGGGCAAAGACTCTGTGTTGATTTCCTAGTGTGGTTCAAATGGATGAGCAGAGCCTGAAGCCAAAGGCAGGATTACTCCTGCAGGTGAGAACCCCCAGATGGACTGTAAACAGAAGGCCAAGCAGTAATTGGCTAGAGCGTATCTGAGTGGATATGAAAATGTCATCTTTCAAATTGTCACATTCCAAAATATGAACAGAATATATAATAATGTCACCCTATTCACACAATTCACACAAAGAGAAATAACGGAACATAAACACCTTTTATCCTTACATATCTTGCGTCTGTGCTCACCAATGTTAAGCGTGAACAAATAAGACGCCTTATAGCCTCTTTAGCCTCTTCTCTTTAAAAAGAGAAAGAAAAAAAATCACAATGTTCCAAATTCTCTTTTGCTCACGACCAAGCAATATGCCACCCACACCTGAACCAACGACCAGTCGCATGAGCTTGGGACAGTAACTGAGAATATTGCAGCAGTTCAACAACGAGCAACAGAAATCGGTGTGCAAGCGTTATGTAAGATTTGATTTTAAGAAGCATTTCGGAATTTTTGAAGCAGGTAAATACCATTAGTTTTTGATACCGATCATTTCCAACTACATTCAAATGAATCTCCATCAACCCAGAACATGGCTCAGACTACTCACCCATATCAAGTCGCGCAACTGACAGGACTACCCCGTATAGACGCCGCTGTCCGGTTGTTGGTAATTACTGCACAGCACGTTAGTCTTTCCAGAATTCTGTCCGCCGCGAAAACGCGCGATGGCGAGAGGCTCCGCTTGGCAAGGTTTAGGGATGCGCGCGCTTGTAGCCTGCCTCAGTTCGCGCGATAAATCGCAGAGCTAAAAGCATTCTCGGTGCAGATTTCTTTTCTGTCTCGAAGCATTTTTAAACTGCCAAAAGCTGAGTCCAAATATAACAGAAACCCGTATGAATATTGGCGCGCTGACCATTGTTATCTACTGTCTCAAAACTCAGCAGGATAAATTGTTCGCTTTAAAGCAGCAGTGACATCTATTAAAGAATAACATATAAAGAGACAAAAAGTTGCAGCAGTCTCCTGCAGTAGTCGGTGATTATTATCATTTCGTTTCCGTTCAGTGTTGTTCACGCAGAGCATCTGGCGCTGTTGTATAAAACCAATAAATAACGTTAACTAAAGGCTGCGTCGTCGGTTTGCTGCGTGACACTGTACCCTGTCTGATGTAGGGCCAGGCGTCCTTGCAGTTCAAATCTTGCGAAAAGGTCCGCTTTCTGACTACCTTTATTCAGAGGGAATGGAGAGAATGTCACTCTGCGATGATGGCTGTTGCGCACTCGCGACCCGAAGACCTCTGAGTATGAAGTGACTCCGGGCTAACGGTACAAAGATTTTCAGACAATAGTTACATTTCCATTTCAGGTGTTTTTCAGGGGGGGAAGGGGTCGTTCAACTTTAGCGGATAAATTATCTGTCAAAACGCGAGATTTTGCAAAAAGCTATACTGTAACCGTTTTTGTTGTGGAAAATAACAGATTTACGCATAAATGTTGTGCCATGTGACAGGATTTACCTAACACGTGCTTTTGTTTAAAAAACACACAAATAGCTTATAGTTGGACTGTGGAGGAGACGAGAATGTTTCTCAGTCTCGTACGTCAAATTCACTTAAGGTCCATTCTTAATGGGCAATGAATACTACCAAATTTTAACAATTTCACAGAGATGGCAAGTAAAGGCTATCAAAAGCCTGGCACATTCTGCGCTGTAAATAGGAAGGGTACAAACAGCGGTATAATTCTGAAACAACCACAATACTCAGTTAAATTAAAAAAAGACTTTGATTCATGTATAGTTACACAGTAGTTAGCTACTGATGTAAAAATGTTTACCAACACATACTGGTTCTGAGACGAACATACTGCTGTATTTGTCCATTTAAGTTCATGCCGTTCATGCCAATAGTTTAGTTTTACGGCCGTCTTATTTGGATATTAATTTGTGCTGATAAGATGCCACATAATATTATGCACTGGGGAATATTTAGGAGCTGTCTGAGTCTGTCCACCTTGTTTTGTGACCCTTATAAGTTGTTACAGGAAGCTTTAAAAAGCCGAACATATACAGTTTGCTACATACATGAAATTAGAGATACAAACATGTCAAACCTAACATTTTTAGTTGGCAAATTAAAACCTATGCGAACATAAGAGGCACTAAGGGCTAACAGTTAACCTGCTTTACCTACTTCGACCACAAGGTGAACGATTCAGTTCGGTGGACTCAATGAATAGATGCAATGAGACTCGAAAGCTGGTCATCGTAAAGGTATAGTACACGAGTCAGTACCACATGCAGTGTCTCCACGGTGGCTGCATTGGTCCCGGGGCAGATGACCTCCATACTCCAGGGTTGAATCAACATCACATTGGATAGGTGCGACAGTTGTTCGAGCTGGAAAATAAAAAATAAGCACATGTATGTTGGAGTGTAACAAGCATAATATAACTACTCTGGCAGAGACTCTGGCAGGCCTAACATGATAACTAAAAAAGGGAAGATCCAAAATGTAGACAGATCTGAGGGGCTCCCTGAGATATCAACACCCTGGATAGGTGGTAAATATTGTAACTTGTTGGAGAATGTCATATGCTACTCTTTTTAAGATGTCATTTGAGTGATGTCACATGCTTGTTTATGGTTTTCACCATGTAGAGTTGTTACCACGCTATATAGTAAAGTCTATAAACAGACATTGCTCAATGTCACTTTGAAGAGCATAGTATATGATATTCCTCAGAAAATGTCAAATACATTTTAAATTAATTCAGGAACAACATGTGAATGTTCAGAACCAGATAAAGTTCAGTCTATCCTGAGAAAGTGTTACTGAATTTGGTACATTAATCCACCAATGACTTTACACAAATTTCTTCTCTTCACGTACAAAAGAATGCCAGTTTGTGACAGATATATAGTTGATAATTCTGAAGAAAAATAGTAACTCTTCTTTGAACACTCATCTAATACAAAAACCATAAACCTAGTTAACTAAAAGGGTTGCTTTGGTCAAAATGGATTAAATGATCTACCATTCATTTCTGTTTGGATAGAACCATCTTACAATTAAATTTAATTATTAGGATTCTAATCATCTTATAGTTAATTTTAATAAAAAATGAATGACTAAACAATTTGAATCATTATAACTTTATGATGGCCAGCTTTCATTTCTCATTGCCTTTGTTTCTCGAGTCTATTGAAATTAATCAGCCCCATTTTGGTCAAATCTGGTAGAGCATACTAACTGTAATCCATTAGCTCCTGCATCATTGAATAAGTTTTGTTCTGCCATTTTTTTTTCTTCTCTTATCGTCTTTGTAGGTTAAAGGGAAAAAACTTCACAGAGTAGCTAATGGCTAACAGTTATCATGCTAATGGACAACTGTTAGCATGCTAAGTGTTAGTCAAGACTTTTTTTTATATGTTACCTTTTTTGAGAGAGAAAACAATTTTGAGGGAGATCTTATATTTTTTTTCATAACCCTTAATGGCAGCTAGAAAGAAAAATTGAGGGAGGAGACAAAATTGTGGACAAATTTTGTCTCCAGAGCACACTTTAAAAAAATGTATGTTACCTTTCCTGTTTCCGTAGGGGCATATCCTTAGGATGGTGAATACATGGGGTAGCCATGTTAGCCAGAAGGATGATTTGGTACAGAGTGCACACACACGCACACACATACACGCACGCTCACAGAAATACTTAGGATGAAAAGACTGCAAAGCACAAATGGGATGATCAATTATTCTTCCTTTTTTGACAAAAAAAGGAGCACATATTTGATCTGAAAAACATGCAGAAAATTGATGATCTTACACAAAGATGAAAATGAACCTTTCTGAAGTGAAACTTGTACTTATCAGATCCGTTATCAAATTAGTGCATATGAAATGTTTTTACTGTATACAATACGTGCCCTCCAAGGACAGCACAGTGTATATTGACACTATGATTTTAAGCATTTACATGTCATTATTAATAAAGTATGACACTGTATTCAGCCTGTAATTCTAACAGATAAAATAATCTTAAATTGTGGTGGTCAAATTATGTTTGTCAAGGCCTCCACTTACTTAATTCATTTACAGCATTTGTAGGAATGTCTGATACTTAAGTGAAATGTCAGTTAACTTAAGTTAAATGTCAGTATTTTATTGAGACTAGATAGATAGATAGATAGATAGATAGATAGATAGATAGATAGATAGATAGATAGATAGATAGATAGATAGATAGATAGATAGATAGATAGATAGATAGATAGATAGATAGATAGATAGATAGATGGTTGTGAAGAGTGTTAGTAATTATTTTATTTATTATACAGAATTGACATGTAGATGTAGTTTCCCCAAAAGCAAGGAATCTCCAAAAAGCTCAGAGCAAATACTCAAAGCAATATTCACTTGCTGTGTAATTTATAATGGCCCATGCTACAATGATTCTGTCATGCTCACTTCATCAGTCTGCTGCTATTATGGTTGCATGTGTAGTTATCTGATTGGTGAGTAAAGAGCTGCACATTTATATTTGAAAAATTCTTGTCCTTTTTCCAAAGAAAATTATACAGTGGTGCTGGAATGTGAGACTTATCCCAGAGGAGCTGCTGCCTTTTGTCGGGTTAATTGTAGGTTGCTGTTCCCCACCTGCACAATGAAAGACATTGAGATGGAACAGTCTATTGTGCAAGATCCCCCAGCAAAAATCTCACCTGTTCTGAAAACACACAGAAAATGCAAACAGCAGAAAATCATGTAAGAAGTAACTACAATGGCCATTTACATTTTTTTATGAATTGCACAAACATCATACCATGCAACTATGAGAGAAAGTATATAGATGTATCTAGTGAGGATGTGGTGATGTTTGTATGATGTTTTCTAAGAGAGCTAAGTGAAGAAATTATATATATATATATATACTAAGAGAAACATGGCTAACATCTCTACTTCCATAAATTTTGGAGGGTCATTCTGCACAGTTCCAATCCCAGTCTAACATAAGTGATAGCAATGTCTTGTTGTTCCTGAGAAGCATGAATGATTGTGCAAGACTAGGGATGGAACTATATTTGCCTGACACTTTTATCCAAAGCAACTTAGAATTATGACTGAGTACAACTTGAGCATTAAGGGCCTTGTGCAGGGGCCCAACAGTGGCAGGGCTTGAACCAGCAACCTTCCATGTACAAGTCAAGTACCTTAACCACTAAGCAACCACTGCCCCTACAAAACAGACGAAGACCTCAGAAATTACTCTACCTAAAGCAGAAAAGTACCATTCAGTCAAAAAGGACAGATCTAAAAACTCAGCACAGATAGAAGACAACCCACTCATATGTATATACACACAAAAATGCACTGGGGCGTGGTGTGAGGGGGTGGTTACACTGCTTGTCAGGGTGAGTAGGTGTGTATTCGCAGCCCCCTTCATAGTTTGGTCAGAATGTGCTAGAGATGATAATTGCATTCTGCTGTGGCTGTCTTATATATATTGAGCAACCAAACATAACACTCCCCTTCCTCACAGCATGCTAAGTGTAATAACAGAAGAATGACAGAAGAGAGAATAGGGGTGGGTCAAATCAAAGCTGAATCCATACTCATTCAGTAACACTGCTCACTTCAGCTGTATCCCAATAGAACAAGTTGCACTCATGAAACTCCATGTGAAGACATTTATCAGCTGTATTAATGCACCGAGTGAGCCAACAACTGACCTTTCAAAAGTGGAACCAGCTGTTTCCTAGTCTCCAAATGCTTGCGCTGGGGAAAACTACCTAACAAACTTCTAAAGGCCACTGCAGTCCTAAGATGATATGCCAGGCTGCTGATTTAGATTTCTATCTAAATCATGAATTTATTAGATTAATTTATCTGCAAATGAGTATTCCAAGTTGTTTGTTTGTTTGTTTTAAAATATCTCATTCTTTGATAACCTCCTCCTGGTTTGAGCAGGTCTCAGTGTGGAGATTAGGTCAGGCAACACTCTGCTTTAATGGACAAGGATTAAGCCATGTGCTGGAACTAGTTTTGGATAATGGAATACTTACTACTCTAGTATGAAATCCTATTATTCATATTGGGACTACCGGGAGAGCTACGGGGAGAATGAATGGAGTGAGGTGTATACCGACATCAGCCTCTGATCGGCGTATACAGACGTCAGCCTCCGATTGGACTCGAAGGTGGAGCGTGTGGAGAATCCATCGATGGAGGTGGAGGAGGTCCTCCATAGGGATTCTTCCTTGGTTGTGGAAACTGCGTCAGCAGATTCCGAGAGCGAAGAGCCTCCAGCACCCAAGGTACCACCCAATTCCCCGCCAAGAAGGCACCGCTCTGGGGCAAGCAGGTTGCCCCGTGTGGCTTCCAGAGATGCGTCTGAAGACACTCCCTCCCCGAAGTCACTCACTCCCCAGGGCTCAAGCGCCTACACCAAAGCCTTGTAGAGGCAAGAAGGCTGCATCACTACAGCCCACCCCTGAAACGGGCAAATCGGCTGGTGTGCTTCCTGACACACGGGCGCCCATGCTTGAGCAGCCGCTGCCACCTAAGCCGACAAAGGAAGATCCCGCCCAGCCTGGGCAGACTCCAACCCAGCCAACGACAGGAGGACTGGCTGGGGCTCCTGCTAACTTTCCTGGATTGTTTCATAATTCTTTATGTAGTCCTGTTCATATATCTGTCCCGATCACTGTACCTATCCCTGTCTCAATAACTGTGCCAGTTGCTTTGTCCCACTTTTTGTCTGTGCCTGTACCCATCAGTGTGTCCATCCTTGTGTCAGTTGTCATCTTGGTCCCTGTCATCCTCCCCTCTGTCCTGCTCACACTGGGTCCTCTGGCCTCACTTTTTAGCGTTGGTTTCGGGGACGTAGCCCAATAGGCTGTCACACCAGGAGTCTAGTCATTGGGGAGGTGCTCTTTCATGCTATGGCCCCTCCTCCCAGACGTATCCCAGTGTGTGTGTGTGTGTGTTTGTCCGTATGGCCACACCCTCCCCGTGTTTCACACCTGCTCTTCGTTTTGTATTGTTATTGTGCGTGTATAAGTCTCTTGTTTAATTGTGAATGTTGTCAGTGTTTAACCTTACGTGTGCCTGAGTGCTGCTTTGTGTAAATAAATGTGTAGTTCTATTTTCCACAACTCGTCCCCGCATCCTGCTTAGCCTCATTTCATCACAATAACAGAGAGCTAGTGCAGCCTCTTTGAATACTGGTTGCTGAATGCAGAATGCAGCAGCATGACTGGTCTTCAGTCGTCGAAGTTCACGCGTTACTCTGCTCCCTTAATTGGCTTCCAGTAGCTGTACACATCAGATTTAAAACCTTGATGCTTGCCTACCAAGCCAAAAATGGACCATCCCCTTCATACATGAGGTCAGTGGTCAAAGTCCGATACATACCTCAAATACTTTGAACCTCAATATGGCTTGGCTTGAAATACCGTGCTTCAGGTCTCATGGAAGATAAGCATTGAGACTATTTTCTGTCCTGGTTCCAAGATGGTGGAATGAACTTCCATTTGCTGTCTGGACAGCAGAGTCCCTTGCAGTCTTCAAATGCAGACTGAAGACCCATGTATTTAAATGACATTCGACCCCGTTCCTATATTGACTAACTAAATTAGTACTTATTGTAGGGTATTGTTTATTACACTGATGCTGTCTAACAAACTCTAGTACTTATTGTTTATTACACTTATGAGTGTTTAAGATAGACGTTATCAGCATTGATCCCTGTATTTCTACAGTATTCTAGATCATTGGTATATTGAACTCTAACCCACTGCACTGGCTAGGATGTATTCTATGTGTAAATGACAAAGCACTTTTGTAAGTCACTCTAGATAAGAGCGTCTGCTAAGTGCTGTAAATGTCATTGAAAATGCTGGAACAGTAGTAAAGTGGCATTTGTGTTTGCAGATATTAAAAGAGTGTTCTCCTACACTCATCCTGCACAAGTTATCTGGAAACCTGAGACCTCAGCACCATAGTGAAGTGGGTGCAGGCCACAATAAGGCCTCTGGATGGAAATTTAAAAGGAATTGCTTTTAAGAGTTATGCTGCCCTCCAGCCCTACTGCTCAGGACTCAACCTTCCACAATGCCCCTGGAAACTGGATCAGTATCTCCAGAAGATCAGTATCTCCAGAATACTGGTCTGTTTCACTTGTTAGCCTGTGTATTTAAACCTGTTCTTGTCACTTCCTTGTTGTGAGGTAGTATCAATGTTTACAGCATACTGAGTGTTGTTCCTGGATTACTTTTTCTGTGTACCAAACCCTGCCTGTATTTTGGATATTGTATATTTGAATGAGCCCCTGTGTACTACTGCATTTTTTCTGCTTTCAGATTTAGCTTGTCCCAGTCTACTCTTTGGACCCTCTCCCGTCTTCAGTTTACATCTTGTTGGATCACACCTGTTTTCAGGAAACCTGTTTTTATCTGCATGCATCTGTGTATTCCTGTCAAATTACAAGAACATAACCAAGTTACTCAAACACACACACACACACACACACACACACAAACTTGTCCAAGTCATTAAAGCATTTTGCAAAATGAAACTTAAATCTTTTGCAACTAAACACAAGCAGGACATTCACAGAGGAGCTCTAAATTACTTTTTATTTGTAGTTCCTATGAATTTTGTATACAAGTCAATGCATAATTAAACTCTATAAAACCTGACTGTAACTGAACTACAATCAATGCACCTAATTTGTTTTTTATGGCACAAGTGTGGCATTCTGAGATCCTGCTCGAGCAGTCCGTTTTCTCTTTGTGTACTCCTACTATTGCAGTTGCAAAGTTTGCTGTAAAGCTCACTCCAAACAGGCCTTTTAAACAAAATTGTCAATTTGTTAAATGGCTGCGTGTGCATAATTTTGTTGATTACTTGCTTGTGTACATGTCTTGAAACACCACTGATCCATTTTAGCTTCTTACTGAGATATTTACTGTTACAGAGGTTTAGGTCGTATTTTTGTGGAGTGTTATTCTAATATGACTCAGTAACTTCATTCAACTATATTCTGTTACATCACATTAAATCTGTCAATATGTTTTATGAATGTGGCCCTATATGCCCTGATTGGCATTTTTACAAAACTACAGATTTTCAGATGCTTTCAGGCATTTAAAAATGGTGTTCTAGAACAATGCAATGAAAACTTTATAATAATAATAATACAAATAATACAAATAATAATAATAATAATAATAATTGTTATTATTATTATTATTAGTAGTAGTAGTAGTAGTAGTAGTAGTGTTATGAATACTATTACTACTAATAATAATAATAAAAGAAGAATATACTGGATATATAAAACAGCTATCAAAAATGTTTACTGAATAATCTCAGGCCTTAGTTGTTAAGGGGGATGCATTAAGGGGGCTGAGTTCATTGTTTTATTATTATTAGTCATATCAGAAAATTTTATTTACTAACATATCATGATAATAGCCAAGGGTTATTCCTTGGCATATAGGTTTAAGTAGCTTGCCCAGATTCAACAGAAATCCTGGAAACTTCAACACTGTGGTCCGAGGCTCATTAAATGCTACCTGAGATAAAACCTACAATCTCATGTGGCCTACTGCCACATGGGATAAAATTTAAGGAATTTATTTTGCAAACACTTCAGTCCAAGCAACACTTCAGAAAACATGACCTTGGTAGTGATATAATACTCAAGACCTAGCAAGACCAAGACCAAAAATCTTCCCAACACCAAAGTATAACTGATTCTTGCTAAACAATTGCAGGCATTATAGAATTAGATGATTATGCATTTGTTGCTGTGGTAATTTGCAAATATTTCTACTAGATCTGTTTGGCCATGCATATGTGACGTACATTTGTTCACCACAAATCTTATCTAGTAATGAGTTTGCTGAACTGATGCAGATATGTTTCTGCTGTTACTTTTGTGTTTGATACATGATTTATTTTTTTAAATGTTTATGTCAGTTTTCTCCCAATTTCTCATCTCCTACTCCACCCACTAGCTAACTAAGTCACCTCCATCTTAGACACCACTAAACCGGTACGTAGGCTTACGCATGCTTCCTCCAATACACAAGTAGCCAGCCAGTCTTTTCAAACTGCCACCAGCACAACATCACTGGATGGCTTAACCTGCTTGGGGGAAAGCATGAACCACAGGCTCCATCTACACTGTCAAACAGACAGATTGAAGAATGGTGGGGAGGAAGAGGCTATCCACCCCATCCACAGAGTGGGACTAATTATGCTCTCTTGGACTCCCAGCCAAGGACAGTTGTGGAACCAGGGAGCCCCTATTATTTAATTTTGGTATACAGTGTGTTTAGTTTTGTCTTTTTTCTGGTAGCAGTTTTGACTTGGCCTAATTCATTATGGTGTCTGTCTCAGGGTCACCCCCTGTTGGTCTTGGTCTTGATTTGGTCACACCCAAGGTGGTCTGGAACACACAACTGGCCTTTGCTGCCAGATGCAATAAATGTCTATCGCCATGATGGGGTGATATGAGTCAGGGTCAGGCATTGCTCACAGTTTGGTTTTTCAGATTTTGTTTTTCCCCAAGGCTATGTAAAAATATAGTGCTGGATTAAAAACAAAAAATTAGGTTATGCTGCTAGCCTCCCACAATTCACTATTTTAGTTTTGTCTGGATATTTCCTGGAACACTGAACACTCCACTGTGATGAATCCTGCAAGTGAATGGTTACTTGGGCTCACACACAGTGACTGTTGTTGGAGGCTGCTCTCCAGAACTCAACCTGTTCTCTTTTCTGAAATGATGGAGCCACAAAGTGAGGGCAATGTTGGCTTATTTACCATCTTAAACCCTGATGGGATGCATCAGTCTGGGATCATGTTTTATACCACAGACTCTTTTATGGATTTCTCCCATTCAAGGCTTCACAGAAGGGTGGGGCTGGGTGGCTTTATACTGCGGTAAAATACAACCCACCACACATGCTACCTAAGAAAGCTTAGCCTCTTTCAGAAAGTAATTTGAGAAAAATTAACAGATATGTTCCTTGCTTCCCTTTTTTATAAGAGGATGGACTCCTGACAGTGGGAGCATTGTACCCATGGCAACAGACATTCAGCTTGCAAGGTTTGTGTAGGTAGGCTTGTTGAGCTTGGATAATTTATGTCCTTGCAGAGCTGTGGGAAAATTCTTCATAGGCATTCACCATCTTCCACTGCATCCCATTGGGAAGGAGGCTTATTGTTTTGTTATATTAATATATGGATCATGTTATGATTTAGTACTTGTAATATCCATAGTATATCTTAGCGAAGAGATGCAATTTGGATTCCTCATTCAACAGCATCTGTGTCCTTCGAATGCTTTCCAAGCATTTATTCACTTATTCACATGAACTGTATGCTAAAGTGAACCAGTGGCATTATATCATGGCCTGACTGATGTATTTTCCTCTTGCTGTGGCCATTAAAGAGTTCCACTGTGAGAAAAAGTCTGAGCTCATTTGGGAAATGGCTTTCTGTTTGATGTCTGGGTAATAACAACACCTTGCCTGCTGGCACTCTGACAAAAACAACTCTACTTTGCCCAGTTGACAATTAACACACAAGCCATTGACCTCTTGTTAAACATGATGCATTCCAACTCTCTGCTTTCCTACAGAGTACAGTAGCAGTATCTATTAGTGCCTCTAACATCCCAGAGAAGGGCATAATATAAAAGTTAGAAAAGAAGTGTAGAGTTAAAAAATTCATTTTGTTTGCTGCTGTGAGTAAATGTGCTCACTTATTTTGTCTTATACTGCAATGCTCTGTCAAGATTTGAAACTAACAAATCCTTACTTACAGTGCTGTTCTTGTGTTTCCATGGACTTGCTGAATAATTTGCAGCATTGTTTTTGCATGCATGATGCCACTGAACATACGTAGCTGTGAGTGCACTACAATAAATGAAAATGGACCCTAGGTCCTCATGGTAATCTCCTGTTAGGGCAGTCTCATTCTGCCCTTGAAACCAAGATAGCAGTGTTTAGAAACGTCTGGAATAAGGCTCTCTCACCTCTCAGAGGTAGTGCTTTCTTAGTACTTTTAAGGCAAATGGAAATCAATTTTAAAATATGCCTACTTTAACTGTAATTTATAAAGTAGCAATTTATAATATTTTAAGTGGTACAATCAGTCTAATATAAACATAAAATTACATTTACGATTCAGCATAAATCGTTTTTCATTCATTTTGCATTCATTCATGATTTCAACATCATTTAGAACCAACGGATATATAATTTCCGTCAGCACTAATGCATTCTCTAGGGTGGTAAAATAAATCTAAATTAATCTAACTAAATTAATCTGGATGGAAAATTGGTGACCCTCTACCACTCGCTATCCTATTTCATTTTCCAAACAGCACATTCTCTAAATTTAAGAGAAACAAGAAGGCATCATCATTTTCAGTGTGATTTTTTCTTAAACCCTATTCAGGCAGGATTCGTTTTACCTGTGAACGTGCGGTAACATAATTATTTCCTGCATTTTTCAGTGTCCAAATAATGCACATTCATTTTATGGACGGCTCACTCCGGCACCAATAAAGATTCTGGCACCATTTATCTACCAATTTACGACCAATAACCCCAAGTTATTTTAATCCTGTGCAGTAATTATTCCATCATATTTTGTAGAAAAATAGTTTTCACACTTTCTCTCAAGCTTAGAAGCGCTTGAGGAAGCTTATGCTTCCCAAAGGCCTTCAGAGGTGCTACACTTGATATATTTAGATAAACAATAATTCATGCATGTAGACTAGTAGCGTTCAAATCCAAGTTATTGTTACTGTAAGTGGTTTTCTGAAATATCAACATTTTGCATAGAAGATGTGGTAGGATTACAGGCAAGTGTGTAAGGAATTTAGACCAAATACAAGTTTAATTGTTCATAATGTCCCTAGAAAGGTCTTTAAAGGTAGATATTTATATATATAAACGAATCCCATCCAAATAGTAGAGGATAGTAAATGTTGACATGTTTCTCACCCTTCAAATGTTAGATCCACATTAAAAATCGAATTTCAAAAGTCCTGTAATAGTCTTGCATGAATAAATCTGTCATGGCACATCCCCCTTTTCCTGGAGTCCTCACTATGTTTGTTTGACATCTTCATTGCCACACCCATGTATATTTAAGGTCCTGTGTTGTTAGTCTTTGTCAGTGTTTGATCCGTACATGCTGCTTCTCAGCTGCCCTGTTAAGTTTTTGAGTTGCCTATTGTCCTGTTTTCTCTCTGTGTTGCTGTGCCTGTTTTTGATTTCCTTTTTTATGTTGAATAAATGTCTGTGTCTACATGAACACAGCTCATCTTTACATCCTGCCTCGCCTCCCAGTGTCACAAAATCTTACAACAAATTACCTTAAAATGAAGTTAAGCATAAAGTGTATTATGCAGCTGTTATTAAAATATATTTTAATATAAAATGAATACTCTTTCTCAGCTACAGTATTATGACGTGAAGAGTTTGTAAAGGTCATATGAATTATCACTTGTCACATTCTCTATGCTATTTTAAGCTAAATTCATTACTCTGAGTGTGTGTGTGTGTGTGTGTGTGTGTGTGAGATAGAGAGAGAAAGCGACAGAGAGAGAAATAGAGCGAGAGAAAGAGAGACAGAAAGAGAAAGAGAGATGGGTCATGGAGCTTTTGCAGCACCATGCCCATGCTGCTGCCTACGCTCTGAAACTTTAAAACAGAGGTTTGCTCAACATGTGTAAGACTCTCTCAAAGCACTCTCTCTCCTTATTTTTCTCATTTCAGCAACACACTTCTCCTTCACTTTTATTATACACCATGCTCTCTGCACGTGTGCCCAATGATTCCATAAAGAACACAAGGTCGACATACACTCAGTGTTCGATTTAAGCTGGTGTATAATTACAGGTGGTTTTACTAACATGTATACAACTGGTGTAATTCACATCGGGAGTGACCTAGGCCAAAACAATAAACAAAATCCACACTAAAGAGAAAAAAAAACCAAATTGACTAATCCTTTCCAGGAAAGCAACATACATAGGTCTACCCTAACTCCCTAACACCAAAAACCCACAGCCAACAAAAATGAAAATCATTCCCTACCACCAGTATCTAACGTCCAGCTGCTGGAGTCACAAGGGTAGAAGAAAAATCAGTGTCTCAACAGAAAACAAGATCATATACACTAATTGAAATACAAATCCCAATCACAATCTAACAACACAAAAAGCTTTCCCCAACACCCTTTCCATCCTTTGCAGCCTCTTAGGCTGTCTCTCAGTCTCTGCCTCCATCTCTCTTCCATCCTCAGGGAGGGGCTTGTATATAGTTGGGCCAGCTGTCCTATAGACCTGGTGAAGAACAGAGTGGAGTCGTGACAGTGGAAGGGGATAACCTGGCACCAGACCTGGATTATGCACGGAAACACACACACACACACACACACACACACACACACACACACTCACACACACACACACACACACACACACACTCTCTCTCACACACACACACACACACACACACACACACACAACACACACACACACACACTCTCTCTCTCACACACACACACACACACACACACACACACACACACACACACACACACACACTCTCTCTCTCACACACACACACACACACACACACACACACACACACACACACACTCTCTCTCACACACACACACACACACACACACACACACACACACACACTCATATAGATGTAATATCAGTCAACTCACTTTACATAAGCAGCCAAATGGATATCACTTTATAGACGAGCTAAAGAAAATATTCATAGCTGTCATTACAATGTCATGGCATTGTATACAGATTCATAAAAGCCTTATAAACAGCAAAATAGAAATCATGTAGGGACAATTAAAATGTCATTTTACCCTACAAAGTAACACCTCCTAATGTCACCAAAAATATGTCACTTGACATAGTTACTATGTCAACTTGTCACTGAAGTTCACAAAAGCAGAATTTGTGACAACTTATACTTGGTGGAATAAGCATTTTTAAATGTTTATGTATGTGCAAGTCAGTTGTCATGAAGGACTTGCGGGTGTCAGGTAGCCTTCAAAACTGCAGACTTCAATAAAGTTTTAGCAAATATTTGTATAATATAAGATGTGCAAGGTTGCTGGTTCAAGCCCCACCACTGTCAAGTTGCCACTGTTGGGCCCCTGAGCAAGTCATGCCACATACCTATCAATTGTAAAACTATAGAAACTGATCATTTTCTAGTGGTCTCTTATTTTTTTCTGGAGCTGCATATACTCATGACCATATTTGATTAGTACATGGCTTGACTATCACATATTTCTCATTATTAAATTATATGTTTGTAATACTCTACTGGACTAGTGTAACACTGCTGAGGTAATTTATCCTTGTTCCAAATGTTGGGCTCATATAATTGTAAAACTGTGCCTCTGAGTCTTCCCACAGGAAAAGAGCCATGTACAGTGGCTAACTGCCAAATCATGTACCTCACCATACTACAGCCTCACTCAGCGTGTCTCAGCCTGACTCAGCGTGTCTCAGCCTGACTCAGCGTGTCTCAGCCTGACTCAGCGTGTCTCAGCCTGACTCAGCATGTTAAAGCTTCATTGAACAGTCTCATCCTTGAGCAATACAGGTGCACACATATACTGACTTATGTGGATTCTGCGGAAAAACAAATTGACAGGGAGGCGCCAAGCAGCTCCTGCTCCCCCTGCTGTGATTGCGGAAGTGCAGGATCATTCAGTAAGATTGCTGTAGAGTTCCTAGGGCAGTTGGATGCCAACATTGGTCTAGATCTGCTCATCAGTGACAACACATTTAAGATGACACCAGTAAGGGTCTCAGTGCAGCCAGTAGATGGACTGATGCTGCCATATCCATCCAGCCACCCTATCTACTCCTGTAGATGCTGAAACAGCTCGCCTATCCTAGACCCACCAGATTATCTGCCCTAGACCTACCGGAGAAGCTGAGACTCTCACAAATATACAGTGCATAAGTTGACTGAACATAATGTAATAAACTGTTTATTAGCTGGGCTTCCCAAGTAGGATGGGTTCCCTGATGAGTCTGGGTCCTCCCAAGATTTCTTCTCCAATTCTAATTCTAATTCTAATTCTAATTTTTTGCCACAATCCCCTCTTGTTTGAACAGGACCCATACATTCGTAAAGGTGCTTTGTGATAATTTGTTGTAAAAAGCACTGTATAAATAAATTGACTTGACTGCTCACTGGCAACTTAAGGAATTCACTGGTGCCTCACCTGAGACCTCAAATCCTCTGGCTCATTTTGATTGCTTCCAGTTTAGTTCCATGATGAAGATGTCTTTGTTTCCTTCACTGTACTGACAGGGTTTATATTTATACCAACATCAGCAAATTCCAGGTGACTATATTCCTTAGGAATGTAGAGTTACAGCCATTGAATGAGTCTTCATTTCTGTGAGGGGAAATACATTTTAAGACACATTTTCATTCACATTTTCAAAACACCAGATATCCATGTTAACAAGGTAGGACTTAGTCCCTTCTTCCTTGGCCAGTTCTTCCTTGGTGTTTGCAGCCCCCCACAGCAGGTACTTGGTAAATTATTTGCCAGTATTAAATACTCTCCAGAGGAAATATAACCACTGCCTGAGATGTGGGCTGCTTACTTTTTAGTAACGTATCACCACAAAAACCAAAACAAATTAAGCAGCTTTTGATGCAGAGCTATTTTGTATGTTTCTATTACTTTTCTTCAATAGAAACAATGCTATTTTACAGAGTTTCAATGTGCTATTCACAGTGTATTTGAACTCAGTTTAACTTTAACTTTCTTGTCTTTTTAAGTTACTTCCATCAAATCTGGAAAGCAACACCTAAGTACAGTATGTCTCTACATAAACTATACATACTGTTTTTTCAGCAATCAATTTTAAATTCATCTGCACTTTACCTTTGTGTTGCCTTTCTTCTTTAAATCAATTGGTGGGTGTTATGGACAGATTTACTGTATTTATTTATTTAATTATATATGAATGAACAAGTATTGTGGAGATGTAATTGACTAATTATAAAACTGAAAAGGTAGGAGGTAGGTGTGCTGCTCTCTTTCACAGACAGGTCCCTAATCTGTTTGATTTGCTGCATGTTAAAGATTTTTAGGACAGCCATTATTTACTTGTGTCCAGCTTCCTTTACCATAAACACGATGAAGCATGAACTGGGTAGGCTACAGCACTAGGCAATTAATGTTACATTTCATTAAAAAAATTGATTGCATATGGGTTGTATGTTTCTTAAGGACTTAATGGGTACAGCCCCCAAGTAAAACTGCTATCTTGAGCTCTGAACAAAATAAACTTTGTTCTCCAATATTAAAACCATTGGCTTTGCTTGAACTACGTTATTTTCACATAATCAGTTTGGCATCAGATAAATAACAATAAAGCAGACTAGTACAGAAAGAACAAGTCTAGTTTTTCTGCTTTGAAAAGTCTGAAAAGGTCAACAACCCTTAGAGGAATAAACCTCTTCTGTTCAAAATGGTATGGGGTTGATATAGTCAGGATTTTTTATCCCCCACTATTATGGCCAGGGAAAAAATAATTAAAGAGATTCAAATCAAAAAGACAGTAATTACTGATATGCAAATTTTCAGTACAAGACAAGGTCACATGATTTGCAATGTGAATTGCTTAAATTCATAACCAGTAAGTGCTTGTGCCAAACATTCATAAGATAACATAAGATAAGATTCCTTTGTCCCCATGGCACAAATTCAAGTGATACAGAAGTTCCAGCACAGAATAAATATAGTTAAGGGTTGAATAAATAAAAAGATTAGAGTACAATTACAATAAAATCAAGTAAGAATAAAAACAATGGTGGCAATTACTATACTATACACAATTGCCAAAACGTGACACCTCAGCCAATAGTGATATGCACTGACTACAATAATAATAATAATAATAATAATAATAATAATAATAATATATATATATATATATATATATATATATATATATATATATATATATATATATATATATATATATATATATATAATAGTGTGCAGTTATAATATAACAGTAGTGTATATAGCTAGAGGAAAATATATATTTACAATAAATATATATATACATATATGTGTTATGTAATGATAAAAAAAAGTCTAGTGCTGTAGAAAGTTGGAGAAAGTGGCTGAAGTTATTTTATGAGGAGTGTGCTGGTTAGCATGAGGACAGACTCAACTCTTGTTAGATAATCTGATTACAGTGGGAACAAACAAACCTCGGAAACATTCCTTCCTACACTTGGGTGGAATTAATCTATGACTAATTGAACTTCCCAGCTGCCTCACTGAGAAGGTGAAAGGGATTGTCCAGAACTGCCCTGATTTTGTATTTCGTTCTCGCCTCACAAACTGTCTCCAGACTGCCCAGCTCAAGACCATCCACAGAGCTGCCATTCCTCACCATCCTATTCAGCCTGTTAGCTTCTCCTGCCTTGATTCCAACACCCCAACACACCACAGCAAAAAAGAGAACACGGGCTACCACAAATGGGTAGAATACCTTCAGGAGTTTTTTGCACAGTGAAAGACCTCAGCCTTCTCAGAAAGAACCTTTCCTGTAGAAGACATTAGAGTTATGTATCCAGTCTGGTTGGTTATTTATCTGTAGCCCAAGGTACTTGTAGGAGACCACCCTCTCCACTTCCACCCCTGAATAATAAATAAATGATTTGGTTTTACTGACGTTGAGTTTCAGATGATTTTTACTGCACCATGTGGTGAAGCTCTCAATCTAACCTCGATACTGCTCCTCATTGTCCTTGGTGATGCATTCAACAATGTAGGAGATTATTTCTGGAGATGGCAAGAACCAGAGTTGAAGCAGAAGTGTGATGTGTAGACAGTGATGAGGAATGGTGCTAGCACAGTTCCTTGGGGTGCACCGGTGTTACTGATCACAGAATCAGAGATACAGCCATCTAATCTGACATATTGTAGCCAACCTGTATTGGATCCCATTTGGTCATCTGTGAGAGAGAGAGATGGTATTTACAAACTGTCAAAATGATTTATTGCTTGATTTAATCTATTGATTTGACAGCTGTCAATCATCCCCCATCCTCCCTCCCATTGGCCAGTTCTCTAAGAAGTCACAGCTCCTCACAAGTCCTCCCCCTACCATGCAGGAAAAACCTTCTGACAAAAACTGATATAAGGCCCCTCACACCTCCCACTCCCCTCCCATTTGTTGATTCTCTAAGAAGTCACACCTCCTCCCAAGTCACCCCCCCCCACCATGCAGGAAAAACTTTCTGACAAAATTGATATAAGGTGTCGTCCCCCCCCCAAAAAAAAAACCCCAACTCTTCCCAGGATCAGAAATACACTAGGCCAGAAAGATCAAATTTTGCTGTGTTTTTTTCTTTCTCCCCAACCAACCAGGCCTGTGTATAAGAGGTTTCTTTAATAGAAAAATATTATTGTGATTAAAGAAAATTAATGTTTTCAGTCTCATACTGCACCAGTTTTTCTCCACTTTCTCTGTTTGTTCAGTATCCTCTCTGACACACACTCTGCAGTCAGGGGTCATTGACACACTCACTCTCTCTCTCTCTCTCTCTCTCTCTCTCTCTCTCTCTCTCTCTCTCTCTCTCTCTTTCTCACACACCTCCTCACATCTTATCTGCCAAATCTACTCAATCAGGGCAATAAGTAAACTTTTCACAAACAAATGTGTTTACTCTGTAAGTTTTATCACGCTAGGTTCTTGTCCGTTATCACACGTTGGGCCCTTAACATTTTTCAGTGCATTCCACATGTGAGAGTGGTGTTGGGGAGGGTGGATTGTAATTTACAGTTTTTATCCGAAAACCATTTCTTTTCTCCACCTACACTTCTTTCTTAAAGCCGTGTTTTACGGTACTTCACTCCTTTAGCTCACAGTCGTAATTGTAAGCGATACATCTGAAAACGTTTGTCAAGACCTCCGAACGAACATGGACATGGCTTAACCGTTTTCAACAGGTACGTTCTTTTGATCCATTCATGTTAAAACATATTAATATAAGTTATTAAAAAGGCTGACGTAGCTATTTATTTAGCTAATGGTTGAAATACTTTATCGTGCGTTGCATGATTTAACTCGGTGGGGCTTAGCGTTGTAATTAATTTCAGGTCTAGATAAAACATACATTTTAACAAACAATCATTACGTATTATTTACAAGCTATCATATCTATTCTTTTTGCGAGCTAGCTAGGAAAGGATATTGTCTGCTGATTATTTTTTATCAGTATGTAATATGACCATTGTGTTTTAGAGTACGTGAAACATTTTGATCAACTGAAACTCTTTTGATCAACGGCTATTCTTATTCTCATGGTTAGCTATATAGAAAAACTTTAACTTTGAAGTAGGTAATTCTATTTACTTAAATTAAGCATTAAATGATGTAACATTTATTTGTTCTGGTATAGAGGATACCATCATGACAATCTTGTGACGGCGGCGGGTGAATGGAAGCGAGAGGCAGGTCAGCAGAGAGGTAATCTTTATTCTCCATCAGTTATCCGCGATGGAAACACGGGACCTCAAATACATAGTGCAGAGAAGCTAGTCTTCCTCTAGACAATTAATTATGCGTGGTTCGACTTGACGTAGTCTCCTCGGATCTGGGGGTTAGAATAGAGCAGGGAGTGAATGTGAAATAGATGAAAGCAATTAGTAATCAGGGGATTGTGAACGGGGCAGGTGCGATGAGTAGTCCTTAGCAGGGGTGGGTGTGTCTCCCCTGCTAACTGGCTGACCAACCGTGACAAATCTTTTATGCTCACGGTCTATAATTCTGTTCCATGTATTTCTGTAGGTTCAGACGATCCCGAGTTCCTTGAATCTGTAGAAAGAATTGCTGACCAAGGTAATTGTGAACTTTTATACATTTAATTTTATGTGTTTTATTTATCATTTAATTATTTTCTTATTTTTTATCAGCAGATATAAGGACACAATATGATGAAACAGTTTATATACTGAATGAGTTAATACAAGGTATTACATTCCAGAGCGAGTCTAACATATCTTAAAATACCACATTTTGTCTAATAGTTTATGCAGTTGTCATAGAATGCTTGCCTCTCCTGAGTCACGTGGTTTGGCCTGCCATGTGCAGTGGGGGGGGGGGCTGTCTTGTTTGTAACCACACCTGCACACACCTGCACCTTGTTCGTCTCAGTGTTAAAGGGTGTTGGTTATTGTAGGCGCAGGGTGTTGGTTATTGTAGGCGTAACGTCTGAATGTAACATGTTTGTGTTATTCTTGTGTATCGTGTTTGTTTAACGTCAATCATTTCATGTCCATGTTTATCATTTGTAATACATGAGTGCCGTTGTCATTTATGTTAATAAATGTTCATCCCAGTAGGTGGAGTCTGTGTGTCCTGCCCCTCGCCCTACGACACTCGGGCCACCATGCGTTACAGCAGTGCGTTAATTTGTCACACAGAGGCAGAAGGGGTGAATCCCTCTACCGTCTTCCGCTATTCATCGAGCCCTCCGGCTGAGCTCACAATTTTTTCAAGGGGCCTCATACAACCGGTGACATCTTTAGAAACATATGCAGAGGTCACTGTGGCTTATAACATATGTCTAAATAACTCTAGGCCTGTTCAAGCTGTTCAACCACTAACCTGTAGGCCACCATCACCATGTAAGTATAATTTTAAAAGCATGATTATTAATCACATTTATACTAGAATAATTGAATAAAAAATAATTTCTAAGATGGTTCTAATGACGGGGATCAGGAGTTGAGCCTATTCGACTGGGAAGATGATTTAAGAGTGCCTCCCCCATCATGTGGGTGATCCAATAAAGAATTCTAACTAATTACTGAAAATAATTAAATTTTCCCACTCGATTCCTAAAAGCCGTTATCAATTGTGTTTAGTCAACAGTGACACGTCATACCAGGATCAGACACAGCAATCGGAAGTGGGAGAAGCAACACCCCCTGACGATCTTTCACAACGGGAACGTATGTTGACTGACCTATGTTATGAAAAAGAACTTCTGGATCAAGCATTTGCTAAACTGATCTCTACGCCTGTATACGGTCCTGGGTGCAGGTTTGGTTCTGCATTGTATGACGTGTTGAGATTTCTAAATCAGTGTACATCAGAAGGAATATTACTGTTACACATGCATACTGAATATACAGCATCATACTATGGCTCAGAAACATCAGAATAATAACCCACTAGGTAATGCTTCAAAAAAATCTGAAAACATACAGGTTAGTCAAAATGACATTTTCTATGAACTAAATCAAAGTTTAATAAATTAACAAAATAGTTTACACCAACAAGATTATTTGAACCAATATGTACTACACGCTGTAAATCACCAGAATGAAAGTCTAGCTTTAACATCAGAATCTGTTAGTCAAAATTAATATGACCTGCAGAGTCCTGAAAACACACAAATTAGTCAAAATGACATTTTTCTATGAACTGAAACAGTGCTTGGCTGTGTTAAATGAGAGGCCCTTAAGCGGTGAATGTACTCAACAGCCGGGTTCACAGAATTCTTCAACCAGTTTTGATAACGAAGAACAGAGTCCTAGAACGTATGAAACTGATGTAGAATTTCTCCCTTCAGATAATACTGAAAACCGTATGGAAACGGAACAAATGGGGTATGGGGTAGATCCTGACATTAGAATAATTCATAGAGAAAAGTTCAATAACACAGGAATTAGGAGGAGAGTTAATTTTGCATCACTGGGTAACGTTAACAGTTTTGCAGAATTTTACAGTTACGATCTAGAGGTTATAAACAGCATGATGGATACCGTTAATGAAATAGCTGGTTCGAGCTGTAAATTTTCTAGGTCAAGGTCCTAATCTGAATGTTTCATCACAACTTCAGTTGGTCAACAGGGCCATGGAACTAGATTCTTTTCTAACCACGCTCGAGAAAGCTATGCAGAGCAATCTTGAGATCCTGGCAAGTGATAGTATGGAACTGGTGATTCAGATAGTGTACCCCCCCAAAGGCGGTGTTAGGAATAAACTAGCACACCTCTTCAGATCATATGTTTTCTGAAAGAAGATGAGACATCTGTATATTTTTACAACACTGACAGCAATCTATGTTTTGCCTTATGTGTCGCACAGCTTTTGAATCCTCAGGAAACACCCCAATACATTGAAAATGTTGCTAGTTAGATGCAGTAGGGTGTAGGATTATCTGATAATGCTGCAGTTAGTTTTAATGATATAAACCGATTTGAGAAGTTATTGAATTGTAAACTAGTTGTGTTCTATCAGATGTTCAACAAAAGTAGTTACTCTTTTTTTTAAACTAGCAGGACAGCCCATGAGAAAACCATTTTCTTATTCTTACATGACAACCATTACTACGGTGTTAAAAATATTGAGGGTATTCTCGGGTTTCAATACGTCTGTCATTTTTGTTACAATGGTTTCACAAGTATGAGAAAACACAAATGCGAGTATTACTATAACATGTATCTTGATCCAGAATGTTATAGTTATACTCAGAATATGTTGCAGTGTTCAGATTGTCTAAGACCGTATAGGCCAGATTACTGCTATTAAAAACATAAATAAGAGATGCGAAACTTGTTGGGTGATACATATTCGTTATGCAAAATAGGATTCTACTGCCCCAAATGCAGAATGTTAGAACATCTGAGTCCCTTTAGCACAGATAAAAAAGAACATAAATGTGCTCAGCCTCGGTGCAAAGTTTGTAGTGAAAAAATAGAATTGGAGGTCAAACGCGAATGTTTCATACAACCGTTACAGGTAGAGATGAACATTACATATTTTATGATATAGAGTCCAGACAGGAAATGGGCATACATATAGCTAATTTTATATACTGCATGTGGTTTATTGAGGTTGTGTGGACGGCTGAAGGGAATGGGTGCATCAAAGCCTTTTTAAAAATATTCCATCATAGAAAATTCGAAATTTCACTGCGAGTTATACTGTGTATGACTATGTATGTGACGAATAAACCAAACTTGAAACTTGATACACATTTTAGCACATAATGCAAGGGGTTATGGTTATTATCTGGTGAAAGAAGGGGTTACTCCTACTATCATAGCACAAGGGGGGGAAATTTTGTGCTTTGAAGACACCGCTTATCAACAGAGATTTATAGACAGTCTCTCATTCCTACCTTTGAAACTTAGCACCATTACAAAACCATGGGGTTTACAGATGCTAAAAAAGGAACATTCCCCCACTTCTACAACACCCTAGAGAATCAGAACTATGTGGTGTTGTGTCCTCAGCCTGAGTTTTATGGTGTGGATACCATGAAGCCCAAAGAGAGGCAAAATGGTCACTGATGACTTCAGAAAAGAGATTAAAGAATACTGCTGTAACGATTTTGAAAACAGGGTGTAAAATTTTCAGAAGTGAGATTCTGAGAGACACAGGCATTGACGGGTTCAAGTCGATTACCATAGCATCCATATGCATGAAAATATTCTGCACCATGTTCCTGTCCGAAAAAACTTTGGCCATCCCTCCCCTAGATAATTACATCAACTGTCAGAAATCTTTCTCGATGCTGTCTATTCAATGGCTCGAGTACATCTCAGACAAACAGAACATACCCATTCAACATGCACTTAACATTGGGGAAGCCAAGATCAGAAATTATTTTGTAGATGGTTACTTTGATGATGGTAAAATGCACAAAGCGTTCGAGTTTCTTGGCTGCTTTTATCACGGATGTGATATGTGCTTTCCATCATGCACGCCACACCCTTTAAGTTAAGCCTCAGAAACCTTCGGAGACATTCGTCAGAACAGTCTTAATAAAATTCAGATGCTGCAGTGTATTCACAAATTGTCTGTCACCATCATGTGGGAACATAAATGGAATGACATGAAAAAGAATGATGAAGATGTGAAAAGGTTTCTCAAAACCTTTGACTTTCCAGATGCTCTGTTTGGAGGTCGTACCAATGCCCTACAGCTCTATTACACAGCTCGACCTGGTGAAAGAATCGATTACAACGACTTCACCTCCCTCTCCCCTTATGTGAATAAGGTAAAAATGTACCCCATAGGTCACCCTGTTATCCTTTATCATGACTTTGGGTTGTTGGAAAACTACTTCGGCATCATCAAGATAAAGGTTTTACCTCCCAGGGTGTTGTGGGCCCCTGTTCTTCCCTACCGGGTAAAGAAGATACTCTTGTTCCCTCTCTGTAGAACCTGTGCTGAACAACAACAGCATAGCTGTGATCATGGGGATGATGAGAGGGCCCTGACAGGTGCTCGGTGCAGCGTGGAGCTGATGACGGCCCTGCAGAAGGGGTACAGTGTGATGAAAGTATTTGAGATTTGGCACTTTCCTAACAGAAGAAATTAGCTGTTTTCAGAATACATTAAAATGTTTTTGAAAACCAAACAAGAGAGCTCAGGTTATCCTTCCTGGGTGGCTGATGAAACCACAAAAAAGGAGTACATTCAAAAATATGAGGAGAACGAAGGGGTTAAGCTGGAGGAAGAGAAAATTTCAGTCAACCTGGCCAAGAGGTCTGTAGCTAAACTCACGATGAATTCTTTGTGGGGTAAGATGTGTCAAAAACCAGACAGGTCAATCACGATTTTGATCAGAGATCCTGATGAGTTTTTAGAGTACATGTTCTCAAACCTGTATGATGTAAGTCATTTCTCTTTTCAGAACGACGAGGTGGCAATGGTGCAGTGGCGTCAGAGGGACATTAGGTGCTATAAACTGGGGTACGCTAACATTTTCATAGGTATTTGTATGACCACGTACGCTAGGCTCGAGCTGTACAATTTGTTAGATCATTTACAAGACCATTGCTTGTACACAGACACAGATAGCATCATCTTCAAAAGTCATCAAGGTGATTGGATACCGCCTTTGGGCGATTACCTGGGGGTCTTACAAGTGAGTTGGACTGTGATGACGAGGTTGTAGAATTTGTCAGCTCAGGACCTAAAGCATACAGGTATAGGCTCTCAAAGGTAAAACAACAATGAAAACCAAGGGTATCACTTCAAACTATTGAAATGCTAAACTTGTAAACCTGAAATCTCTGACAGAACTGCTTAACGAATGTGTGAAAAACAGTGATCAGACTAGAGTACTTACGACCACCCACAATAAAACCATGAGAGATAAAAAGGGTTTTCTCTTGAAAAACAAATCACAAATGAAAAGATTCAGGATTGTTTATGACAAACATGTTTTGTTGCCCGATTTCAGGACTCTGCCATACGGGTAATAAGAATCTGATTGTATATAGAATTTGTATTTTTTAGTGTTATTGTCTGTAACTCATTGTTTTGATGCTAGAACGCAAGTACCATTTTCATATATCATTTGTGGTCCTAGCAATAGCAGAAAATCTTTTTTCATCAAAACATTACTTGAAAATTGTAATGAGACGTTGTCTAAAGTTCCTGATAACATTGTATGGTGTTATACGTGTTGGCAACTTCTATATGATGAGTTGATGAACAAAATAAACATTAATTTTGTTCAGAGAATACCAGAATCTTTGTGATGATGAACTGTTTCCCCTTAGCAAGACTAACCTTCTAATTCTAGACGATTTGATGAATAACACCAGAACACATAATTATATAACACATAATCATATAACACATAATTTGTATATGGGAGGGTGTCTCCTTAGACATTCAGAAACGGTAAAATATTCATCCGTAAGGTTCTGCTCGTACCCTTTCTCAAACTGTCTTTTTAATTGTGAAATTCTGATGGTATCACAGACTCAAAACTTCAATCTTTTTTCCACCTTTTTCGGTTTAAACAACCCATACAAGGTTTTAAACACCTTGAAGGAATTTCCTTCGATCACTTCAATGGGTTTCATTTTAATGCTGCTGTGATAGCTGTTGTTATAAGTATGAACCAAGTCCTGTACCACATCGATGTATTTTCTCGTATTGATGGCTGTGAAGTATCTCCACATTCTGGTTTTCTACATCCTGTTGAACCATTCACACACTGATGCTTTTTGTCCCATCCCGGTAGTAAAGTGATTGACATTATGTTTTTTCATTCATGTTTTGAAACTTTTATTAAAAAATTCTTTCCTTTCATCAGTCTGAAGTTTTTTAGGAACTCTGCCTTCTTTTAGAATCAAAACTAAGCCAAGGGCAACAGTGGCAAGGAAAACTCCCTAGAGCATGAAGAAGAAACCTTGAAAGGAAACAAGAATCAAATGGGGGGCCCATCCTCCTCTAGCCAACAATGGTAACCACAATTGTAAAAATTTTAACAGAAAAATAAATAGATAATAATAAAGCAAAAAAATAAGCTATTAATGTCTAGTCTGGTTTTCTAGAAGTCCTAGTATTGTCCTGATGGTGTGCACGTGTCTAAATTCCATTCCGCAAGAGAACGTCCCTCAAGGGCAGTGGGGAAGTAGTTGGCAGGGGTGGAGGCATGGTGGGCTACAGCAGGGGACTTCAAACGGTAGTGGGAATAGCCATGGCAGCTAAGACAGGTTGAGGCTCAGTAACATCATGACATGAGGGGTAGGTCTATCTTGGCAGAAAGATATTATTAGGCAGTTTTATAACATCCCAGTTTACCATAACTCTCAATGCAAATGGACCCCCAGATCTACACCTACACCTAAAATGGGAAGTAGTTAATAAATTGCCTGACTGTAAAGATAGGTTTTCAGAAAGGTTTAAATATTGAGACTGTGTCTGAGTCTCGAACATTCCCATAGTATGGGAACTTTATAAGAAAAGGCAATGGCCCCTGCGGTAGATTTTCTTATTCTTGGTACTAGTAAAGAGCCTGCAACTTTTGATCTAAGCAGTCGTGGTGGGTCATAATGCACTAGGAGTTCAGTTGGGAACTGTGGGGCAAGAGCATTTAGTGCTTTGTAGGTCATTAGAAGTATTTTCTAAACAATGCTAAATTTAGCTGGAAGCCAATGTATAGTAGATAAGATGGGAGTGATGTGATCAAATTTTCTAGTTCTAGTAAGAACTCTGGCTGCTGCATTTTGAACTAGCTGGAGCTTGTTTAGGCACTTCATGGTACAGCCACATAATAAGGCATTACAGTAATCCAATTCAAGTGATAAATGCATGGACTATCTTTTTGCATCATGTGAGGAGAGTATGTTCCTAATCTTTAAAATGTTCTTGAGGTGGAGAAAGGTGGTCCTAAAAATATTATTTACATGAGCTTTGAATGAGAGACTGGGATCCATAATTACTCCAAGATCTTTAACTGTTAGAGATGTTATTGGGAGACCATTGAGGTTCATTGACTAATTAGAGAATGAGGACCTAGTTGTCTCTGGGCCTAAAAGAAACACCTCTGTTTTGTCAGGATTAAGTGAGAGAAATTTTCTTATCATCCATGCTCTGATGTCCTTTATGTATTCCTGAATAATACTAAGTTGATATATGTCCTCTGGTTTGGCTGAGACATATAACTGAGTATCATCAGCGTAGCAGTGGACACTAGAACAGTGTTTAAGTATAATGTCACCTATATGATGTTCAGACAGACAGACAGACAGACAGACAGAGAGTGAGTGAGTGAGTGAGTGAGTGACCGGCTAGATAAGAAGGGCTATTCCCCAAATCCCAACATTTTTGATAAATGGAAGGTTTAAGATCAGCCTGTAGTTTGACATCTGACATGTGTCGAGGTTCGATTTTTTGATAAGTAGTCTGATTACTGCTAATTTGAATGATTTAGGAATTTAGCCAATGTTCAAGGAGTTTATTAAATTTGGTAAAGGTTCAATTACTTCAGGTAGGATTTCCTTAAGAAAGCATGTGGGCAGTGAATCTAGTAAGCAAGTGCAGGATTTTGAGCACAAGATCAGCACTAAGTCCTGGCTCTTGCATAGGTGTAAAGGATTCTAGAGTCCCTTTTGGCTTGGTTGTTCTGATCTCTAAAGAGCTGCCCGATGACATATTAATACTCTTAATGTTATCTCTAATGTGCTTAATTTTCTCATTAAAGACAATTTCTCATTAAATGACTACTTTGTGATGTTGTAATCTGAGCATTAGAGTCTCCTCCAGTGCTGTATAAAGTCCACAGGTACAAGGTTCAAGTTAGACCCACAGGTACTCTCCTTCAGCGCCACAGTTAGGCACACAGGTACTCTCCTCCAGTGCTATATAAACTCCATATGTGCGTTCTCGTCTCTTTCCCTCCCTTCCACTGCCAGTTTCATTTTCCTGCTTTGGTGGACCTTCATCCAAAAGGAGGTTCACACACCGAAAACATCTGCAAAAAATACAAAAATTGCTCAATAAAACTAACCAAACTTTTATCATGTATAAGTGTAAGGCCATAGGGGTATCATCTGTTTGAGCAAAAAGGTTTCTTTTTTTTAAAGGTGTGTATCTGTGTCTGTGGATGTATCATCCTTACCTAACACACAAATCCTAAGGGAGTGTTTCATGTTTCTCTGTGGGCCAGCATGATCACTGGAGCTAATTCAGACTTACAAAAATCTTTCTTATACTCATTATTCATTACTCAAATCCATTTCTTTTTATTATTCTGTTAGTCACAGACTCATAAGAATCAGATTACCTAAGGGGAGTGATTGCTACAAAAGATTGTGATTTCTACAATTCTGTGTGACTGTTAGATTTTCCTGTAAGTGATATCCCTTTCCTAAAAAATGGCCAAAAACCATAACACAGAAAGAACATTTATATTAATAATAATTAATTGTTTCTCTGACACAAAAATCACAGACACTCATAAATTGCATGGGTATTGTAAGTGGATTAGAAGAATGTTTGTCCAGTAAAGCACTCTCACTTATGATCTTCAGAGTAGTTGTTACAAACAGAAGATGTTATTTATAATCTTGATGACAAATTTTAATCTAACTGTGTACATGCTTTGCAGTTAAGCAAGTAGTCAGGAGCCGAATACATAGTCTGTTGCTCTTTAAAACACTTCCAACATGTCAGTTTTGGTTTGAAGACAGAGTCCTCGAGCTGAGGGGATGACCCCAGGAGTGGATCATAAATAAGAAAAATAATAAAGATTCAAAAAGGGCTTGCACCCTGCCCTAGTGGTGAGGACCCAGAATTGTACGCTTTGCCACTGGTCACAACCCAGTCAGTACCCAACCTGACCAGCTCACAGTTACTCACCGTTTACACACATAGATCAATTACCCACCTATTAGTGTTATCACTGTCACCTGTCTCTCCGTTTTAAAGGTCACAGGTCTTCGTTCAAGATATTCCGCATTAGCCTGTTACCAGGCTAAAACTGAACCTGAAGCTTACTCTGTAAAAGACATTACTCTTTCTTTTCCTCTATCCTTTGACCATTTTCTTAATAAAATATGTTCTGTTAGCACTTGCACCTCCCTCCCTAACTCACTCACCTTCAGTCATGTCAAATATGTAGATGCATGTAGATTGTAGCCTTTAGTTTTTGTTAGTTTCCTCATTTTGTTTGATGCCATTCCTAATGCAGAGCACAGAATGTAATAAGGGCTCTTAATTTTGTAATTACCTCTTAATTTTGTTAACCTTTAGTCACCTTGAATACAAACAGTGGAAATAAGTAGTCTGTAAACATCACTGATCATTACTGTCATGGGCAATGAACATGCAAAAAAGAGAAAGAAAAGGTGAGTTTCTCACTGAAGATTTAATGGAACAAAATAAACGTACAAACAAAAATGAAACAAACCCAAAGTAACATCAATAATTGACAAAGTTGTTGAAATGAAAAGGAGTTTTAAAGAAAAAATAGACATAATGACACACAGATGGCATGGCGAATAAAGTGGAAACACACCATTTCTGCAGGCGTAGCACCAAAAAACAAAACAGAACACACATGGAAACAAAACACATAAAACAAACAAAACAAAAACACAAACAAAAGCCACATGGTTGCTACTGCCACCAAGGCGAGGATGCTGGTTGCTGGGGGAACCATCACACAATGCTCCACTGATTTTCAATATTTTAGTGAATACAGTCTCATCTTCTACAAATTAGCACTTTTTGTTATGTTTGTTAAATAGAAAAGACCTTGTCTTAAGTGAGGTCTTTAATGCTTTCTCTTGGTAATCATGTCATTTATTTGTGTGAGCAGTACTCTTGTATAATCTTTTTAACTTGCTGGGGATTAAAAATTCAGACACTGGAATGCTTAAAATTTATGAAGTAGTTCATTCTTCAGAGGTCATGCACAGCTTGTGTGTGAGTGGACAACATAACAACATGGCACTCACTAAAGTCATAGTATTGTCACTGCCACTCCCACCGCTAACACACTGCAGTGTTGTTTTCCTTGCTCTTTAGCCATTTCTTTTACTACATTAACCAGTGTCACGATTAATCCCTCCCAGCTTCCATGTTCCATGTTTTCCCTGTATTGTGTATTTTAGTTCCATGCCGTAGTTTCGTTTTCTCTGCCCCTCGTTTGATTTTCCACAGCTGTACTTCATTTCTAGACTTGTTAAGTCCATGTATTTAAACCCTGCTGTGTGGCCTCTGTCTTGGGTGTTTATTGTGTTTGATTGGTGTAATGTCTGAATGCTTTTGAAAGCTTGTCTCCATACCCCCTAAGTTTGCACTCTGTTTTTCTAAGCCTCCGAGTTTACAGCTACGATTCTGGATTTGCCCTTAATAAATCTTGCTTTTCTCCGCACATGCGTCTGTCTCCTTACCGCTCACCGTTACAACCAGCTGCATCTTTTTCATAATCTGCCTATTCTCAGAAATCCTGTTTTGTGAAGCACTCTCCTTGTCTCTAGTTACATAGTCAAAACCTAAAGACTAAACCTCAAAGTTATTTATATATCAGTTAGTTCAAATTTCTGAATAGTACAGAGTACTCTATACTATTCAGAAATTTGAACTAACTGATTTGAGGAGTTTTCAGGAGATTGTGTAGTATATTGTTCCTTTTTGTGTTAAAAAATTATTCAGAAAATCTGAATAAGTCTTCTAGTGTTCACATCATTGCTGCGATGGCAGGTTAAATACTTTCTTGTAAACCTGATGGTTATCTAAATGTATAACTTGTTGGCAGCTGCACCTGAAAGGAGTCTAATGGCTTGTTTAGCTTTGAGCAATCTGGTTATTATTGTAGTCATGAAATGTGATTTAATCTGAAATGTAGCTAAATGTAACATTGAGTGGTAAGTAGGCGGACGCATGTGCGGAGAAGAGCGAGATTTATTTGGGGCAAATCCAGAGTCATAGAGCCAATACGGAGAGTCCGAGGATATGTGATTAAACAAACACACAAGTACATGATGGTAAACAGGGGAATCAGGCTATAACAAAAGATGCTAGGAAAATTTGGGGCTAAGAAACACGAAGGCTAGGATACACGGAATACAAACCAACATTCAATTCAACCTAACAACTACAGTGAACATACACATTCAAATAAACATAAACGCATGGATTCAAGGAAACAATGAACAGCCAAGACACAGAGAACAACGAAACGAGGGACGAAGAAAATGAAACTTGGAACTAAATGGAACTAAAATACACAAGATAGGGAAAACATGGAACACGGAAGATGGGAGGGACTGATCGTGACATTAAATCTGTGTACAGTTCTCTTTTGCTTGCACAGATCTTGAATTATTACGGTGTGGCAATCAGTATATAGCACTCATATTTGTACGTTTTTAATCAAGGTCCTATGTTTCCATATTCTCATTATAAAACAATTTCCACATTTGGGATGAATTGTACAGTAGAGGTTGCCAAGCCATGTTTTGATGGCAAAACATGTAAGCTGTTAGCATCTTAGAGAAATTAATTCTAGTCTCATAATACAGTACTGCTAAATGGTTTAATGGTTTCTTTAATTGAGAATGAAGGCAATGTAATAAGGAAATTATAGTTTTCAGACTACAGCTGAAAAACAGGAGTAAAAAAGAATAATACAGCATGTTTTCATGTTTATTTTCAGTTGAGTTGATTCAGTTGGTATTGTGTTCATGCATTTATTTGCTGTTGTTAAATGGTTATTTAATGTGATGCACAACAGACCTTGTTATAGTTTATATGTGGTATATATAAAATATTTATGTATCTGCAGGAAAGCAGTTATGGTTTCTTCCTCCTGGAATCGTAGTTCTCACAGCGATACCTTCACATGTCCTTTGTTTTCTGTTCTTGGTTTTGCTTTGGTTCTGTTTTGCTATGCCTCCATGTTTAATTCTCCACCCCTTACTGGTTTCTGCTGTGTCTTGTTATGTCTCATTACTGTTTGTAATTATGCCCTGTGTGTGGAACTCCTCATTGTTGGTTATTGCCAATCCTGCACTTGCAGCTTGCCTTCCAAACATTACAGAATACCGGACCTTCTCATGGATGCAATAGGAGGGCCTCGCTGGATTTCAACAGGTTTCATCTTCATCAGTTCGGACTTCACCCAAGGCTACAAAGAACGCTGGCTTTACCCCGGGTGAAGAGTATATGTTAAGTCTCTTTCTGTTCCAAGTGCTGGAAAGCCTTTGATTTTTCCTTTATGGATGGCAACTCCTAGTGAGTATGATGAGGGTAAGACAATACAGTGGAAGATTTATTATGCAATGCTGTCTATACATTCAGTACCTGACCTGCCCAAATCCTCCAGATATAGTCAAGGTACTGTTCATGAGAATATTCCTCAGGGGAGAAGCACTAGATTTGGCTGACCTCATTCTCAAGTTTAGAGCTCAGGAGACAAGGTCTGTGGAAGGATTCTTCCAGCTGCTTATAGCAAGATTTTCTGGGACATCACATCAACAGATTCTGGTTCTGCTCACACCTGTTCCTCCAACCCAACCGACTGGTGCTTGTCCACTTTACACTGGAGAGGAGGCTGTGTCCAGCATGCTCAGGGATGCACAGATCCCATTGGCAGTGCTGGACATGCTGGCAGCAGCAGTTACACCCCTGGACCTGCTACTGATTGAAGCAGTGCCCCTAGATCTGTTGCCTGCCATAGCTGTGCCTCGGGACCCCAGCGTGGAATGCACCCATCCTCTGCATCTACTGGACCTGCCACCACAGAAAGAAGCCACCCAGTCTGTTCCTGTTCCAGACCATTAAGGTGCTGCCCATGATTTGTTCAGCATGCTAGAGGGTGTTCAGGCAGTTGCTGTGACTTGGCACTTGTCAGACCTGGCGTCGCTTGTTAGTTACAACCTTTGTCAAGTGCAGCTCTCCAGTGGCTCTTATCACTGCAGCCAGAGATGAACTTGTTCTTGTTCCAGACGAGGAACATGAAGGCCTACTTCCAGAAACCAGCAAGGAACGAGATGGCTTGCCTCCAGACACAGGTGAGGAACATGCTGGCCAGCCTCCAGACTTTACTTGGGGATGCTCAGGCTGTATCTGGTGCACTTGGAGATGTTCAGACCACATCTGCAGCACCTCAGACATGCTGTCAGCTGTAGCTGTGCCTCATGACCTGCAGCTGACTGACAGTGCCTCCTGACCCACTGTTTGCAGCAGTTGCATTCCTGGGTCTGTCCTCTGCACCAGCTGCTCCCCCAGATCCATTGTCTGCAGCAGCTGTCTACACACCAGCCTTCAGCAGCTGCTGTCCCTGTCTCTGCCATGAGAGATGTTGCACAGCCAGTTTCTGTTCCCAGTGTGAGTAATGAGAGTCAGTCAGTTCCTGTCTTCAGCGTAGAGGGCACTGCCCTCCCTGTGCCATGTGCCAGGCCTGAACCCACACCATGTACTGGGCCAGTCCCAGTGGCCACATCTGATGCTCCCCTGTGATTTCAGTGAATGTCCTGTGGTTCCCCTGTAATCCCAGTGTCTGCACCGCAGGTCTCTAGGCCAACCACTGTGGTCTCCCTGTTGATCCTCTGGCCACTTGTGTTTCCTGTGGTACCTCCATTGGCCCTTCAACCTCCAGTGACCCTGCCCTCACCTTTAGGCCTTTATCATTGGCTGCTTTGCCACCACTTATGTCTGTTCCTTCTGTGATGCCTGCTTCTCTTCCTGCTTATTTTAGCCCCTGTTCACATGGTTGTCCCAATTCCTGTATCTTGCAGGTCCCATGCTGGCAACTCTTTCCCACTTGTTTCGGTTTCTAGCTTTCTTTTGGGTTCTTTTGTTGTTTCCTTCCTAGTTTCGTTGTCCACATACTTTGATTTTGGTTTGGTTATTCTGTTCCCTTGTTGGCTAAATGCTCCAGCTTATTGGTCTCACCTATTCCTGGCACTGTGCTTGTCTCTCTTGTTCCTTGGAACTGTTTTCACTGTGCCTCTGTTGCAGACGCTGTGCCCCTGAGCATGCCCATCTCTGTGCTGCTGTTTTGTAATTTTTCCTGTCTTTGGTTCTTCAGTCCTTAATCTATTTGGGGCTCCTGTGTCATTTCCAGTCCAGCATGCCATATTGTTGTTTCCCTCATCTCCCTATTCCCCTCCTAGGTCTGTGTCTGCTGTATGTTCCTTGTCATGTATCATCTCCTGTCCTGCTCCCGCTCCCCACTTTACCTCACTTCCAGTGCCAGCTCTACTGTCTTGCCCTGATTCCCACTCCTCACCTTGCCCCAGTTCCTGCTTCACCTATCGGCCAGTGACCTGCTTCTGCTCCCCACATTGAGGGGGAATTCTGTCACCGTTTCCTCCTCCTGGTTCATGGTTCCCACGGCAGCACCTTCATGTGTCCTTTGTTTTGGTATCTGTTCCTGGTTTTGCTTAGGCACTGTTTTGCCATGCCTCCTTGTTTAAATCCCTGCCCCTTATTTGTTTCTGGTGTCTTGTCTCATTACTGTGTGTATTTAAGCCCTGCATCTGGAACTCCTCACTGTCGGTTATTGTTGCTTTAGTTCTGGAGTCCTGCCTGTGCCATTGATGTTTTGGTAATCAGCCTTTGGTCATTTCTATCAATATATTTTCCTTGCCTTTTGCTTTGTCTTATTGTTTCCCTCATGCTTCGCATGTTAGCCTCTTTTAGAGCTCTTCCTCTTATAAAGAACTCCTGCACTTGCATCCTGTCTCTTGCCTCATCCCTGCTAAACATTACTGCAATAAGATTAAAGAAAAATAAAAAGCAATAAAATTATACTTCTTAGCCAGTCATTCTTCAAGAAACCATCTGGGTTATGATTTTATTTATGAAGTAAGTGTTCCTCCAAAGCAAAACCTGAGCCATGTCCATATATTCACTACCTAAACAATCTTCCATCCATCACATTCTATACTCCCTCAATCCTGGAACTACTAAAATAAAAAATACCCATATTCCTCCTCCATTCTATGTTTAAGTTATGTTTCTGGATTTCTCATGTGGAGATCTAATAGAGCGAGGTGAAAATCTTAGTTTTATAAATAGTCCCTTGCTTTTGTTGATTGGAGACAGTGGGGGTTGGTTGACAGAGAGCAAGAGTTTTGTTACTAATGAAAGGTATATATTTAAGTACATTTGTGTAGTCTCCTCAATCATGACTGAGAACCGAGCTGTGACTCAAAGCTAATCAGGCTCATTGTGTCAAAATCATCCACTGTCTGCTCTCTCAACAGCACGAAGATTCTGTCACAATCAGAACTGTCTGAGAGTGCAGCCCATCCAAGTTGTGTGTAACCATGGCATTCTGTGACAGACAAATCCTGTTGCTTTGCTGACTGCTTCAGTTCTCTCTCTCTCTCTCTCTCTCTGCTTTTTCTGTCTCTGCTAGGCAGAATTATTTGTGGGCACTATTTTTTTTTTTTGTCATCTCCAAGCCTTTTAAAGCTATGATGGTGGCAGTGGAGGAAGGATGTGTAGGTGGTGTATGTGTGTGTGTTTGTGTGTGCACATATGTGAGAAGTTAGTCATTTTCACTCTTCTTTCATTTTGAAGGGTTTTAGACAGTATAGGAGAGTGCCCTTCCATGAGAAAGGGCTCTACGCCATACAATAGAATCTTTGCATTCTTGCCATGCCGCCTGTCCCTGAGAATCAATGAGCTTTAGTTTAGTGTACAATTTTGCCTACAGGCTGAAAGCATGAATAAATAACCTAGGTTTATCCTGGCAACCAGTCAGGAGGTAATAAGTTGTGGCAAACAGAAGATATCATCTTAGACTTTGCTTTAATTCTATTTTCTGCAGTGCATTTTCAAACCATGTTTTCATTGAAGGGGATTCTCATGTCAGATCAGGGAACTGCCCCTGCCATACAATCCCCATAGAGCTGCTGCCATACCATTAAAGCAAGGCTGGACCATCTGATGATAACCTTTAAAAACGTCATCTCTTTTGTGGCTTTACTCTTGGTAATTGTGCTGGTGCTTGGATGGTCAGCCTAGATGAGCTCCATGTGGGGATGGTGGGTGTTTGGCTGATATAGTTCCTCCTGGCCTTATAAACTGTGCCACCAGCTCCCCAGCAGTCACACATTGCATCTACTGCTTCTCATAATGCACTCAATATAAGTGTGGTCAGATGCACAGTAAAATTACATCAAGGTTAAACCTGTGGAGTGCTGATTGGGTCTTCATTGTATATGGTATAGATTCCTACCTCAGTTTGCAGGTGGTTAACCCAAGAGATCTTTCTGTAAATACTCAAATGTGCACTTTCTACATGTGATGGATTCCTAAAGTGGCTGTTTAGGAGTGCACTGTGCTCTTTTCGCCTTTCAGAAGGCTCCAGGCGTTTCCTCACATGTGGATGATATGCAGTGCAGTGGACTGACCCTCCTCTAGCCGAGCTGAAGGTTTCACTTACCTCATTAGTCACGGCCTTCAGCCTCCAGCTGCTTGGACTGTGCTGCGGGTCTGCTGCAGCCAAACAACTCTACGCTTGTAGCATGAAAAATTGAGCTTTGTGAGCAGCCAATTTAAACTGGACCCTTTTTCAATTTTTTATTCGTGGGTAGTAGCGTCACTGAGTTGTTCTTGCTTTTTAAACCTTGTGAATTCAAATAAAATGTCTGTGTGAATCAGCATATTGAATCAGAATCAGAATTTTTATATAGCATAGTTGTGTTAAATAATAGCTTGTATTAGTTATAGGTCATTGTAAGATTCTGCACTTTAAGATGTCAGGGTCATTTCATTTTGCAAATTAAAGACACCCATATAAAGAAAAAGATAAAAAATACAAGGCTCCCAGAAACCTTCGGTACAACAGTGCTTTCTGTAATAGTTTTACCTTTTGTTTTTCATTTAGCTGTGCTGTTGTGTGGCATATGTTCACTAAATCAGGCACGTTGGCCAGCAATAATGTCAGTAGCACAGGAAACAGCCAAGAAACTGCAACATGACTTCCTAAGTTGTGTGTGCATGCACGTACACATATATTTCCATACCCGTGTACATGGATGCACTGTATGGCAGCCATCCTGCGTGTAACACTTTTTTATGCAACAAAATTTTGTATAAAGTTAAAGGAAAACGTATAAGGCTGAGAAAAGACATGAGAGATGGATAAACTGAGATGATGGAAAAGAAAAAAAAAAATAAAATATATATATATATATATATATATATATATATATATATATATATATATATATATATATATATATATATATATAATGTTTGTTATTGGTTCCTTGTTGTGAGGTATTGCCACAGTTTTATTTATAGAGCTTCTGGATGTTATTCCTGTTTGAGAAGCTATTGTGCATGGCCCTGCTGTTCTTGTTTTTTTGGATTTGCCCCTTTGGTGCCTGTTTGCTCTGGGTCATTTCCTTCTTGGTCCATTCTCCTTCTGCGCTTGGTTTTGCTCTCTGGATGTTTCTGTGAAGTGTTTTGTAGACTATAAAATATAATGATGGAATAAACAATATATCTGTAATAATGACAACTATATGAAACTCATGTGGAATACATGCAATGTTTGCCATTCCCCATAAGTAAATTCCTTACACCATCACTTCATTTGTGTGTATGCATGTCTGTTTCAGTGTTAGTTGCAGTGCACAGGGCTCTCTCAGAAGCCCCTGCAGAGATGCTTTTCCTTCTAATGAATACGCCTGTTTGTTTTCCGTTGAAGAAAAAAAGAAGTGCCGACTGTTTCATCATCTCAAAAGGGCCTCATTCTGAATTCTAGGCACTAAATGTAGAGCTCAGGCATCTCACTGGGAATAATACTCAGCCACAACAAGTTAATAAGAACCATTTCCTAAACTGAGACAAGAAATAGTCCTTGAGTTTAGTGGCCAACTGTAATTTGTCCTCTATTTTGGGTAAAGAATACTTTTTTCAACCGCACAATTACTGATTTGTTGTTTGCTTTGAGGAAGCACATGTTCTGCATTGGAGGAAAGCTTTGAACTTTGAAGCATCATGTCTGTTAGTACTGAAATGCAGTTCTTGAAGAAAGTGCATTCAGATTGACTATCCTCTTCATTGTCATGAATTTTAGAGCACTTACTAAATGTCTGTTAAGAGCCAAGTTCTAGGTTACAGGGTCCAATTTACTAGGTACAACTGACCACAAGTCACTTTGATTGCAAAAACCTGCTTTTGAAGCTTTCAGTAACAGGTGACTCTACAGAACATGTCTTTTGTGAGCTGCCTTTAAACAGATTAGATGATACTCTTGCACAACAGTATGTTTTCTGAAAGACCAATTTGGACAGCATCAGATTTTGTGTGAGTAACACATGACCCTCAAATTTAGGAGAACTGAAACTAAGCATCACACCAGATTTCTAAAGTGTTAACTGTGGCAGAGAGAACTGAAAAACTACTGAAAACACCCAAAAGCATGTTTAATGCTTGTGATTACAATTAAAAGTTGCAGTGTGTTTTGCTGTTTAGTGGTGGAAGTATATGGCTTGCCACTTCAACCCAGCCTCTGTCTTAGTCTGGCTTGTGTGTTTAGCATGCGTAATTGCACAACAAGTGACATAAGTAGTCAAAGGCCATCTGTCTAGAGGGGCAACTCATCAAACTCAATTAAGGTTAACTAACAAATGCCAAAGTCCATCTTAGATCAACACTACCGCTGTTATATTAGCCCACTGACACAAGATAAAGGCCAGGACATACTGCTGGCATGATTTCTGTGCCGGATTCCAGACTGTCCTTTGACCTTGTTGCAGGAGCAATGTTTTTTTCAGAGACACATCTCTAATTGGTGTTTTGAGCATAAGCTCCAGGCACACACATGAACCTCAGTCCAGTGCAGTGCTTTCCCCTACACTCATTCTCATAGCCATATGCTGATACCCCATGTTTATTCCATGTGGAGAATTATTTGTAATCATAATGAAGTAATCACAAAAAAAAGTCAGATATAACCGGTCATATTAAAAAGCAGTTTTGGTTTACAGCATTTCAATTGTGTTACAATATGTAAAATATGGTGCAATACTATCTAATCAAAAAAGATTTTAAAGGACCTTTAAAGAAAAGGTAATAAAAATAGAAATTATTAAAAGTGGGACTTCTAAAATGTGTGCTCAGTCAGACAAAGTTTACATATGGAAGAAATTCCTTAATATTGATATTCTGCTAAAGAGTGGGTATCTGAGATGAGTGCACGTACATGCCATAGTGTCCTCATCTGAGATGAGTTCATGTGCATGCCATAGTATCTTCGTCCAAGATACGCAGGGTAGCAGCTAAGGACCTGCAGGGATCTTGTGTTAGCAATATCTGTGTTTATGAGTATACCTTAAGAAAGATGCTGGACATTTTGGTGCAGAGCTGCAAAGCTGCTTCAGGACCTGGTTGACTAGAAATCATGGGGAGATCAGTGAATGCAAGCTATATGAAGAAATTCTGCAGCAGGACATCAGGTTGTCTGTTTGTGATGTAAAAGTCAATGTAGCATCTATCAAGTCAAACCTCATTACAATAATCAAAACAATACTAAAGTAGCAGCAGAATGGTTCAAACAGAAGATATTTTGTATTTTAAAGTCAGAGGTCTGAGTTCAGTCTCATTAATGCACTGCAGATCCAAAGCAGGTGTTTGAGCAAAATCTGAAAAATTATACATAAACAGAAACAATTTTGCATACAGTAGAAGAATATGTCATCTACAGAACATTTTAAGGTAAAGCTATTCTCATTACAGTGGGTAAACCCAGTTTCTAAATGTAAGGGTTCGCATGCTTTTCGTCAATTGCCTGGATTGGTTAAATCATTTAATAAAGCTATACCACTTTAGAATGCTATGTGTCATGATTGTTATATAAGACTTTTTAAAATTATGTCTTCATTTAATTAAAATAGCATTCTGGGTGTCTCATAATTTCAGCAATTTCAGAGATCATATTTTTTCTTTGGCTGCAGCATGAGTGACAGCTGGCACACTTATTTGGAGTGGGGAAGGAAAGCAGTCTCAGCTCTCTCTGTACGTTTGGGGCCTGAGAGACAGCTGGTCAAATGTACTCAGAGCATGTAAGCACAGAGCTGGATTGAAAAACAGCCATTGTTTCCTCATCGCTTTGGATTTTTTTTTTCTGAGAGACTAGATGGAGCTGAATAGAGTCTGCATCTGGAAGTCTCATTTGGAAGCTGTGAAATGATGGGAATGCATCAACATCAGCTCTGTTCTGCAAAAAGCACATTTAACACAGGGCTTGTAGGAAATTGCCTTGAGCAGTGAGAGGAACAAACACAATGTTCTACAATGTCATTCAAGCGACTACACTGTGAAACTCTAGATAAGCTCCAATTGTCTGAGCTACTGTGTACAAGGTTGTCATTGGTTGGACTGACCAAAAGCTGTACTTTTAGCTTTTTTTGTTTTTTACCCAATAAACATTTGTTGTTGTTTTTTAAAATGTTGTCACACTTATGTTAGCCTATTAAACTCAGTTACATGGAATAAAATATGTGTATATTTTCATAACCAGGTGCATCAGATTCAGTGGTGGGACTAATTAAGAAGCCATTCTGAAAGTCAAGGGCAAAACAACTATTTATGATTTTAAAAAATTTTCTATCCAAAAAAAATCCCATTAATCACACACCAATAGCTCATTGTGCTTGTTCCATAGTGTTGCATTTGACCTTGGTATTTAATTATATAAAGATTTACTTGAGCAAATATAAAAACTTTTGTTGTGAATTATTAATAGATAATTGAGTATGTATTCATAGATAATTGATTATCTGTCTTTAGGTGATCTTAAAAAGACATGAACCTTAAGTGAGTATAGTGATGGTCCAGGCTCATGTAAATCACTGTTTTTTGTTGAGGGAAATGCAGTGAGAGAAATCTAGTTCAATATTAAATTAAGTCTTATGGCCTGGGTAATAATAACAAAACAAACAACAAAAAATTATCAGTTGGAATACCCAGGATTGTGGTTATAGAGTGAGCCCAAAGTGCATGGACACCCAAGAGACAAAACTGTGGTGCTTTTTTGATAATCATTGCTAAATGGTCTGTGGTAACACAGCTGCCATTTTTAGGTTGAAAAAGCCAAAGAGACAATGGCACCATAACTGCAAAAGAGAATAACAAGTGGAATAATAGAAAGCATGTTTCTTTCACCATTTCCCCAAAGAATTTGACGGTTAGTTATTCATAAAACTATTGAAAGTCTTAATCTTTTTAGATGGAAGCTTTGCTAGCATGAACTTTTGTACCCGCTAGCTAAGACAGCTAACCAGTTATTTAGTTTGCCAGTTATTTAGTAGTCCTGTTACCAACACGGAGAGTCATAGAATACATGATTAAACAAGTGCAATGCAGAAGGGGTGGCGAGCGAACACACTTGCAAAGTGCCGGCATGTTGGATGTTATGCGAAACTGAACTAACTAGGGAAGCCATAATATAAAGGACGGATGGGATAGAATAAATAAATGTGTCTAACAGACACATACTAACAACACCAACTAGAACAAAGAATAAACAGACAAACAAGGAACATGCTAACAGAACAATAACAGGCTAATAGGATTAGGGCGAGACTATCCATAATGTTAACTAAGGCACAGAAAGTATTACAGGGAATTTCAGGGAATTACAGGGTATTACGAGGGAACAGTAGAGAACTGAACAAAGAAAGCAACATAAACAACGAGAGTAACTAAACAGGGAGCATGGGGAGAAAACATGAACATGGGGATCGAGATGTGAAACAGTGATATACAAACTACATACGAGCAAAGTGCAAGAACAAACAAAATCTAATGAGAGACAAACGTATGAGTGTGGATGGGTGAGATCTTACCAAAAACAATGAGAGACAATGAATGACAAAGAATGACTGACAACCAAGAGACGCAGGAACAGGGTTTACATAGGAATGCAATTAGGGAAAAACTCGGAACACAAAGGGGAGGAGACACGGAACCATGGAAACTGACGAAAGCCCGGAAGTTACTCGGTTGTTAGGGAAACAGGGAACGCTCAGGTCTGTGGATGTGACAACAAGACGAGGGCTAGGATAAACGAAGGACAACACACAGAGGCTTCAGTAAACAAAGGCCAGAATTAACATACAGGCTAGGAAAAATAGACATGACTTACATACATTCAGACAGATACAGGTTTACAGATAGCCAGACATACATTCAATGAACAGTAGAGACACAACGCACCAGACAGGGTTTAAATGTATGACCTAATTAACACAAAACCAGACACAGGTGAAAATAATAACAGGCATGGAAAAAAACTGATGAGGGGGCAGAGAAAATGAAACCAAGGAACAGAACAACCAGGAAACAAAGGAAAACAGACACGACAGGGAAACCACGGAAACAGGGACCCCAGGAGGGTGGCCAATCATGACAGCTAACCAATCCAAACATCAAAGCATCAGTTTTTGGTAAAATTCCTTACCTATTGTGCTTTAAATTACATTTTATGAACACTATGCCTTAAATATCATTATACTGTTTCTGTTTTGTTAAAATTTAGGGGTACTCAAGTCATGCATCAGTGTCTACCTGTGACAATGGGAATAGCAACAGTGATGACACAGTAACAGTGATGGGGATGGGAATAGGGACAGTGATGGGAACATGTATATGGTACATGTGATACGCAACCAAAGAAAGATGCAGGAAGAAGTCCAGTGTGGCCGGGAGGAAGACCAGTCAGTCTTTCAGTTGCCAGTTGAGGTGAGTAGGAGGAGGTGCTTGCTGCTGCCTTGGGTGGTGCCAGTGCCTCTACTTTTTGGGCAGATGAGCCAGAATGCATGCTAGATGACACGCCCACCTTGGGATCATGTGCTGGCGATGCTTCCACCTTTCTTGGTTTCAGCTAACATACAGGCACTCTGGTTAAGGTGCGCTCTGGTTAAGGGAGCATTCCTTAAAGACTTGGGCATCTGTGACAAAACCTCTTGTAATGTTTAGCAGGGACAAGGTGAGAGGCAGGAGTGCAGGAGTTCTTTATAAAAGTGAGAGAACTAACAAACAGCACAGGAGGCTAAGAGAGACTAAAACAGATGCATAGCATGAGGCAAACACTGGGCTTAACACAGGGCTTAAATAATTGAGATCAATGAAGACTAACAGGACACAGGTGAACATTACAGGTGGGGATACAAGAAGGACTCAGCTTGTGGGAGTAGTAGGCTACCTGTCTTAGATTGCCTTCTTTACCTGTGCGCTGGGATAACACTGGGATCTGGCTGCTGCGGTACTGGAAAAGATGGTTGTGAGGTCATCAACTGTCTTCTCAGTGGTTCTTTGAACCACTGATGGAAGTTGGCGAACCCCAGGAACTGTTGCCGCTCATGGTGCATCTGGGATCTCAGCTATCCAGTCACCACATCTACCTTACATAGTTACATGCATATGGAGCCCTCCCGAATGATGTACCCCAGGACGCTCATCTCACTGCTGTGGAACTCGCACTTCTCCAACTTACAGTAGAGTTGGTTATGCAGGAGGGTGCGGAAGACTGCCTGTACATCATGGTCATAGGAAGGTGAATAAATCAGAATATCATTGATATAAGCAATGACAGATCTACCCAAGAACTCCCTTAAGGCCTTATGTCCAGAGGATGTACTGAAGGCCATTTTCCATTTGTTTATAGGCACTATGTAGGTCTAACTTTGTGAAGTACTGTGCTCCCCTAAGCTGCTCAAAGGCAGCTGGAACCAAGAGGAATGGGTACTGGTGTTTAACCAGCAGCTCGTTAAGACCTCTATAATCTATGCATGGCCTCAGCCTGCCGTCATTCTTCGTTATGAAGAAGATGCTATCTGAGGTGGGTGAAGTGGAGGTGCAGATGTAACCTCTTCTTGGGAGAGTGGGTAGATCCTGCACAAAGGTGGAATAGCTCCCTCCAGGTTTATAGAACAGCCCCATTTGCAATGAGGGGGAAGCTGAGTGGCTTTGATGTGACTGAATACCTCAGCCAGGTCTTGTTACTCCACAAGGATGGAGAAATACGTGGAGCCGACTCTCTGCGGAGATAGCTGTGTCTCTCTTGCAGGAGATGGTTGCATGTGATGGCGAGATGAACCACGTCGTTCAGGGTCGCCACGTCCTGCTTACAGGCTAGTTCAGCCTGCAACTCTCCCCACAGACCTCAGAGGAAAGCATTCACTAATGCTGGTTCATTCCAGTGGGTCCCAGCTGCCAGTGTCCGAAACTCCATAGCATAATCCGCTGCTGATCATGGACACAGCCTTAGATGAAGCAGGGCCTGGCCACAGATCCTACCCTGGTATAGATGATGGAAAAGCACCTTGAGTTCTTTTAACAAACTTGAGGTAGTTGCCAGCAGCAGAGATGAGTTAGACACTAGCACAGCACCCCAAGTATGAGCCCTCCCTGTGAGATGTGAAATAATGAAGGCTACCTTAGCGTGGTCAGGAAGATGTGGCTGGTAGCTAAAATATAGTTCACACTGGCTCTACTTTGAAAAAGTTATTGAGAACAGTTCCAGGTGCAACAAGTGCCATAAGATAGTGGCGTCCAAAACAGGTAATATGTCAAATCTGATGAAACATTTGATTACACAGGAAACATTTTGATCACAGATGGATTCCATCAAGAAAACTGTATGAAGAACAGTACTATTTCACTGCTGGAAATGGAAGAATATTGGCTAAATATATTATAACCACACACAGACACTAATGTTTCCGATGACAAAATATCATCAGTTTACTGTTAACTTTTCTCTCACTTTGCCAGAGAAAATTAATGCTCGTTACTGTACCATTTGTCACTGTTGAAAACTAGTTAAGATTCAGCTACTGTTAGCACAAAACTAGTACCTAGCAGCTAGATAGATCGCTACAATTCACCTGCCATATGAACATATCTGTAATGTCGTTATAATTCATGTTCCGTAGGTTTCATAAGTGAGCCCTACTAACTACTTACATGTTGTTTTCTACTCAAGCCTATGCAGTTGTCCATGGAGAAACAAGCCTTTTCGCTATATCAGAAATACTCAGGATGTCAGTTGAGAGGAGGGAAAAATGACACAGAGCAGTAACCAATTTTATTTTTAAAGGATTGCATCCCCTTTTCACTGTTGAATCTCACAGTTTTAGGTAGGGAACATCAAGTTCAAGTTCAAGTTCAAGAGGTTTTATTGTCATTTCAGCTATATACAAGTACACAACAAAAACGAGACAATGTTCCTCCAGGACCATGGTGCAACATAAAAAAAACAGTGCAACAGACAACATGCTACACAAGTGCAATATAGTGCAAAATGTTATTAAATAAACATTAAATAAACAATAATAAATACAGGACAGGACAAATACAAAATACAAAATGAGTAGACAGTGCAATTTAGTACAGTACACAGTACTGGGCATATGTCAAGCAAATTGTGCATAGCAATCAGTGACATGCTACCCTGAACAGAGCAGTCACCAGTAGCAGCCAGAACAGTTCAGAGTACAGTGCTGGTTTAGTACAATACAGCACATGAGATAGATCATTTGTTTTATACCTCTATGGCATACCTATAATGTGTTTGTGCTTTGTGAATACATTTTTTTCAGAATTTTTATTTATTCAGGGATATGACAAAAGCATTAAATGCCATGTATCAGCCCCCTTCGAGAGATATGCTGTCAAGCACACTGATACCTGCATGGTATGCAGTAGAAAAAGAAAATCAGACCAAAGATATGTAGAATTTGTGATGGGTGGAGAAGTCTAGCTCAAGACTGCTACTTGACTGTAATGACACACTATGTTAAAAAAAATGTTAGGAAAGACAAAGTGCTACAAACAATGGCAGTGCATCAAGCTCAGACAGGTTCCTGTGTAGCAGAGGAGATAGGGGATGTGCTTGATGAGTGATGAGTTCAACATTAAAGAGAAAACAGTAGCAATCACTGTCGACAATGCTGTACATTTGGATGTAGCAGTAAGGAGGTAAAATCTGTGCAAGATTTCCTGCTTTGTATTAACTTGGGTGCTCAGAAAGTGTATACAGTGCATAAAGTCTCTTGCAGGGCTGTGGTAGTATTGCTGAAAAAGACCGACTTGGCAAAGCTTTCGCTTTCGCTTACTAATGGTGGTTTCTTAGTAAGTATGCATAATAAGTATGTATAATGTTTTGTTTTATACAGACCTTGGGGTTATCATTGATGTAGATGAGCTGGAATTTACTCTACCTATTCATAATTAGGTTCCTGGAGCAATACGCTGCCATAGCATTCCGTGACACCTTATAGTAATAAAGGTACTTTGCACCTCCTCTGAGAAACACCCAACATCTGGACAATAGGAGAAGATGACAATCTTCACTGCCACTTTAAAGGAAAAAGTGTGGAATTTTTTCAATATTATAAGGTGTGTAAAATGGACACATCTATTTTTTCAAAAGATGATATTTGCATAAATTTAAGTTATTTATTTCTTACTGTTTTTATAGGGTGATAGCATCTGAATGTTTCTTAAGAGGCCACTGCAATGGATCCTTACAGTATGGGCCAGAATTGAAATGGAATTAGATAACACATTCTCCAATCAGGGTTATTATGAGTGATAATTATTGATTGTTATTATTAACATTATCCTATTATTAATCATTAACCACAGGAGATTGTACATTGTATATAAGTTGTACATTTTCCTCTTTTTATGTATAGTATTCAGTAGAAGTGACTCATATTGAAGACCGAGGAGAGAAGAAAATGGAAAATCACACTGATGGGATTCACTGGGATTCCTCTCAAAAAGACTAGTGCAGCCTCCTCCCCCAGATAAAGGGTGATAAACAAGATACAGAATTACAGAATCATGCCATCCGTGCTGACTTCAAGTGATCATGTAACTTGGTCATGGGAAAAGAAGGAAGTGCAGGTATGTATGTACAGGCAACTTCTACACCATCAGGGCAGATTTTATACACAGCAAGAAACACCATCAGTCAGGAGAGAGGTGGCATTTAGTACCTTGAATAAGGAAATCTACCTCAAGGGTCAGAGCCTTTTCCTATAAAGCTCCCACTGTATGTGATAACCTTCCTGCCAATGTTTTACATTCAGACACAGTCTTAATTTTTAATTATTGTCAGGCTTTTTATTAAATTCCTTTTTATTAAAGTTGTAGGTCAGAGGGAGAAGATGCCATGTAACGTGCTAGCCCGAATGCCGAAGGACATGGAGCAGGACACACAGACTCTCTAAGGCAAGGACGCACATTCAATTACATAAAACAAAAGACAAGAGTGGCATTTACGTACTATACAAACAACTAACATAGACACACTAAACTAACGATATTTAACACTTAACACGATCAAGACAACCAGTTACGTTTTACAAACGCTACATTAACTTCTACAAGTACATTAAAAATGACCAACACCCTGCACACAAAGACATGGGTTTATATACATAAAAACAAGACAAGGTGCAAGTGTGTGCAGGTGTGGCCACAAACAAATATCCTCCCACTTCACGTGGCAAGCCAAACCACATGACTCCCAGGAGGCGAGCGTTCCATGACAGCCAACTTTGGCCAAGACCTGCTTATTGGTAACAAAGCATTTGAGTAAACTAGTCTAGCTATGCAAATGAACTGTAAAAACAGTGTAAATCAAATCAAACTTCATTTAGCACTTTTTACAACAGATGTCAAAAAAAGCAGCTTTACAAATGTCAGAGTCCAAGCTGCCAGTGAGCAAGCCAAGGGCAACAGTGGCAAGGAACAACTCCCTAGAGCACGAGGAAGAAACCTTGTGAGGAACCAAGACTCAATGGGGGGGCTCATCCTCCTTTGGCTGACAATGGTCACAATAGTAACGGTTTTAAGAGAAAAAAAATAAAAATAAAATGAGGAAAAAAAAAACAATTAATGAACAATTTGAGCTAAGGAAGGCTGATATGGAGTGCTTCGTCTGTGACCAGGATGCTGGTAAAAATTCAATGCTTTCTCATCTTGTAATAACAGAGAGGCCATACTTTGAAGTAAATAACATCAAAGTGTTCTTCCTGTGGGATGCAACACATCTGATCAAGAATATAGGCAACAACTACCACAATCATGGGTTCAAACTGGATGGTGATCATCTCTTCTGGGCCATTCTGGAGGATCTGAATAAATATGAAAGCAAAGAGGGCATCTGATTGTGCTGCTGTCTTCCTAAAAAGCATGTGCCCCAGAGTGTAAGCATGTGCCCCAGTTAGCTTCAAATTGGTCAAATGTATTACTTTATTAAATGTATTACTCTGGTCCCGAGCTACTTAGTTGCTGTCGGCATAAAGGCTTTAGCACAGGTAAAGCAGATCATGGGTTAAGAACAGAGGAACTGTGCAGATGCCAAATTCTGTGAAAACTTTAATTAACTGTTTCAACTCCAAGCAGCTCAAGGACTCCCACAAACTGAAGTGTGGTATCTCAGATGCATCCACACATGTCCCATTCTTGGAAAAGTGTATGGAGTGGCTCCCCTGCTTGAAATGTATAAGTGGTTGAATTGGCATTAAGCCTGTCCAATGTGTTGAAAATGATCTGGTGTAATCTCTGTGAACATCACCAGGTGTCCTGCCCTTTAACAAATCATTTGACTCAAGACTGCCTTTACAATGCTTATACAACCATTAGGAATATGTAAAATACAGTGGTGTGAAAGTGTTTGCCCCCTTCCTGATATCTTTTTTTTTTGCATATTTGTCACACTTAAATGTTTCAGATCATCAAACAAATTTAAATATTAGACAAAGATCCAAACCTACATGGCCCTGTGTGAAAGAGTGATTGCCCCCTGTTAAAACATAAATTAACTGTGGTTTATCAAATCTTTGGAAAGCTAAGTTCAATTTCCTAGCCACACCCAGGCCTGATTACTGCAACACCTGTACTCAACAAGAAATCACTTAAATAGGACCTGCCTGACAAAGTGAAGTAGAGCAAAAAAGAGCCTTAAAAGTTAGATGGTAGGCTGTGATCTAAAGAATTTTAGGTGCAAATGACATACAAAGTAATTGAGATCTATCAGTCTGGAAAAGGTTATAAAGTCATTTCTAAAGCTTTGGGATTCTGGCAAACCACAGAGAGAGCCATTATCCACAAATGGCAAAAACAGAACAGCGGTGAACCTTCCCAGGAGTGACTGGCCGACCAAAATTACCCCAGGAGTGCAGTGATGACTCATCCAAGAGGTCACAAAAGACCCCACAACAACATCCAAAGAACTGCAGGCCTCACTTACCTCAGTTAAGGTCAGTGTTCATGATTCCAGTATAAGAAAGAGGCTGGATAAACCCAGCCTGCACGGCAGAGTTCCAAGAGGAAAACCCCTGCTGAGCAAAAAGAACATAAAGGCTTGTCACAGTTTTGCAAGAAAACATCTTGATGATCCCCAAGACTTTTAGGAAAATGCTCTGTGGACTGATGAGACAAAAGTTGACCTTTTTGAAAGGTGTATGTCCCATTACATCTGGTGTAAAAGTAACACAACATTTCAGAAAAGGAACATTATACCAACAGTAAAATATGGTGGTGGTCTGGCGCTGTTTTGCTGCTTCAGGACCTGGAAGACTTGCTGTGGTAAATGGAACCATGAATTCTGCTGTCTACCAAAAAATCCTGAAGGAGAATGTTTTTGGCATCTGTTCATTAACTCAAGCTGAAGTGCACTTGAGTTCTGCAGCAGGACAATGATCCAAAACACACCAGCCAGTCCACCTTTGAATGGCTTAAGAAAAACAAAATGAAGACTTGAGTGGCTTAGTCAGTCTTGACCTGAATTTAGATGCTTTGGCATGACCTCAAAAAGGCAGTTCATGCTTGAAAACCCTCCAATGTGGCCAAATTCTGCACAGATGAGTGGGCCAAACTTCCTCCACAGTGCTGTAAAAGACTCATTGCCAGTTATTACAAATGCTTGATTGCAGTTGTTGCTAAGGGTGGCCCAAGCAGTTATTAGGTTTAGGGGGCAATCACTTTCACACAGGGCAATGTAGTTTTGGATATTTTTTTTTTTTTCCCCCTTAATAAAAAGTTTAATTTAATTGCTCTGAAACATTAAGTGTGACAAATGTGCAAAAAAAGATCAGGAAGGGGGCAATTTCACAACATGAAGTATTTCAATACTGTGTTGCATAGCAGGGCAATTTACTGTACTTTAAAAAAAAAAAAAAATGTATTCAATGTGGTGGTTTTGTTTTCAGCTTGTGGTGGTATCTGCAACAGCCCTGACCAGTTTGAGTGTGAATACCAGGTGGTGTCTGCAGGATTGTAACTCACTGAAGACTAACTGAGCAAGACCTTGACACCAGTCATAGCTGACCATGTTGAGGAGTCTATGGACTATTGGTTTGTTTCCCACCAAACACAGATAATTGTAAGTGATTTTTTTGGTTCTATTAATTTTTATTAAATTATTTATATATCTTATCTACATTTACTATCAGGTAACATATATTTTTATAGCAAATATTTGTGTGGTTCTTCCGGAACAGTGCTGTGCTGGAGTATATGAATCGCAATGAGGGTATCCTACGAAAATGTCATGGACCTTCTTTTGACCATAATGGAAGTGTACTGGTTTATATTGCTGGGTATATGGGCAGTAAGGTTGTGGGGAAATTTGCAGACAGTAAAGATGGTCCCTGTAAAGACTTAAAATCTTGGCCACAGATATCCCTGCTGATTCATGTTACACATTCCTCAAGGACAAACGGTACACTGATCTCAGCTTATATGAGGAGGGCCTTAAGGTTCCCAGTGGGGCACTGGTGGGTTTTAGTCATACCCCTGGAGTCTGACTTCCAAAATAGATCAGTACAGTTATCCACACAATTGACCTGGGTAGAATGCTGTTTCAGTAGTATGGCGATTGTGACAGTGTAAGGGAGGTGTGTGACCAAAGTCTCTCCTCCGCATGGCTACAGTGCTTATACGAATCACAATGTCACATCTTGTCCAACCAAAATTGGCATCTCTCACAGCCAAATCATAAGCACAGTAGAACAGTTCAAAGTCACCAGTAAATGGAATACTTGCACTATATATTAGTGATGTCACCATACTAGAATGACCATTGACGTTCTGCTAATTTCAGTACCTGACTTGATTGAAGCTTTGTGGTTTCATTGTTTGAATGTGTGACATTAAGGTTTTTGTTTAGTTAAATTCTGAAAGTGTTTTACATGTCTGATTTAATACTTAAATAGTTACAATAGTATGTATAGTTATATTGCATTGTTCAATGCAAGCATTAAATCTGACAAATTGGAAAGAATTGTTTTAGGTTTGGACTTCACTTTAATACAATAGCAAAGAATACACAAGTTATTTTTGGTAGTTGTTTTCATTCCAAAATGGCAGAGATGTAGCTCTGCTGCTGTACACTGATCTTGCAATGGAGCGACAAGTTGGCTTTTACTTCTCAATGAAGGTTCTTTGGGACATTTGCTTAAAGATGATTTAAGGCATTTGAAGAGGAATCTAGTCTCATAGTCCAAATCTGAGCAAATCTTCTGTTCAAACTGCAATGTGATGAATTAAAAAAAAATAAAAAAATTATCAGGTTTTTGAACCATAATGTTATTGGAGGTGTCCAAACTTTTAATAAAGCCTCTCAGTGCAGCCAGCATCAGAATACCTCAGCAGTAGGTGCTAATAAAATAATCTTACCAAAGACAACCAACTCTTCTTTTTCTTTTTTTCTCCTTTACTCTGCAGTGATGTGAAAATTTAGGATCAGTCTCTGCAGTTATATGCTTACTTGGTGTTTGAGGAGATTCTGATGGTTTGAGGTAGATCTGTTTACTGTGCAGTGCAGCAATAAGTAACTCATTTGTTTAGCTAGGGACGACTAGTCTCAAATGCATACTGTGTGTTAAATGAACAATTGTTATAACATTAACTAAATGGAATACAATGGAGAAAATGTTGGTGTAATTTATTAACTGAACATTTTTATTGTGGATTAAAGAAGTCTTCTCTTGCAATAGACCACCTGCTAATAAAAATTGTAACACATTTCTGAGCTAGCATTTTAATTAAAAAAGATGAACCAAAACATATAATCCATGATCAGAACCAAAATCCTAAAGCTCTTCCTTCTTGGGAAAAGCATTGGGAAGCAGAAAAGCCAACAGTCTTTCTGGCCCAGTTGTCATCCACGCACAAGACATGCCCAGAAATGACCACCAGCCCACAACATGCCATTACCGGAAAAGAAAAGGTTTCTGTTAACATCTGAATGAGCTGGAACTACAGTATAGTTACCAACAAAGATTTTGTATGTTTTGTGAATGCTGTTTAGGAGACACATTTAAAGACACTCATCCTTCCATTTTTTTTTTTAAATGCCAGTAGTTTCACAAGACCTGTCAGATGTGTGTTGAGTGAATTGAGCTTCATGCTGAGCAGTAGTAGACTCTGTCCTCCTGGAAAGGCTTTACTGTGAATAAAACCTATGCCCTGGCATCCTTATAAAAGCTACAGTGTTCTAAAAAGGGAAAGCATGAATGTCAGGAGCAGTCATTTATCATGTTTTCTTATGATAAGCACAGCCCAAATCCTCAAATGAAATTCAAATTTAGTCTATTTACATAGCTTGAAATAATATATATTTGATTAATAGAGCCCAAGTACTATGTTCACAATATTTATGGCAGCTGTAACAAAGTCAAAGTAGCGTATATATTGGCCATAAATATTCAGAGTACAAAGCCCAGGATGAAGTATAGCAGCCTACTAGGCATTATTCATCAACATGAACATTTAAACCTGTAAAAGAAATACTGGTCTTTTAAATGTGTGGTAGTGCATGAGGTTGAAGAAGCAACAGAGGCTCTTTGTCTACTCACACTCACACGCATCATGGACAATATGAAAGCAATCAGTTTCATTTCCAAAAGTGCTTGCATCTAACTGACACATTCACATCTATAGGTAAATATTAAATGTGTAATTTTGAGAAACACTCATGCCATTTCACTTCCTGTAATTTGCCTAACAATGTCAGAGAACAATGCTGAAGTCTCCTTCAGTCAAAACTCAACTTCTATAAACCTTGTCTGATTCTAGTCTTTATATTCAATTAAATTAAGATGAGTTTAATTTTTAAATCAAATTGATAGTGAGCTAATGATGTGCAGCCATAAAGTAGTGTCCTGGAGAAATTTGGAATTGGAGTGATTCTCCATTAAATATTTTACTGTAGAACTGGGATTCTAAAGTACTGAGATATATACAATGTTGTAGTGAAGATTAAAGATTATTCACCTGATGAATTTCTAACTTGGTCAAGAGGGGGCTCTCTTCCACCCCTGGGCCACAGACCAGACCTGAGACGAGCTGGTACCTTAAGGATTAACTACAAATCCATAAATGAATGGCCCAGCTGTTATATCTAGATGGTCTAGATCCTAACCCTCCTCTCTAAGGGTCATAAACTGATGGATGGTAAGGTAAAAATCTCTTACGGCTGGTATGGTATAATAAAGAAGACCATAAATATGTTTAGACTCAAATTCCTACCAGGGCAAGTAACTTTGCTCATTCCACATAATCACAAAGTAACAACTTACCATTTAGTCTACTATGATGTCAAATCAACCAATAATGTATGGTGATTTTAATATAATTTTCAAATTGTGATGTGTGCTCCTCTTATTTTATAAATACCTGTTGTCACATTATTCTGTTCATTACTTGTCCTTCATTCATTTGTATTATTCACTAATATATTACTTCATTTGTATGTTGCTTAACCTCATGCATATTGTAAACAAATTGTTACTCCTAGTTGTTTGCCAGAAATCCTATATGAACCAATTAGACAATAAAGGTAGTAGTCTGTAAAAAGGAATATGTGATTTTCTTTATTACTATTATTTTTAATACTATATTTTTATTTCTTCATTTTACTTATAATTGATTCCTGGTGGACCCTGTGGATTCTGGTATTTCCATATACCTTCAATTCTTTTCTCCCAATTGTGAACAGAGGTTATTGCATATGTATGACTTAGACAGGCCTTGTTTCTTCGTGTTTTTGACAAATTCTAACTGCTCGGTTGAATTGAGAAGTTGGGTTGAGAATTTTAGAGAAGTTGAGAGGGGTAAAGTGGAGTCTGTTGAGACGAACAGTCTGGTCAGGTCAGAGATGCGAACTGTGACTGAAACAAAAAAGAAGGGTGGAGACAAAGTTTTTTTTCTTTTTTTATTTGATAAACAAGTCAGTAACCTCTCAATAAGCAGGAAATATTAGGTTGTCTTATTTTACCATATTTTAATTGGATTTTGTTATTATCTTTCGAATTTCCTTTCATTAGTGTGTATTCTTCGGATTGGACCCGTCATGACTCTTACTAAACACACCAGCCTGGTCAAGGTCAGAATTCCAATACACTGCCGGTAAAGAACCCACTCTAATTTTGGAAAAGGTCTGCCTGCAAAGGCCTATGTGACTCTCACTTGAGCCAGATCTGAAGGCCCTGTCCTAATAACTCTGCTCTCCACACTCACCGAATGCCAAGAACTACAAAGAACAGTGGACTGTTTCAGCCATCGAACAATCACACAGAAAGGACGCATCATTCATCATCATTTGGGCAGCTAGATGAAGTTCAGGGCATGTTGACCTGATGAACAAAATCAAATTACGATCTCCAGACTGTTCAATAGGGTCGAACGCCCGCGAGTCGTAAGAGCTGACATTTCCCTCATATGTTAACAGTTGGTATTTACTTTAGTATTTATTAATCAAACTAGATGAGAACTCTTTTCCCTCATCTGTGACACAGCCTCATAACTTAATTAATTTCCCACTTCACTGTTCGCAACTGCTTTCTCTCCTGATCCTCCTATTAGACTGTTGCCATACTTTTATTATGAATTAATAAATTTCCTTTGTTGGTCTTGATCGATAAGTAGACTGCCTGTTTGATTACTCCTATAGATTGCGTAAACCAATCCATTTATTTTGTTTCTCTAGGTCATGGTTGGCCCCGCCTCACTTTCATGTTCCATGGTTTCCCTGTCGTGTCTGTTTTCCTTTACTTGCTTGTTCCGTTCCTTAGTTTCATTTTCTCCGCCCCTCATCTGTTTTCCCATGCCTGTAATTACTTTCACCTGTGTCTGGTTTAGAATTGATTAGTTCATGTATTTAAACCCTATCTGATTCCCTGTGTCCTGGCGTATGTATGTATGTTTTTGTTTGCCTGCTTACTCGCTGGCTCACTCACTCAACCACTCACCCCATGCCTTGGTGTTTATCGAAGCTTCCGAGTTCTTCCTTGCCTCCGTTATAGCCTGCTTCCTGTTTGCCTTCGTGTGTTTCTTTAATCGTGTATCCTCGTACTTTCCGTATTGGCTCAATGACCCTGGACTACTCTGACAACGACTCACTCTTCTCCGCGCATGCGTCAGCCTCCTTACCGCTCACTCAAATTTTTTTATTGGCTTATCTAATTACCTATATCCACCACGATTGATTTGTTTTTAACTTTAGTGTGTTTACATTGCTAAGCTTTTTATAACTATTGAACTAGCCCCTCCTGGTCATTAATATAATTATAGTCAATGATTGTTTTGCATGTTTTTCTTATCTCTGCTTATTCTATAAACATAACCTACCTTGGTTATTACGTCTGTGAGCCCGAGTGATATTATAATGTTTAGTAGACGGTAGACAAGAAATAATCACGTATCGAACTGGCGACTTTCATGAGTTGAGATTATTATTAAACATTAAAATAATATATTTTCCCTGTTACTCAGGGTTGTGCCCCAATGAAATTTGCCAACTGCAATGGACAATTCATTAAGTATGAAATCGCTACAATGTGAATTGTGGTTTCATTGAATGCAACTTTTTTGATACATGGAGTACTTTACATCCTATGTCAGCTGTAGTTATGACACCACTTTTTTTCCCCTGGTAATATTGTAAATGGCTGTTGTACTGATTCAACTCTGTCTCTGAAAGTTTGTTTCTTAAAGTAATATATTTTCATGGAAAAGCATGTGAGAATTGAATAGTTCACATTTTCTTACTCACAAAGTGTAGTTAACATTCCAGTCCTTGGCTTGCTGTTTGAGAAATTTTTGAGCAAATTATGTTGTCTGGCAATGCAGTTATGCTTGTATATCTCATTGCATTGGCAGACAAATCTTTTTTCTGCTAGGGGCTTCTGTTTAATTTTAAGTATACACATATATACACACTGAGGAGTCTAGGTGAGTAACTGCAGTGTACTGTAGTAAGAGATGTAGAGATATTCAAAATAGTAGTGAAGTACACAAGGGCACAGGACCTTTTGGACAGAGGTCCATCAGCTGTGCAAGCGAAGAGCTTCTGAATTAGTAGGAGGATGAAGCAGTTTATATATGGAAAAATAGATGTTTAAACATTCATTTCACAAGGTTCTAAAGTTCTAAGTATAGATCTTTTTTATTCTTCTAATTTCCCAATTTCATTTCCATAGCAACAATTGGCAGTGCAAACATATGTCATTAGTATGAAATATATATTATATTAAAATGCCTAGCTACTGGAAATGACAAATGTTTAATTCTGATGGTCTGAGGTGTTCAACAAATCAATCAGGAAGCCTTCTGTTGGTTTCTCCAATATAAAGCTGACTACATCTCCTGGAAGGTACACACTTTAGACAACTTTCGCTGTAATGCATGAGGAGGAATGGGTGATGACAATTGATCCTTTTGTGCAAGTTATTTTAGTGGCTGTGTGGATAGGTTTACATGAAGCATATCTATAGCAGTTGTAGGCTGCAGTACCACAGTTATGAGTTGTCATTTATCTCTCTTGACAAGTATGTCTTTGTTGTTTTTATCTCGTCTGTAGTAGGTTAGTGAAGGATCCTTAAAAGATGCAGTCTCTGACTCATCCTGGAAGATTCTGAATTAGTTACAGTATTAGTTACAGTATTTCCCCTAATGATGTTAACAATGATGCTATGAAGCTAATATTGCTGTAGAACTTACTAAAGTAACGCACTGTGAACATGCAAACTTGATGTATAGTGATTAATGACTTTGTGTGCATTTGGAGAGATTTTTGGACACTTTGGAGAAGTCTAGGACACCTAGTGGAAAACATTGTGTAGCTAATTATTCATTTCAGGTATATGCTCAAAACTGTTCAATATATTACACAAGAGCATCCTCACAGAGAAAATGCAGCGTATGAGTAAAAATGAATCTCCAGCATCAATAGACACATTATACACCAAAAAAATCAAATGATGGACAAATAAGCCTGGATGTGAATGGATGTCTAGTCCCAAGTGTCTCCTTCAATTTGAATCCTGAATGATCATTGTGCTATATGTGTACAATTTCAGATACCTAGTGTTAAAGTGAACAAGTACAAATCGTTCAAAAATGAGCTTAAAACTGCCGGTGCGTTAAGGGGTTGCCCAAGGCAAAAATAAGTCTTAACAGGCAGTATTATTAGTGTTATTAGTATTATTAGTATTTTCTTGAATATTTACAAACAGTCTTTGGACTTGTCTCATCTGTTTACCGTGGCGCTTGTAATTCTATTACACCTATTCAATACAAGCCAGCAGGGATGGCAGTAGTAGAGAACTAAAGTTGAGTAGCCTGCATGACCCTGTGGTTTCAACTATACATCCAGTTTAACCAGTATATACCATGTTTAATAGTCTGATGCATTGTGTGTTGAATGAAATGTTCAGGAGCTGTTGGCAGGAGCTGTAAATCACCCAGGCAATAACAGTCAGGCCATGTCATACATAAAACCCTGTCCAAACCACATCAGATCTCTGTTTTCACCACAGTTTGACAGAAATGTTTTGCAAAAAATATAATAGCATAAAGCATATATATATATATATATATATATATATATATATATATATATATATATATATATATATATATATATATAGTGCATCTCTGAGAATCACATGAAAAGTATACATTAATAAAATCATCAGTATAGAAAAGAGGCTTAAGTCTTATAAAAGCTAATTCTGCAGTAAATGATGAGCCAAATTGCCAAATTTATCCAAAGCTACATAATGATAAAATAAGAATGAACCTGTGAACATAAGAATGAATCATTTTTTTTACACATTTGCATTCACTCAAAAATTCTGTTGTTTTAATGCAGGATCCCAGTCAAAGATAGCTGAAGTGGAACTATAGTTGCACGATTTAGTGGAGGTCTTCTGCTTCCTTGTCTCAATACCTAACACCCCCCCACACACACACACAATGATTAATTTAATGATTAGGTTGTAAAGTTTGGAGTTGTGTGTCTTTGCGGAGTAATAAACCTTCCTTACAGAGTGACTTTGAAGACCTGATAAGGGAATGGAGTGCCCTTTTAGTAGAGCTAAATAAGTTCGGGTGTTTGTAAACCATCTTTGATGGTTAATTGAATATAACCAAGACACATTCTCTAGCATTTCTGACATTACTGATGCTACTCGACCTTAGCTCAGAGTTCGACACAGTTGAGCATTATATTTTAACTAAGAGGTTATGGGACTAGGTGGGAATATCAGATATAAACTGGATTACATCTCAGGAAGAGAAGTTTTACTATGTCTATTAGCGATTTTAAGTCAGTGTCCTCCCCACAATCCTGTGGTGTCCCACAGGGTTCCGCTTTGGGGACCATGATATTTTCTTTATATTTATTGCCTCTGGGACTGATTATGGAAAAGTTTCATATTGCATATTACCTATTTGCTGATGATATCAAACTTAAGTGTACATTACATCCCAGTGAGGTTCACAGGTCAAATGAACTTTTATTTTGCCTGGATGTAATCATGGACTAGACAGCAAACTTCTTGAGCTAATAAGACAGGTTTTGATTGTTGCTGCAAATGGCGCTGTTGTAGGGTTCCTGCTTTGCCACAAGTCAGTTCATGAAATTTCTGCCATTCTGATCTGCCTGGTAAACTGTGCTATTACTCTCACATGGAAGCATCTATGAGGAACAACAGCTCAGACCACTATATGCAGTTCCAAGTATCATCTAGAGTGGTGTCAAACACATTGTCTCTGAACTCTGGATGAGTGGAGACGTATTGTCTGGAATGATGAATTATGCTTCACTTCACTATTTGGCACTGTAATGGATAAATCTGGGTGTGGTAAATTCCATTACAATATTAACTATTCAAATGCATAGTAAAGTTTAGTGGAGGGTGGTCCTAGCCCAAACCCTGAATAAGAGCCCCAGAGTCAAGTCAGATTTAATGATATAGCGTTTTATAGAACATGCGTCATCACAAAGTATAAGGGGGCCTCGAACCCAGGTGATAACCCCAACAGTCTACTGGGTGAGCAACGATACTCTAATAGTGTACCTGTGTGCAGAACAATTAGATCATGGAACAGGTAAACAAGAAAAATAAATAACCAAAGGGGACTCAAACCACAGCCACTTTGTTGCAAGACAGACAAAGACCCGCTAGACCGCAGCAGCTACAAAACTACCTCTGTGTATATATTGCCCTTCAGAGGAATGGAGGACGACAAAACTAAACACCACGCCATGCGTGGGAAAAGGGAGAACCAAGGACGCCATGGAAAGAATGGCAGCCCCGATGCCCTGGGGAAAACCAAACTAAAACTTCCCAAACAAAACCAGAAAACAGGGAGCAACTGTAATGGCTAAAGGGAGCCTTGGGAGAGAGACAGATTTGAGGGGGAAAACTGGAGAGGGAACATGCAAAAACACAGACACCCTTGCAGTGCAGAAGTGAGGTGTAGCACAAGGGGTAACAGATCTCAATACCCGAAGCTACTGGCTATGAGCTTGGCTCAGAACTTTGACAAAGACCCAGCACTGGGTCACTGGGCTTATATAGGCCTAGCCCAGCTGTTGGGCCTAATTAGTGGCGTGCTTGACTCGAGGCCTCCCTCTGGTGGCCGGAGGGGGCCTCGGCCTGGTACAGACCCTTACACAAAGCAGTTTTATTCCATTATATATAGTCCATGTAGCCAGTTCAGTATAGGTGTTGGAGTCTCAGCTACTCTGGTCGGTCTATGGTGAGTGAATGGTTTCTGCATCCTTTGGAGTAAATGGAGTGGGTGAATGTATACTACAGACCATTAGGGGATAAGCCCAGTGAAGGGTAATGATACTACCATAGCATACAAAGACATTGTACACAATTACATGCTTCTAGCCTTTTGGCAAAACCTTAGGGAAGGCCTTTGCTGTTCCAGTATGATTGTGCCACTGTACACAATATGCTCATAAAAATATGGTTCACATGATTTTTTCAAATAAACTGCACACATTTCCTATCAAATTTTCAGATCCTTTGGAAATGCAGGATGGCTCACATTTTCTCCTTTTGCAACTCTGCAGCTGAAAGCAGTGCACATTTCTGACATGGTTTTGAAAATAGTTTTGTAAATACAATAGCTATTATATCTGGCTTCTCCTTTGACACCCCTTGTTTCACCATTGCATTATGCTAATAGTATGGAAAGCCTCACCCTGAAAGTCAATGGGTTTGTTTCCTTAGGTTTGTGACATATGAAACCCTGGCTGTCTGAATTCATATTTTGAGTCTGTTATTGGTACATTGCAGTTCCAAAGCTCAGACAAGGTGTTGACTGCTTATATTGCTCATGATTTGTTTTCTATCAAATAAAAAACACCACATGGATATGTTAACATGTGATTGTCACTATACAGAGTCTTTAATAAAAAATAATAAAACATTATTCTGTAAAATAGTAGGAACACCAAACCCAGCATCACATTGTCCTTGGGGGTACACAAGTTTTTATTCAGTATGTACACTTTAGTCAATTATATCAGTGGTTTTAAAAGTGTGGAATTAATGTGTGAAAAATAGCATCCTAGTTTCAAATTGTTTCAAGTAGGCTTATGCTGAAAATATACAGGGGTTTACCAAAACACAGGAGCTAACCAAATGTGCTGCAGTGTTGTGACATACAACCCACACAGTATTGTATTGGCAAAATATAAAAATAAAATGCATAAAACCTTAATTGCCCTAGGCTGTGTGTTCCACATAGATGAATAAACAAGAAAATCACTAAATGAATGCAGATGGATAAACACATTAATTAATAAATTAATTGAAAAGTTTGAAAAGGAGATAATTGGCAAAGTTAATTGACACAGAACAGGAAATGACTAAGAACAATAGCAATGGCCACCCCTCCAAACTGGCATCAAGGTGATCGGGAGCCGCACAACAGGCAGCTCAAGATCACGTCTCCTTTCAGACCAGACAAGATGAGAGAAAACAAGATGAGAGAGGATGTCAAATTGGTAATCACTCATGCAAATTAACGGGCTACAGCTGCCTTTAACCTAAGCACTGTTATGAGACCACAGAACTGAGAGTGTTGAGCAAGTTACCCACCAGTCAAATCTCTTGACCTGGTCTAGACATGGACCTGATTGATGATGAGCTTTGAAACAGTTCAAGCCAAGGTCAATTTCAAACACTTACTTCCTGACAATGTTGACAAACTCCAGTTACTAGAATGCTTATCTCTGTCCATCTTTGTTGTTTCACTCTCCACAAGTACCATTTATGCAATATAAAACATACAGTATTGCCAATGTGGAGACAAAGTCATGTACCTTTTCAAACTTTAGTTTGCATAAAGCAAGAATGAAGTCCCCCAGATCAACCCAAAGTACAAGTTTTCATTGTTAAATGAATAAATCTTAGAGTTCATCTACAGGTCCTTTATCATAAAGGTCAAAACAAGCTACCTTTCAGCTGCCATGGCTCCACCCCCTCCACACAAACCAACTACTTCTCTGTTGCCATTGACAGACATTGTCAAGATGGGTTTCAGACATATGTATACCATTGAAATATGTATACCTTTTTATTATCATTTTTTTTCTCTTATTACTTATTTTGCTCTTTATTGTTTATATTGTTGCTATTGTGGTGTCTGTGTCAGCCAGAAGAGAATGGCCCCCCCGAAATGCTACTATATGCATTTATCACTTCCACATTGCACTACTGCAATGCCTTTCTATATTGCTGTACCATTAAGTGCACAAACAAGCTCCAATTAGTTGAAAACGTAGCAGCCAGTGCTCTTTCTGGAAATAGAAGGTTTAATCATGTGTGATGTACATTACATTGACTCCCAGTAAAATTTCATAATGATTATAAAATACTTCTAATGACTTTCAAAGCACTGACTGGTCTTGCTCTACAGTACCTGGGTGCATTATGATCCTTCATGTGTGCTTAGATCAAAAGATGCAGCTCTTTACTAGAACCTAGAATAAGCAACTCTACCACAAGGGGCAGAGCCTTTTACTATAAAGCTCCCACACTCTGGAATATCCTGTGGTAGAGTTGCTTATTCTAGGTTCTAGTAAAGAGCTGCACCTTTTGATCTAAGCAGACATGGTGGATCATAATGCAACAGGAGTTTACCCAGGTACTGTAGAGCAAGACCAGTCAGTGCTTTGAAAGTATTTTATAATCATTATGAAATTTTACTGGGAGTCAATGTAATGTACATTACACATGATCAAACTTTCTGCTTCGAGAAAGAACTCTGACTGCTACCTTTTCAACTAACTGGAGCTTGTTTTTGCACTTAATGGTACAGCAACATAGAAAGGCATTGCAGTAGTGCAATGTGGAAGTGATAAATGCATGGACTAGCTTTTATACATCATGCAAAGATAATATGTTCTCGAGTTGGAAAAAGGCTGTCCTTGTAATATTATTTACATGAGTGTCAGACAAGAGACTAGGATTCATAATAACACCATGATCGTTAAATGTGATTGGGAGACCATCAAGGTTTATTATATAATTAGAGAGGGTACTCCTGGCTGCCTGTGGGCCTAATAGAAGCACTTCTGTTTTGCCAGGAACTACATCTGTCCTCTGCAGAGGTAGATTGCTTATAGCCCCAACCCATGACAAAGTCATATCCAAATCTAGCATTAAAAAAAAGAGTAGAAGACTACAGGCTGCAGTTTGCCATTACTGCTGCAAGAAGACTCAAAGTTCTTACAGAGAAGATTCAAGGGATAGCATATGTATTCGAGAAGACTACACAGAAAGGGTGAACTCTTCAGACTCCTAACCTAGGGACAGTTCTGTCAAGATCATGTTATTTGTTATTGATAATTGTTATTTGTTATGTAAGAGTATTTTAATGTATATATGTTGGATGGTTGTAGCATTATTACCTTAATCTTTCCATTTTCTCTCTGTTCCATACACTAGGCCAGGAACAATCTGCTTACAATATAGTTAATATGATATTTTACTTCTTATCTTGTGCATAGGTGCAATAGTTTCCCTAATGTACAAATGCACTATTCAGGCATCAGTTAAACAATCTTTGCATTAAAAAGGTAAACTTTTCTCAGAGGTGTGACCAGAGAGAATATTGTGGAGGTAAATTAAGCACCAATATTTTATTGCACCAATTAGCCCATTATTGTAAAGGCACCAGGGATTCAGGGGCTGCAGAGCATTAGAATAAAGAAGTATGTGAATAAGCACTTAAACACCCAATGTAGGCATCAGGTAATTAATTTGGTTCTTTCTTCTCTCTCCTGTGTTGTCACTGGCTGAGCATATGGAAACATTCAAAAGAGCCAGTCCCAGCAAACAATTATATTGTGTAAAATGAAATTAGTCTTAGCCTAATTTCATTTTATACAATATAATAGCTTCATACTATTATATTTTTGTACCATTTGTATAAGTCTAAATTAGACTTGCTTAAGTGTACACGAAAGCAAAGAGGGGAATCAGGCTATAACAAAAGACTAGGGAAAACTCAGGGTTAAGGCTAGGAGAACAAACTTAAACACAATTATTTAAAATATACATACACGGAGTCAAGAAACAAGCACAGCCACATAAGCACATTCAATGAACAGCACAAAAAAACAAAACAAAACAAAAAAAAACCCCACAGGGCTCAAGACAGGGTTTCCATGCATGAACTAAAGGAGAGACAGGTGCTTACCATGTGCTTGACAAAAGAAACCCTAAATATTTTCTGAGTCAATCCTGCACCAGACCACGCACTGGGACATTTAAACACAATTAACCATGAAATGTATACACCAAACGTAGCTTTCTATGATGATTTGCACTCTCAATTTTCTCTCATCCATGTCAGGTGCTCACTGTGAAATCAACTGACCCTCCCACACTTAACTCATTCAACATCGCTCTACTCAAGTAATAGAGATGCATAAGGTAATAGTGTGCATACACAAATTCAGGTGAAGGGTTACTCTCTAAATTTTATTCCAGAAAATGAGACCAAATCAAAATGGTTCAAATTGAAGTGAAGTGAAGTAGCACTCAATATCAGAGTTTGTAGCAGGAAAATTGCACTGCCCGAACAGCTCTGGATTTGCCAGCAAAAGCAAACTCAAGCTGGAAGCAACAACTTTCTCAATACTGGAGTTTATTTTTTAAATAACAGTCATTGTTTTCATTTGACACTTTATTCAATAATGTAATAAGCAATGAGAATGTAACAAAATATGCAGGCTACAGTTTGTAATTTAGCTCAGCTATAAATGTTATATGATACACTGACATTTTTGAAACTGCCAATAGTCACCAACTTTCCCATATTTAGCTCTCACTGTGTAATCAAAGCCTGTTAGCTAGACCTGGTTAACCAGCCAAACATAAGCTAGATAGATAGATAATGCTACATAACGTTAGCTAATGGCTGTAATGTAAAAATGATCAATAAGTTGATATGACCCTGTCTAGGCAATGAGATTGCAGTAGGGTAACGAACAGCGGGTAGAATGATAAAGGACCGCACTACACACCTGCCCCGCTCACAATCACCTGATTATTAACCCAACACACCTGTTCCTTTTTTCCCCGCTTTTCCTCAAGCCCACAGGTACCTGAAGTCAGCACTGTGCATTAGCGGACTATAGAGCGACTACCGAGCACCACCGAGACGCTGACTTCTCCTTCCGTTTGCATTTCCTTTTTTTCCCTTCTTGCTCTTTTTATTGTCATGGACAATAAAGACTACCTCGCTGAAACCATCCACGTCACAAAACCAAGGAGTAAAAGAAGTGCAGGTGAACTGTACAATTCCTACATCCTTCCATCTGTTATGACTTCAGTGGCCAAAGCCAACACAATGAATAAAACCCACACTGAAAGGAAAAACTAATCTACCAGAATAATAAAATAGAAAATAAATCTGCTAAAAAATACAAGCAAACCCAATCCCAAGAGAAACAACAACCAATCCCTACTACCAGAAACACTAACAGCATGTTAATATACACCATAAGTCAATCAAAGGTGACAAGGCAAAAGTGCAAAGTAATGTTTCATAAAAGGGTCTAACACAGGAGTCTAGCCAAACAAAGTTCAAACATGACTGTAGAGCACAAAAAGTAGAGCACAAAAGTAGACTGTAGAGCACATATCAATTACACATAACCGACATGGAAAACACAGGAACACATGGAAGGAGCAAAGTATCGGAGCAAACATGGATGAACGAAGGCTTGAAGTAAGTGGACTTCCAGGGAAAAACCAAAACTGATCTGAAACAAAAAGCATACAACCACAGACACAACACACAGAGACCAGGGACATAATAAAGTAAGAAATGCACAGATGATACCGCTTTATATGTTCTTAAAACATGAACTGTGGCATCCTCTAATTTAACCAGTTTCTAATTTAAACTTGATTAGCCTCCATTGAAACTTAACATGAATTCCGCTGTTGGCCAAGACCCCAAAAGCCTTTCACCTCTTCAGGTTGATGCGATCCTACTTCCAGCCTGCAGCATACTAACTAACTGGGTGATTATATTTAGCACTGTTGTGTTAGGGGGAAAAATTGGAAGGTAACTGGAATATATAACATTGTTTACAAAAATATTTAACTCCCCCACTTTGTTTGTTCCTTCTACTGTGCTTCTCTGTGATTGTTATTGATTATGATTTCCATTCATACATGCCATCACAAGAAGGTTTGCTGTGTCTCCCAGGAGTCTCAAGAGCATGGAGCAGATACCAGGACACAAGCCATAACACGAGGGGATCTGGACAGGGCTGTAGAAGGGCATCAACCAAGCAGCAGGACTGGTATCTACTCCTTTGTGTGAGGAACAGGAGGAGCACTGCCAGAGTCCTATAAAATGACCTCCAGTGGGCCATTTCATATATCCTCCATGTGCTTGAGACTGTGCTGGGAAACACAGCAAACTTTCTTGTGACTCATTGGTTGTAATCATAAGGTTGCCAGTTTGCCACCACTGCCAGTATTACCGCCGTTGGGCCCCTGAGCAAGGCCCTGAACCCTCAATTGGTCAATTTGTATTTAGTCAGCTAAATGCCATAAATGTAACAAATACTAGTGTGAATGTTTCTGACCAAACTGACAGAAACAGGGTTGCAGGAGAGCCCGACATCCTCTACTGGGACTCTACAGCACAGCACCAAGCAGCTCAATTAGCATTCCTCAGAAAACACCAGAATTGACAGGACCGCCACTGATGCACTTTTCTCTTCACAGATGAGATCAGATTCAAGCTGAGCACATGTGACCTACATAACAGAGTCTGAATGTGAATGCTGGATGTGAATATGCTACCTGCAACATCATCCATCATGACTAGTCTGGTGGTGGGTTATTGATGGTCTGGGGAGGCATGTGCTTGGAGGGACGCACAAACCTCCACTTTATGGCCAGCGTGATCCTAAATGCTGTTAGGTACCAGGATGAAAACCTCAGAACCAATGTCAGACCTTACACTGGTGCAGTTGTCCCTGGGTTCCTATTGGTGCAAGACAATGCCCAGCCTCATGTGGACAGAGTGTGTAGGCAGTTCCTGGATGATGAAGGCAATGATGCATTTGACTGGCCCTCATGTTCCCCAGACCTGAATCCAACCGTGAGCCTCTGGGATGTTATGTATCAGTATATTTGATACTGACCAGGAGCTCATTCTCCGTGACACAAAATTGGCAACACAAACAGGAATTGGCAACAACCACAATCTGAATGATATCAAGACAGACAACTTGGTTAGAATAAATGAAACTTTTATTAACACACTACAGCATCAACAATCAGTATATGTACAGCTAAAGATACTGTGCATGTGTGTGTGTGTAAGTAAAATGGGAGGGAAGAGCGTGCATGTATGTCTATGCATGCTCATGCAAACGTGCGTGCATGAGAAGGAGGTGGGACTTGCTGTTGAGGTTCTCCTATGGAGAACAGCAGAGCAACGTGACTGTGTGTTAATAAGCTCAGTTGGCTTGTTCTAACGTGACCATAGAACAAAGAATAATGGCGCTGGGTTTACTAACTAAACAATAAGGTCAGTGTGTCTGAGCCTATTGCAACATAATGATATATGTTTGTTAGCAAAAAGAGATATCGAGAGATCGCATGCAAGGAGGAGAAATAACTTCTGGTATATTCAAATATTGATTAAGATTATCTAAACAAAATAGGTTGAACACTAAACACAAATACATTCAAGATAGTACTAGGTGCTTAATTAAACATTTTTAACTATAACCTTTTTATAAACTATGCCCAGATGTTAAAGTCTCACATGTTTTCATGATTTTGGGTGATTATCCTAGCTGGTAGTCCTCACTAAATTCCTCTAGAATTAGGAGGGAATTTCCACTGCTGGTTCCTTGTTAATAAAATATGACATCATCCAGGTGTGCTGGGAATCGTCCTTCTGGTGCTAAAATCCACGAATATGAGTTTCGTCCACAGTTTACCAAGGGGGGATGTGATCACCTTTTATCAGGCTGCATGATCAGATGTTAGTTTAGATTCCACCATTACTTGGATTACTTAAATTAAGAAATACAATTTTTTAATTTTGCTGTTAACGATCCAAGTGGTGCTAAAATGAAGAAAGAGAGAGAGCAAAATTGTTGCAGGAAAAACCAGTGAGAGAGAATGAAGTTCTGTTGATCAACATATTTAAAACACCTGAATTCCACATGCTTTTAGATAAACCCATTTTCTTCCATATGACACAAGTTTGCTCTATGCATTGCTGATGGTGCTGCCACCTGATAGATTGGGATGGTACCTACACTGCCATCTCATCAGGTGCATGCCCAGACATTGTCAGGAGTGCATACAGGTACATGGGGGCCATATACTCTACTGAGTCACACTATGAATTGGATTGGATCATCCTGTGATTCCAATATTTTACTGTGTTTTTGAATCTACCTGTAAGGCTTGGCACCAGGTGAAGGCCCCCTCTGGCCACTAGGAGGAGGCCTCGAGTCAGGCACACTACCAATCAGACTTGATGTCCAACAGCTGTGCTAGGTCTATATAAGCCCAGTGACCCAGCCACTCAGTGCTGGGTCTTTGCTAAAGTGTTGAACTAAGTTCCTTGCTGGTAACTCTGGGTATTGAGGTCTGTGAGCCCTTGTGCTACACCTCTCTTCTGCTCTTTGAGGGTTCCTGTGTTTTTACACTCCCCCTCCCTTCTGCAGTTCTCTCTCTCTCTCTCTCTCTCTCTCTCACTAACGCACCACCCTGTTTTATGGTTTTGTTCAGGACATTTTAGAGTCTTGTTTTCCCCAGTGCATCGGGGCTGCCGTTCTTCCCGTGGTGTCCTTTGTTTTCCCCTTTTTTTCACGCTCGGTGCGTATTTGTTTTTTTTTTCCACCCATTTTTGTTTTCCATTCCTTTGAAGTGCAATATATGTGCATGTCATTGAATGACCTCTGCAATCTAGCGGGAGCTCGTTTTCCTTGCAACGAAGCACCCAGGCTTCAATTCCCCACCTTTTTAAAAATTCTCTTGTTTTACCTCTTCTAAGATCTAACTGTTTTGCACACGGGCCTGCTATTGTTAAAGTGTGGTAGCTCACCCTGTAGTGTGTTGGTATCATCATATATTGGACCTGGGTTTGAACCCCATTGTGCCAGCCTTTAGTTGATTGATGTTTTTGGTGTCCATTGTAACATCATTTTGTTCTCAGAGTACACTGTTTAGACCATTAAAGATTTTCAACTTTCATTCTTTGAGATCCAATGTGTGATTGAAGTGTTCCCTTAATTATTTTGAGCAGTGTATATTAATATCTGAATATATTGTCACAGATGCAGAACATGTAGCAACAAGTGCATCAGAATAGTTCTTTCTGTTTGTGCAAATTCTGTTACTGATCTGTCACATGTTTGGCTTGTTCCATTAGAATGGTTAAAGTTTGAATTTTGAATAGAGACCCAGAGTATCAAAGGGCAGTCTATAGCTAGATAAACCAAGCTTTTGAGATATGGGATTGGATAAAAGTGAGCAAGTGCATTGGCTTTAATTTCAGTCAGTGGTTAGAGACAGAAATAGGGTTTTGGGCTACAGGGTTGGGTTATAGAGAATAGTATCTTCAGGTGTAGATGTTGATTAAATAGAATCACAGCATTCTTATATGTAGGAAGGGCTAAAGATAGAAATAAGACATTCAGGTCTAGTGATGGGTAATTGGTTATAAAGAAGATTTAGACAGAGGGGCACATGAAGGAAATGAATATTTACCTACAGAGCAGTTTTGCAAGCATCCACAATGGCTGTATAATATGGGGCTGGAGAAAATTAGAGTGCATTAGCTTTGATCTGTGGGATGGAGGAGACTGCAAAGTACATTTTTCTTTCATCCTTCATTTCTTTTTTTTTTAATTCTACAGAATCATGTTCTGTGCTCTGTTAAAAAAGAAAGGAAAATAAAATTCTTATTTTTAGCAGTAGGTGACCCAGAGTCATTTTCCTGTAATGACTCTATTATGATGACAAAAAAAGACCTTAGGAGAGAAATCTTCAGTGTTGTGAGAAAGAATGTGTGGCTAACCAGGGCGGAGAGAGAGAAAGTACAAAACATTATTGCTTACTGCAAAACACACAGAAAGGTTAATCACTAACCAATTACATTTTGTGAGTGAGTGATGTGGCATGGCATGGGTTGTCTAAAGAGTAGGGAAGTGGTAGCTCATTGGTTAAGGTACTAGGCTTGTAATTGGAAGGTTGCTGGTTCAAGCCTCATGACTGCTACTGTTGGGCCCCTGGGCAAAGCCCTTAGCTCTCAAGTTTTGCTCAATCATAATTATAAGTTGGTTTGGATAAAAGTGTCAGGTAAATGTGAGAATAACTCAAGTGATGGACCAAGGCTAAAACCTTGGTTTTAGCGGCGCTATGGGAAGAAACTAGAGACATGGTTCCAGCAGAGTGGCTCTAGATCCCTGTGGCAGGGACTACGGACTACAGGAGCCCACCCTCTGGACTGATGAGTGCGGATGAGTCTCTGGCGAACGAACTGAATACATTCTTTGCTCGCTTCGAGGCTACATCTAGCAGCACTAATGCTAGCAGCGCTAGTGCTAATGGTAACGGTACTATCAGCGCAGCCAACAGTGCATGCGCAGGGCCCACCATAGAACAGCGCCCTCTCATCATCACGGAGAGTGACGTGAGGAGAGTGTTTAAAAGGGCGAATACCACGAAGGCGGTGGGACCGGACAGTATCTGCGGGAGGGTCCTCAAAGCCTGTGCAGATCAGCTAGCCCCGGTATTCACCAACATCTTCAATCTCTCCCTGACGCTCAGTATCGTCCCGTCCAGCTTCAAGCGATCCACCATCATCCCCGTCCCGAAGAAACCTCGACCCTCCGATCTCAATGACTACTGCCCTGCTGCCCTCACATTGGTCGTGATGAAGTGCTTTGAAAAACTAGTCAGAGACTTCATCAAATCTTCACTGCCAGCCTCCATGGACCCACTGCAGTTTGTATACCGCCACAACCGCTTCACTGATGACGCAATTGCACATCTGCTCCACACCACACTGACCCACCTGGACAAATGGAGGGGAAATTATGTTAAAATGCTGTTTGTCGACTACAGTTCAGCATTTAACACTATCATCCCCTCCCTGCTCACTACTAAGTTGGAGGATCTAGGACTACATACATCTCTGTGCGACTGGATCTCCAACTTCCTAACTGACAGACCACAATCAGTATGGGTGGGCAACTGTGCCTCATCCACCCTCAGCCTCAGCACTGGAGCTCCTCAGGGTTGTGTCCTAAGCCCCCTGCTCTACAAACTGTACACCTACAACTGCACAGCCACTTCCAGCTCCACCATCATTGTCAAGTTTGCTGACGACACTGTTGTCATGGGCCTGATCTCGGACAACGATGAGAGGGCCTACCTGGAGGAGATTAAACACCTGGAAAACTGGTGCCAGGAAAAAAATCTCCTCCTAAACATCAGTAAGACAAAGGAGCTGATCGTGGATTGCAGCAAGAAGCAGGAGCGGCACTACCAACCTGTGAGGATCAGTGGAACCACGGTGGAGAGAGTAGATACCTAGGTGTTCACATCTCGCAGGACCTGTCCTGGTCCCGCCATACCAACTCCCTGGCAAAGAAGGCTCGTCAGCGTCTTTACCACCTCAGACGCCTAAGAGACTTCAGACTGCCCTCCAAGGTACTGCGGAACTTCTACACCTGCACTATCGAGAGCATCCTCACAGGGAACATCACAGTCTGGTTTGGGAATAGCACCAAGTAGGAGAGACAAGCACTCCAAAGGGTAGTGCGTTCAGCAGAGCGCATCACTCACACGGAACTTCCTGACCTGCAGACCATCTACTACAAGCGGTGCCAGACCAAGGCCAGGAGGATTGTGAAGGACCCCACCCATCCCAACAATAGGCTCTTCTCTCTGTTGAGGTCAGGGAGGCACTTTCGCTCCCTGAAGACCAAGACAGAGAGACTGAAGAGGAGCTTCTTCCCACAGTCCATTTGGGCCCTGAATCAGGGAAACTGATAAACTGTGGGGACCACCACCACCATGTAACATAACTGTATGTATATATATATATATATATATATATATATATATATATATATATATATATATATATACACAACCATATACATTGTGTATATAAACATAATATACATATATTGTACATACATTGTTAATATATAGAATATATTAACATATATAGAATATAGTACATATATAGAATATATATATATTTCTCTATGCATGCCTGTTTTCTTTTTCCTCAGTTTGGACAGAGCACTCTCAACCATTTCACTGCGAGTTATATTGTGTATAACTATGTATGTGACAAATAAATATAACTTGAAACCTCACCTGAGCATGGAATGTCACCTGCCAATACAGGTGACCAGGACAGCTGGGTTTTTACACAGATACTGAATGCTTCCATTTTCTTTCCGAGTTCCACTTATGTAAATTATTTCAGCATTTCTGAAAGCTGTTGTTAGGATGATGTTATGTAATTGCATGCAAGAAAACAAATGGGACTTGTATAGACTTGTAAGGGTTGGTGCCAGGCCGAGGCCACCTCTGGCCTCCAGAGGGAGGTCTCGAGTCAGGCACACCACTAATCAAGCTTAACATCCAACAGCTGGGCTAGACCTTATATAAGCCCAGTGACCCAGTCATTCAGTGTTGGGTCTTTGCCAAAGTTACTTCTGTGCTGTGAGGGTATCTGTGTTTTTACACGTTCCTTTCCCTCTTGAGTCTGTCTCTCTCCCAAGGCTTCCCTTAGCCAGTCAAGTTCCTCTCTGTTGTCTGGTTTTCCCCAGTGCATCGGGGTTGCCATTTCTTCCTGTGGCGTGCTTTGTTCTCCCTTTTTCCACACTCCATGTGGGGTTTAGTTTCTTCCTTTTGTTTTACCTGATCCAAGATCTAACTGTTCTGCGCATGGGCCCGCCCTTGTTAAAGTGTGGTTGCTCACCTAGTAGGCTGTTGGTATCATCACCTAGCTGACATGGATTCGAGCCCACCTTAGAAGTTTTGATTGCGAGTTTTCTTTATAAAGATACAGAACTATCTTTGAGTAACGGCCCCCTCCTTGACTCCTCAACTTTTGTATTGTTTGTATTGTCTTATCTCTGTCTGTGTATGTTTTCCCCTCATTACCACGTCCCACCCTGTTAGTTACTCATCTGTTTCATTTGTTCTTAGTCACAGCACTTGTTAACATGTATATTTAATTTAGTTGTGATTTGTCTGTGTTTGACCCTGTATATATTACATGCAGTGGTTGTTGGTGTGCTGTTTCACTGTTTGTAGTGTCTTTAGTCTATTGTCATTTATAGGTGTTCTTCATGGTTTTGGTTTTGTGTTAGTGTTAATAAATGTGTTTGTCCTGGTGATAGCATCTTGTTTTCTCGTCGTGTCACACTGTGTATGTGCTTGTAACAACCTTTTTATAACAGCCTGCTGCCGTAAGATTACTACTCTAGTTTGAGTGTAACCAATGCAGAGAAAAAGATGAAAGAAACAGCATCTCAGTGTAATCACGCAGCATTGACACAGCTATGCCAATTTTATGGCCTCCCTTGAAACAAAATATACATTGTGACAAAGCCAAGTACAAGTGAAATGCAATGCTTTAGCAATGTTTCGTTTAAAACAATTTAAAAAAAAAAATCAATTATGTTGTAGATCTTGGACTGAAATAATATTCTTTTAGTTACCTAGACCTATAGAACAGACACAAAAGGCAAATGAATAAACTATGTCACGATTAGTCCCTCCCATCTTCGGTGTTCCATGTTTTCCTTGTCTTGTGTATTTTAGTTCCATTCCGTACTTTCGTTTTCTCCACCCCTCATTTGATTTTCCACACATGTCCCTCGTTTCGTTATGTATTTAAACCCTGCCTTGTGGCCTTGGTCGTGGCTGTTCATTGTTTACTTAATTGCGTTTATTTGAATGCGTGTGTTAGGTTCATTGTGTTTGGTTGTATTGAATGTTAATTTGCACTTCGTGTATCCTAGCCTTCGTGTTTCTTAGCCCCCCAGTTCTCCTAGCGTCTTTTGTTATAGCCTGATTCCCCTGTTTTCCTTAGTGTGTTTTGTTCATTTGATAATGTATCCCCGTACCTTCTGTGTTGGCTCTATAACCCTGGACTACTCTGACTACGACTGTGCCTTTGCCCTTAATAAATCTCGCTCTTCTCCGCACACGCATCCGCTGTCACGATTAGTCCCTCCCAGCTTCATTGTTCCGTGTTTTCCCTGTCTTGTGTATTTTAGTTCCATGCCGTAGTTTCGTGTTCTTCGCCCCTCTTTTGATTACTTAAACCTGTCCTTCGTTTCTACCTTGTTAAGTTCATGTATTTATGTCTGTTGTGTTCCCTGTGTCTTGGCTATTCATTGTTTATTTGAATCGAGAGGGTTCTGTATCTGTTTCTCCAGGGTCACCCAAGTTGTACCTGTGGCTATCCCACAAGCCATCCAGTCTGACCCTGGACTACCCTTATGACTATGACTTTAGATTTGCCCTTAATAAATTTAGTTCTTCTTCGCCCTTATATCTGCCTCCTTACCGCTCACCGTTACACTATAAATAGGAATGTTCCTTTGTCTGTATATGAAAATCTACACAGAATGAAAATGTGCATGGTATTTTGACAAAGAAAACAATGTTTCAGGAAACACCTGGGTGTATGTTTTCAGTAGGATCATATACACAACAGTACAAAAATATTATGTGCATCCATCATCTCTGATTCTTCATATTTGATCCTACAGCACTACATGTCTCTGAAATTGCTGGGCTTTACTCATTTAACATGGTTTACTTTGGTTATACTAGAATAAAACATCCTTTGTATTCTTACTTCAAATAAACCAGTGGAGAATATATTCCTAATCACGCTGTTTTGAAATAACTTGAAAAGACTTCAGAATTTACAAGTGCTTGTGTTTGGCGTGCACCTTCATACATTCCATTTCTGTGGTTTAACCAAAGGCAGCAGACAGGCAGGACACATCAATAGGACAGCTGATATGACAATCCTTCACAACAATTTGGAACATTCACAGTACAGCAGAACCCAAAGCACTCACAATACTAAATTTTAATAATTCATCTGAGAAACCTGCTGTGAACTAGACCTGCTCTATACTGGTGTAATTGTGCAAACAACTTTATTATGCATGAATACAGTTGTGGGATTACAGTGCCAAATAAGAATTATTTGAGGTTGTTACAGTGATTAAAAACAAAGCAGTGGGGGTTCTTTGTTTCTCAGTTTGGAGCTTTATTTAACAACATGAAATGAACTTAGGCAGGAATGGAAACCTATTAGTGTGAGTCTGAGGAACTCTCCATTGACACTGCAAGAAAAAAAGTCTGGAAGAAACCACACCACCTCTGTGCATTTGCTTTACATTTTCTGAATTTTTTGCAGTGTGTGTACTTAAATTTGTAGCACAGAGAAAATGTATCAAGTATTCAATATTCCAGAAAAAGGACATTGTTTATAATATCTCAGTGGTAATCAAAGTCATAATTTCTCATTTCAGCCATAATTTCTCATTTCATGCCCCTTCATTATTAACAAATACCACGAGCCAAGCAGTGGTAACGTCATGGGGTTTCAAATCACACAATCAACAGAAAGACAGATTCGAACATACAATGTAGCTGTCAAAATGAAATTTAAAAAATGTATTTTATAAACCATGTTTAATAAAATCACTGGACTATTAAGGAAATAAACAAGACATTAATTCAAATACCATCATCAGTTATAAAAGGGGACAGGAAGTATCACACAGTATCACACAGTCACCTGATCACCTGAAATGTTAGCCACGTAACCAACTTATGGTGGTCCCTCCTCACCTATGTGAGCTGGATCAAGCGAGTTTCTCCATAAAATACTGAGGTAGAAACAGGCACTGAATGTTATGGCTACCAAGATTGGGCCTTCCTTAAAACTTACACAAAACATAAAAAGATGCCTAGACAATCTAACTAAACTAAGCAGCTGCTCATTTGACACATGTACCAACACAGTAGGCCTCTCTCCAACAAACAAACCAACAAGTGAGGTATATATGTTAGAGAAACAAATAGTTTGAAAGAGATGTAAAGGAGGACATCTATGTCAAAGTGTAATGACCCTCACTAAATAGAGCAGAGGCCCTAAGATACCACCTGTCCCCAGCCTGGGTATTTTATAGAGTACCTAGCATGCTCCACACAAGAGGGAGGAGGGGCACTACCATAACCTGCTGGGAATGCCATCATCTCTGGAAAGCACACTTAAGGAAGTAATTGTGAATTTAACACCTGTTATGTGTGCTGATTATGAGACCTCTTTGTGTATATATTTCTTTAGTGGTACTTCCTGTCACCTATTACAACTGACAGTGTTTGAACACCAAAACATCTGTTATTTATTTAATTATTACATTTTGTTTTGAAAACATTTTATTTAATCTTTTATAAAATGAATTTACAGTGATAATTCAACAGGTATTTCACAGTACAGATGACATTTGAAAATATGTATAATGGATCTAATGTGAATCATTTTGTTTAACTGTTGGTGCAGAGACTGTCAGATAAAAAAAGGCAACTGGAATTCTCATTTTGTATCTGTGTTTGTATTTGCTTACGTACATGTGTACCCTATTTACTCTGGTAATAAACTGAGAAAGCTATTGCTAGCTGTGCTACTGTCAGTAATTCCATATTGTGACTGTCCCCACCCAGTAGCAAAGGGGAGGGGCACGAAGGGGATGCACTGAGGGCAGGGGAGGCCTCATTTAGGAAATTGTAAAAAAAAGAAAAAAAATGAAAAAGGGCTTCCACCATGTCTCTTGTGGTGGGGCCTCAGAGTTTGGCTCTACATCACATGCATGATAGTCTTTTCCAGCTATTCAGTTGCTTTTTCTTCCAAGCTTTACCTTCAAAGAGTTATAAGAGCATACAGAGGTCACTGACATATATATTGCTTTTTACAGAGCGTCTAGTTTTATTTCCTATCTATATATCAAAGACATAACAACAGCAAAATAAGTAGAAATTCAGAGTTGCAGAGTTCAGATAAGTGTGCTCCTGTGAAAACTCACTTGACATTTAATGCTTTGCTCCACATTGTACAACATTATAAAAGAATTATGGCTCTGGCAGACAATGTGCTTTCATGATAAAATGGTGCAATTTAATGCACTTACAGGTTCAACTGTACAGGTACTTCGGGCCACCTTAAAAAATTATTTTGGGACTAAATCCTAATGTCACTGAATGAATCAATCAATCAATTCATTCATTCAGAGTAAACACCTACAGTATGAGGACAGGAGAATATGAAAGGTTTAGAGAACAGCTTCTGGTGTGATGTAGTTCTTCACCTTAGGTATTTGAATCTACAAAATGTAATTTTTTGGAAAGGCCAAGTATCCCCTTGTAAATCTCACCCCCGTGACTAATGGCTTTCCATTAAGGCACTTTTACACTTAATGCCAGCCCATGCACTGCAGCACCCGTCACCCAACATATCCCATCATTTAGTTCTGAAGAGGGAATTTATGGTAAGAAAGTCTGTCACACGCATTTATCCCATAACCTATGGCTTCTCTGATTACATCAGTCAATTATGGATTATGGACAGTTATGGCAGATCGATGAAATCATCCATGGCTGTCCTATCCAAGCCTCAGGTTCCAGCTGGCTGGGCAGAAGAAAACACTGCAGTGGACTTCAGGGAAGGTGAATTATGTTTTAAATAGTCAGTCACTTTGTTGAAACTAAGTCATTGCAGATGAATGATAAGGCAGCCTTCTTCTTTCATATGGGATTAGGTGCAACCAATCATACTTATTCTCCTAGATTCTCCAGTGAATCATTCTCCACTGAAATTATTCTGGATCAGATGTCATTGATCTTGATGAGACTAATACCATACTATCCACATTTGCATATTTTGATCTTATAGCAGCATGAAGATAGGTGTCCTCTCTTACAGTAAACAGTCCTTAAATGTCTACTGGAAAAAACAGTCAAATCCTAGTTGACAGTCAATGCAACTGCCTCAGTGTTGTTGTAACTGCTGAACTGCACATCAAATGAGTCTGTCAATGTTGAGCGGCATTTAATCCATTGGGGTGTGTCATAACAAGATTCAATTAGAGCCATGCTCTTCAGTGTCCTTTCTCCAGTGGAGAGGACACTGTAATGCACAGAACAGAAACATGAAGAATGTTGTATGATAAACAGATCTAAACTGAGAATAATATTGTTATAAAATTTAATCACAAGTTTATTACACAATATTTCTTTCAGGGGGGATGATGTTAGGGTATACTCCTGCATGTCATTGTTTTCATTGCATGTCATTTGTGAAGACACACACATAAACATGGCAGACCACATACACAGACCTTCTTACTATGGAAGCTCAGAACATCACAGCATCAGGCTCAGGGTCTGGATAGCTTGTGGAGTTATGCAGGATCTCCTGTGCCAAGGGAGACTCTTCACTGCCAGTTGTCAAGACACTGGGTGCAGCACACTCTGGGACAGAGCCCACTAGACTAACCCAGGGGAACAGTCCTGATGGATGCAACCAAATTTAATAATGTCAGAAATGAGTAGAGGGTTTTGACACAAACTATTAGTGCAGTTAAGGAGAATCAGACAGCTGAAAAACACTTGAGTTCACAAAGTTCTTCATAATTATTTTTATTTCTTTACAAATCTACTGAGCAATTGTGATGAGATCTTTGCAGATGTTGTTCTAAATGCCAGATTTCCCCTACCTTTCTTTTCTTGGTTTAAAGCAAGCCTGCTGTCATCCTCTGCACAAATCTTGCCTCTTCCCTTGCTTAGGAATTCTCCCTCAAGGCTCCTTCTGCTTACGGGAGCTTTCAGGTCCTCGAAATGCTTGGTGACGTAGTGAGAGTCCCACTCATAATTTTCATCCACAGAGCCTCTCCTGGGGCTGGTGACACATGGGCAGAGAGAACACTGTGAGTACAAATAAGGTGTGTGCAGTATTGAAAGCATTTTGTTTAAATAATTACACAACATATGTCCTGAAGGCCAGCTTCTAACAGGAAAGGCAGAGCTTCTAAAGAGTTGAGCAGTCTCACATATTGAACTATTAAACTTTAAAAGATGGCATATAAATCATCCCCTTTTCACTAGGTGTTCATGTATTTTGAGGGCATTCTGAGTTAATGCTCTAAAGAAAAAGGAACATAGCTCCTGTCTGTAAGTACAGCTGCATAAACAGTGAGATTTAGTCCCTATTCTGAAGGATCTATGACCCACAAAGCTTTGTGTTTTTCCTTCTCCAAAACTCTTGATTAATTTCATAAGGGGTTTGATTAATTAGTCAAATCAGGAATGTTGAATCTGGAAAAATATTCTGCCAGGCTGTATAGGCATTCTTTAGGAACTGAGCCGAGAAACACAGTGATAAATCCTAATGACTATGCCAAGCTTTAGAAGAACAATGGACTGAAGAATAAGACTGTGAGCTAGAAATAGAGAAAGAGGTAAAACAGGAGACAAAGAGATCCTGCTCTCACCAATCCCTCTCAGTTGGCTCCTGCAGGCCTGCCTCATCCTTGTCACTCTCCTCTGCTGCACTGGGGAAACAGGTGAAGGGGGCGCTGAAGGATAGGGACTGCCTGCTACTGTGCTGATCCAGGCTGCCTCGGCCACTGCTCTCACTGCTGCTGCGCTGATCCAGGCTGGCTTGGCCGCTGCTCTGGCTGGCATAGCTCCTGCAACGCCCCTCTAACTCTGGCACACTCCGGTACCCTTGGAGTTCCACATTGACCTCTGGCGCATCTTTCTCATCCTCTTCCTTCTCATGCATATGGATGACTTCGGTTACTGGAGAATGGCAGTAGGATGAGGACCAGCTGGTGCCCCTTAGTGGCAAACTGGGAGAACTGCAGGGCTCAGAGTGTTGGTGGTCAGCAGTAAAGGAGGCAGGAGTCTTAGAGATCCCTTGATGCTGTGAGTGTTGCAGCTGTATTTTTAAGGGAAAAGGTGTATTAGTTTCCTGGTTGGGAATGAGGTGGGACCCTTGTACCACTGAGTCAGGCCGACATACAAAATGCGAATGGGAGTTCTGCAAAGAGTTAATCCAGGCATCAGGGGTCAAGAACACCTCTTTGTTCATTTTAGAGTTCAGGATGGGTGCACTCTTATGGTGATTTATGTGTTTTGAAGCCATGTGATGTTTATGCTGGAGAGTTGGACTTTGGCCACCTACTGAAGGTAGTGTCCTGCTTGACTGACTCAACTTTTCTAGATCCCATCTGAAACCTCCTACTCTTTCTTCCACTATCTCCTTTGATATCTGATATAAAATTGGCCTGTGATAATCCTGCGTCTCCTGACTGTGGTCTAGCATGGACCTTGTAAGCGGGCCCTCTGCCTGTACCTCAGGTTCATCCACACACATCTCCACATAGTCACCAGTACAGCCAGTCTCACTCCTCTCTGCAGTCCTATCCAGCTGCTTTTGAACTGAATGACTCAGTTTGGGAACAATACAGTGCTGACTGAGATTATAGGTTCGTGCATTCTTCTGGCTGCCCTTCAAAGTGTAATGAACATTTTCCAATGTGGTGTAAAAAGATTCATTGTCAACACAGGCAGAGGCACCTTCAGTCATGGTACATCTCTGCCTCTGTTCTTTAAAATGGGACTTTTGGTGCTCACCCTGCTCTAGACTTTGAGATTTGTGTTGGTTTGACATCTGGCTACAGCGAGAACCCTTTGACAACCCAACACCCCTTTCTTGGGATACTTGTGCCGGAACCAAGCTGCGAGCAGCCATCATAGGGCTAGCCTCCCACACAATACAGGAAGAAGCTCTTATTCCTGGAACACTTGGATTGTTGGACACACAGTGCCCTCTGCTGGACAACTGCTTACCCTGCAGGGCTCCAATGTCTGTGCCCATTTCCTCAATGTTTTCAACATTTCTACTTTGTTCCACTCTGAGTGAACCTGCACTCTTGTGGTGGTTGACATGGCAGTCCCAATCAAGAGTATACCTGCGAAGCTCTCGCTCCAGTTCCTCCCTCTCACGGGCCAGCCTCAGGCAGTGGCTCAGGTTACCCTGTTCCCTCTCATGTTCCATCTGCAGGACCAGGGTACTGGCCGCAGAGCGTACACTGCTGCAGTTCAGGGTTTTATAGCGCTCAGAGGGTGTGAGGAGTGTGGAACTACTGCACTCAGAGATGAGACTTGACTGATCTAGGGGTTGGTTTGATAATTCCTGCTCCTTGAACTGGGATGGGAATCTTTGCAAAGAGTGTTGTTCAGGCATTGCTTGCACTGTGCCTGAAGGGCAGCTGTCTGAGCCACAAGTGGTCAAATCCACAGAAAGGACGAACGGAGGATGTCTTCTTTTTTCCTCATAGGAGTACAAGGACTGTGAGTTCTGAACCATGGAATTGTCAGCTCCATCTGATATCTGTAACAAGCTTGGCCTTGGGATTGTTTGTGTTGCAGGAGCTGCTGCACTGATTTCTTCATAAGGTTTCAGCATGAAACGGCCATCTGCTCCCCGGTAAATGAGCTCCACAGAGCAAACTGGGGACCCCAGAGGACCCCTGTGGAGGTGAGTCTCAGGTAGGGAGCTGTGCGAAGGTTTAGTACATGGAAGATTTTGCTGCCTTTGCCCATGGTACTCACTGCAGCTGGACTTGCCGAAGGAGGAAGAAGAGCTGGAGAGGGAGCAAGGTGGGAGGAGATTCTGCTTCAGGACACTGTCAGGGCTATTGGGAGCTGTGCCATCTCTGAGAGAGACAAGAAAAGAGGGCCAGAAGAGATTAAAGCCAGAATCCCTGATGGAAAGGTGGGCCAGAGGGGATGAAATCTGGAATCACTGATGGAAATGTTAATGATACACTGTGATTTCTGTAGTTTGTTTTGGCATATGTCAGCTTGGTAGTGTATATACTTTTATTGCTACAAACGCATCTTTTTTAGACATCTGATATGTTGAGCACTGAAGTACAAACTACTGCCAGCTCCTCCCTACATATTTCTAGAAAATCAATTTTTCGAAATTCAAAGAACATTTATAAAATAGTGGCAGAGGGAAATAAGATGAATTAATACATGCTGATCAAAAACACTTACTTCAGGGATTGGCACACATACACAACAGGAGTAAGATCTGAAATGAGGGAAAGTAGAAGACAATAGAAATGAATGACATGGTAAAAACTATGGAGGTAAATTCTATTAATTTCCTTGAATTTCCAACTGAGAGCCTTATTGAGCAGGCCAGAGAAAAGTCAGTAAGGTGTTCGTATTGCTGCTTCATGGCATATCAAAGTGTCACTTTACCCTCCATATATTTCTCCATAAAGTGTTAGTTAAGTCACTTTACCCTCTCTATATTTCTCCTGTCGCTGACTTCTTCTTTGGCTAATCACGAACAACATGGCCAAAACTAGTAGAAATACCAAGCACAAGAAGCCCATTCCACCTATGATTCCAACCAATAGCTGATGGGGAGCAAATTCAAGGAGTTGGGGACTAGTCAGATACTCTTCCATACCTGTAATATCAAAACAGAATTGTCCACTTTTGTTTTTAATCTACCACTCTAAAAATAAATTTGTAAAAATAATTTATGAAGCTCAGAAATGACTAACAATTTAAATGTATAGCAACACATTTTTATTAGGACTCATAATACCAAGATACTGGGTGGATTTATCAGTTTTACTGGCCAACACACACACACAATTAATGGAAACAGATTATTAATAAGAATGGTCCAACAATTGTGGGACTACAAAATTTAAACAGACAATAAACACTGAATAGTGAACTAGGATAAGAAGCTACGAGACATTGTGGCACTGACCAAGAGTAGAGATGTTGACTGAGCGACTAGGCATACTTAGATTTTGCCCACTGCGAGACAGTAGTCTTAGCTCATAGTTAGAATTCTGCAGTGTCACACACACACACACACACACACACACACACACACACACACACACACACACACACACACACAGAGAGAATAGCATTTATTAGGTCTGGGGAAATGTCAGCCTACTGAAAGGTAAATAGTAAAATCAGAAATTGTTACCTTAATTGACCTTTACCTTTTGCAACCCCTTAATGAGCATGTCAGTTTTATTTGCACTAATGTCCACATCCAAATTTAGCCACTCCCCTTCCTTGAGACGTGATTGGAGGAGGAAGCCATCGATGGGCAGTTGTGGTGCTGCCCACCACAGATAAACACCCTCAGAGCTCTGATTGAATGATAGTAGTGTGGGTGGTTCCAGCCTGGACCCCACAGGATGCTTATCTGAACAGGAAAGCAAATAATAATAATAATAATAAAAATAATTCTTGATAATTCTGTGGGATGCTGGAATTTTGTAGGCTTACTATGAAAGCAAGAAGAGATTAAATTATTTGCATCATGCAGAGCACAGACAGATTGGGTTGCTATCAAGATCTTCTTATAGAGCTGCTTCTCACCTAGAGTTCTGGCAGTGCCGATCTCACTGAATGGACCACTGCCCAGTTTGTTGTGGGCCATCACTCTGAATTGGTACTCAGTTGAGGGAAGCAGGCCTGTGACCAGTAGGCTGAGGCTGGAGGAGTATGCCAGAATGGACTTCCATTCCTGGAGTTCCCCATCTGCACACAGACACTTCAGCCTGGAGATGAAAAGACAGAAAGAATGCATCAAGCATAGACGTATAATTAGAGACAAGCATATACATACATTCCTACCCACATTTATATAGACTTTTGTTAATTTGAAACCTTGTTTGTGTACAGTTACAGACTATGTTTCTGAACACAAGACACTTTTTTCCATTCTTTTTGGATGTGACACATCTCTGAGCCCAGCAGCAACTTTAATAGGTGTAAAAACTCCAGCAACAACTGCTTACATTGCAATACACTCATACCAGCATAACACCTACTACCAAGCCACACATATTTCTGTGTTTGATACTGTGTCTAGAAAGGTGTGACACTGAAGGAATATCTGGTCAGCAAAGGTTCTGTGGTCAGAAACTGAGTTAGGTGAAAATCTATAATTATACATTTATAAAATACAATTACAAGACAACACACACACACACACACACGGACAGACAAAGACACAAATGCACAAATACTGAACAGTAATGCTAAGCTAGGTACTGACCAGACAGAGAATGTCTGTTTATAGCCTCCATCAAATCCAGGCTCCCAGGATATATTGGCCTGGTCTATCTCTGCTTCCACAGACACTGAAGACACTACATGGGGGCTTGTACCTGAGAATGATACACACACAGACACATATGCTCGCATGTGCGCGCACACACACACACAAATGGAGCATACAATGTAATGCAGTATAAATTTACAGTGAAAAGAAGGAAACATATCTAATTTTCCTTCAATACTAGAAGAGCTGTATAACAAATAATACAATAGGAATCCATGACTTAAATATGATTTTACATACTCCTATTTAAACATTACCTTGATGCAAACCTTTGTCAACAGTTGGAGATGTGCAAGTGTGAGGCATCAGCATGTTCAGAAGCGGAGCTGAGACTGCTGGCCTGTACTACTTACCGAGTACCGAGACACTGGTGGTGGCTTTGATGGTGGCCACGCGGTTAATCACATGACACTCCCACTCACCATGGTGCTCTTTACCCAGTGGCTGCAGAAGTAGGGAGCCGTTTGAAGTTATGGAGTAAAAATAGCTAGAAGAGGCACCAGGCTGGAGGGGAAGAGAGATAAAAAGGGAGAGAGAGAGAGAGATCAAAAGAGAGTGGCAGAGAAAGAGAGAAAGAAAAAGAAATAAATGTGGTCTGTCAGTAGAGAAATCAGTTTTGGGTTTTTTTGTGTATATCTGTGTACAATAATTGCATGCTACATGTAACAAAACAATGTTTTTATACTCCTTCATAAAACAAAATAGGCTGTTTTTAAATGTCCAGGCTACCCACCTTGGCCCACTTGACTGTAGGTGGAGGATCTCCAAGTGCCTGACATGGAATCAGGAGTGTCTGACCCACCTGCTGCCTATATTCACTCTGGGGAGACACCCTGAGAGATGGAGGGTCCTAAAACAGTTTGACACAGTGTGACTCAGTGTGAACAGGCCTGGGACAGCGCCCTTCTTCTCCTCTGTTGAAGTTTAGATTAGTGTGTTTTCCTTTTGGTTCTGGAATTCTACACTGTTGCTGTCCAGGGGCTTCCTATTGCTTTCCTCAATGCCTCAGCAGGAAAATTGAGTCAGATGTGTTAGTGTAGAGGAAACACATTAAACTGCACATGTCATGACAGAAACTTGGAGTTACTGATAAATAGATACCTGCTGTTAGTCTGGTGGGTGTGTTTTCAAACTCTGACCTGTAGAATGACAGTGGTAGGCTCTGATTGGCCCATTGTTCCATAGCTGTTATAAGGAGTACAGGTGTAAACACCAGTTGCATCATCGTTAGTTGTTGCTATGACAATGGAACCTTCTGCAGTCAGTGCCCAGCCAGGGTACTGTAGGATGGGAAAGCAAATTGGAATTATCACCATGCATTTAGTAATGCAGTCACCTCATTCATTCATTAAATTTCTCAAAAATATGATATGTTCTTGATATAATCTTCAACATAGTTTTCATTGTTACAGAGCATGAGGGAGAAAAGAAGAGAGGGGGTAGGGAAAGAAAGAGAGAATGAGACAGAGAAAGAGAAAGAGCGAGCAGTAAGAAACCTGAGTGGCCTCACCGAACGTAGATCCAATGCTTTCCCATCTTTGGTCCAGGCCACTCGGAGCAGTTGGGGCTCAGCAGATAGAGGGCAGGAGATCACCCCTCTCATACCAGTAGGAAGGAAAGTCCACTCAGGCATCTGGGTCACCTGAGCTGGGTCTGTTAAAAGTTAAAAAAAATAGCATAGAGTTTGGTGTGGGGGTTAATCAAAAATAAATTCTGAAAGTACTCAGAAAGTCACAATACTCACAACATATATACATAAACACACACCCACACATATGAACATACATTGCACAGTAAGGATGGCTGAGGCAGTAGGCGGGACTGGAAGCCCATTCGTGGGCATGCATGTGTAGTTTCCGGAATCCCCCGGTGTAAGATGGGATATGAGGAGTGTGCCATCAACCATCACCTTTACACGTGTCTTCAGAGATCTGACAAAATGCACATACATAAACGCACATACACATGTACACAGTACACCCACGCACACAGACAAATATACACATAAACAAGTACAAAATGTGAAACAGTAACTATAAAACAACTTGCTGATGCTGGTGTTTGTGACAGAAGGTGGAGTGTAACTCACTCTATGTGGTAGACGTTTTCTCCTTCCCTCAGCCACACGTAGGTCATGTTGGGAGGGTCTGCCTCTGCCTGACACTGCAGCAAGGCATTCTGAGACAGGTTGAGAATTGTGTTCGTTGGGGGAATTATGATAGCAGGAGGACCTGTTTTGAAATTGAAACACTTAAGAAATGCTCCAAGATTCAAAATAAACATCCTTGCTTAACATATTATGGAACAGTTGTGACCACTCCAATGCATGCCAAAAAGGGAGAATGATGCATTATGTTCTTTTTATATTCTGAATTTTATTTAAATAGTATATCATTTAATGTTATTTTTCCGAACTATTGCAACACAATTGCATGTTAACTGACCACTAGATGAAAGCATTTTTCCCAAATGACTTAACTGACCCAAAGAATTCCATTGTAAATCATATTCAATAATATTTTAATAAATAATATTAGGATTCTTCAACTCTGGTACACATTGTTTTTTCTTTAACACCTTCATTTAGTTCATAAAGTTTCAGGACAGGGAAGCCAGGACTATACTTGTGAAACTTTGCACATAAATATTATTGCACAATAGGAAGTAGGTGTGGGTATTCAAAAAAACTAACCTTTAACCCTGAGCTGTGTGGAGCAAATTTCATTACCCTCGCTGTTGGAGGCATGGCACTGATAGTGTCCTGCTGTGTCTTTTTTCACAGAGGAGAAAGACAAACTGCCATTCAAAACCTTCCAGATAAAGAAGAAGAGATCAAAGAAGGGAGAATTAGAGAAGCAAGAGAAAAAAGACAGGACATATCAATAGAAGGAGAGAGGAGGAGAGAGAGAGAGAGTGTGAGACAGGATCATATAAAAATGTAATATACATACATAAGCAAAGCCATTTGTGATTTCAACCAGGCATTTATGAACATTTGATTATATCATTAATTAACCACAATTTATTTACAGTTTAACTAGCTTTTTCTGCATTTTTAATTAATAAGCTAATTCACTGAATACTCTATCAAACTCTATGTGATATTTCTTTTAATCTGATTTTTTACGATGTTTGAAGGTATTTTCCCATAATAACCCATAAATATTTCTCACCTTAACATTTCCTGTCTGATTCATTAGGACACCATCTTTATACCACTTGATAATGGGCGGAGGGTTGCCATGGGCAACACACTTCAGAGTGATAGGTCTACTCAAGAAGACTTCTGTGACCAGGGATGGTGTTTCACTGAACACTGGTGGTGCTATACCATCAGACACAGGAAACAACTCATAAAGACCGATACTGTTAATCATCATTAACATGTTATTATACATATTAGGTGGGTGCATTAGTTATGAATTTCAAACAGTTGGTTTCATTCACAGAGAGGCCGATGTTTTAAAGTCAAGGTGCAAGGATTAGTTTATTTTTATTAGAAGCAAATGCACCGACAACAAAAACAACAACCCATTAATGACAAAAGATGTTCACTCCTTATCTGTGTCAATAATTATTGATTGCCCAACCAAATTTTTTTCTTATACTTGTGTTTTTGAAATCTACTTCTAACGTTATGAATCTTTGTGAATCATTCACACTTAACTACTCATTTAATTTCTGTGTTTAATTTAACTGTGCTCTGTTGGTTACAACACTTCTTTGTAGTTGTTTAAAGCTCTCAGTACTGAACTTTCATCATTTTTTGGAGAAAAGGTGTAACAAAATGAAAAAACACCAGCTGATATAACAAAGCTGATAGATGCAATTTATGTTAAGAAGTCACACTGTATCTGCAACTACTTGCAGCTATAACCTGATCCTTTAGAACTCCTACTTTTTGGTAGGCTATTTTATTTCTGCTTTTATTGCTTGAAGTAACAACACTTTCAACTTTTAATTGGTTTTAGGTTGCTGTCCACACCACTGGCTTTGAGAAACACACCCTTGGGTCTGAGCCAGGTGGCTGTGAAACCTGGACTGGGCTACGATTATGTGGAGTACTAAGTGACTGGCGTCTACAGCACAGCTAAATGAGTCGCAGGCACTGCTTCATCAGAGAACAGGTGCAGAGTGTGAAGAATGAGTGGGCATTAATTTTTTAATGTGTGTGTGTGTGTGTCTGTGTAATAAAAGGAGGTCTATGGGTCTAACAACAATTGTGGGGCAGGGTGAAGCTGATTCTTGACAAAGCACAATTCCACATTTAAAGTTATCTATTCTTATGGCCCTCGCCATGGATATCCAAGTAGCCATATGTGAACACCTTCCCTCTGGCTTCTATAAGACAGCAACGCTCACCTGTGACAGAGAGCAGGGTCCAGCTCCCATTTCGAGTCTCATCAGATGGTTTGTTCAGCAGAAGAACACGGCATTCATACCAGCCCCCATCATCTAATTTGAGGCCCACTACCAACAGGTCTGTAGCCCCAGAAAGAGATATGCGATCTAGGGAGCAAACAGAGAGGAAAGTCAGAGTCAAGTCACCAGGACTCATCAATATTTGCCATTACACCTGCTATGGAGCACTTTTTTTTATTTCACAAAGCTTTTATTGTTTTCTTTAACATTTACCTGAATATATCTCATCACATTTAAGCTCTCCTTTGATATGGATCTAAAAGCACTGTGTGAAGATCATGCCTAATTTTGGACAAGATAACAACAAACACACAATTATATAAGATGGAAAAGGATTTATATGTATTACTTACACATAATGATATATTTACATAATGTCATATCCAAGTTTCAAATTTCAATCCAGTTGGATTCTGCCACTCAAAAGTGAATACACAAGGTGTTCTACAGCCTCTGAAATTATATATCTCAGTTGCTAGGTGACTAACCCTGGGGTGATGGTGTTTGCTGACTGCCCCCTCCTCTCTCGCCCTCTTTCTCTCTTTGTTTTGCTGAAATCAACTTTGCAATGCCTTACTATCCATCCCGGGGAAGTGCTGTAACAAGTCCTGTGGTTTAAGGCGTGCAAAACAAAAAGCTTTCCTCTCTGCCAGCAGTTTACATAGTCTTCCATTATACCTGATTCAGATTCATGATCTTCATGATTCAGGTTAGGTGAGTCAGTTGTATTTCAACTGGTGGCAGTGAGAACAGGCTTTGACTATTTGTCTATCAAATACATGCACATTAAAACTTATTTGTTTGTGTGGTTTAGTTTCATGTGGCACATTATATGGTCAAAAAGTGATTAAGAAATTGTCTTTGATAAGTTGTAAAATGAAAGAAATATCTGATATCTAGTCTCTTAATAGAATCATAATCCTGCAATCAGGTAGGAAAGCAGCTGTGGGGCAGTGGATCACTGAACTAGGAAGGCACTTCTCTAACAGAGTTACAACACATACGCAGAGGATCACTGAACTAGGATAGCACTACTCTATCAGAGCCACAGCACATGCACAGCTTGGCTTTTGTCCTGTTTGTGAGACTGAGTGACGATGGTAATAATTAACCAGGTCCCCAGAGTTAAGGAAGCCCTGTGGAATTCAGCTTGTGATAACAGCAACACCACATAGCCATCCACTCAACTATGTTTACTCTGCCTCACAAGGAAGTCAGAAATAAACTGCTCTAACTAGCCTGTCCACACACACATATTTGGTTTATATTCCATACTGCAATAAAGCATTGTCATAGTACCAGGAGCCAGTGGTTTGGATTTCAATTTAGTTGCCTTGGGGACAAGAGAGGCTTAAGAGGATGCAGGCTGCTCAGGTTACCAACTATTAGTGCTGGGATAATGCCTATTTAGAAATGTCAAACGTGTGTGTGTGTGTGTGTGTGTGTGTGTGTGTGTGTGTGTGTGTGTGTGTGTGTAAGTGTGAGAGAGAGAGAAAAAGAGAGAGAGAAAGAGAGAGAGAGAGAGAGAGAGAGAGAGAGAGAGAGTGTGTGTAAGTGAACGATGAAGAGAAGGAGACTGAAGCCTGAATAACAATAGAAATGTTCACCAGCAAAAGAATGACTAACTGGCAAACATCTTCAAATGTTTTTGAAAGTTAAGGCAAGGCTGACTTAATGGTTAGGACAACTAAGTAAAAATCTCAAAGCATTCAAAGCAAACAGTTCCCTATTCAGCAGTCCAGCTTCAAAAGAGTAAGAACTTATACAAACACATACACACGTGTGTACATTGCACAGTAGGGATGGCTTTTCCGAGTGATTAGTCACACCATACTGCACAGAGCAAACTAAGGATGCACAAACAGTCTGTTGCTAAGCCATGACATGCTGAATTCTAGCGACAGCCATAGATCAGTGCCCTACAGGAGCAATGCTGTGTGGAAATCTAGGATAAGGAGTTTAGGATTAGGTTAATAAAAAAATGTATACTTTTTTAACTCAATGAGGTGAACTGAGAATATACTCTCCTTTAGAGGCACACAAGGGGAGGGGAATGGGGTAATAGAGGCTACAACCCTGGAACAATTTGGGGTTCAGTGTTTTCCACACCCAGCAAAAAGAAAAGAAAAGAAAAGAAAAGAAAAAGAATTTCCAGTATCCCAGTGTGGAACTAACTGTTGCACTAATTTGTATCCAGCTGCACTAACAGAAGCCCTGTGTGATAATTAAACACTGCAGCAGTTCTCGATTGGAAATGTACCTTGACTACTATCGTGCAGACCTTTCACCAGGTTCATATCACATAATGCAACTATATCATACACATATAAGTAGTGATCATAGGTCTGCAATCGCCAATAATGGCTAATATGTTTCCAGTACTTTGCAGGAGCAGCTTTGATTAAAAAAAAAATCTTGTGGGGTCAAACATACTGCAGTGAGGATTTTTATTTTTATTTTTTCTCACATCAGCAGTCTCCTCTTAGATAAAATTATCAAAGGAGGATGAGCTGGAAAACCTAAAAGCACTGCCAACATTACCAGCATTGTTTAACCCAGGAAGGATTGTCATGGTGTTGCTGAAAATATATGGCTAATCTATTGTTTTGCACTACCTTAGACTAACTTAACCCACACAATACTACCCAGCTGCTGTCACCAACGTCTTTTGGCCTGAGGATGTGAAACCAGGAGCCTGTAGAGTCCCCCCACCTCTTCTGACACTCAGTCATTGTGTCGCTCCGTCACTCCCTGGTAAGGGTTTCTCATTTACAGACTCTCCAGTTTCAGTTAGCAGGAGAGCAGATAAGGTTTCACCCTATGCCACGCCATCCATCAGATTTGTTGCCAATGTGCTTTAAGGTGTTTTTGTTTGAAATTTGAATCAAACAGGGAGGGGCTGGGTAAAAGGCTCAAAAAATTCAAAACAACAACAAAAAAAGCTCTGAAAAGGAGGGGTTTAGTGAGGGGGAGAACAGAACCATGGGATAGGGGTGTTCTCTCTAAATGTGATAGCCACTCAAACATAGAATAACTGAAACACAGAATTAGAATAAATTAAATTCTATTTTTATGCACCCAACATACTCCAACAAGCATTGACATTCTAATGTTAGCAACAGATGATTCACAAAAGTAACTGACAAGTCAAACAAACCATAACTTAATGTTTCTTTGGTCAGAATTATCAGGCAAAGATTCTTTACCAAACTCTTGTATATAGCTACATGTTTCACACTCAAGCTAAGCATATACTAGAAGACATTTAAAACTCTTTTAAAGGCTGAAGTCTTTGTGTGTGCAGTGGTGTTCTAAAAAAAAAAAAAGGCTATCAAGAAAAAATCTAAACTTTGATTTCTGAGGCATACCCAGAGTCCCCTCCATGTCTCTCATCTACCTGCCAGAGATGATCCTGTATCTGCTTTACTACTTCTTTAGCTCACCTTTTCATTGTTGGCAATGTCACGTCAGTATTTGCATGAGCCAAGATTAAAAACTCATGATGATATTAAATGTGGCTGATTTTATTGGAATGTCAAGACAAGAAAAGAACAATTTAAGACAGCTATCCTAACCGCCTTTACACCAAACGATCAAGATGATAGGAGTGCACCACAGTTATAGCAAAACTCATCATTTTATTCTGACTATGGAAATTTGTCTGGGGCAGTGAAACCAGCATGTAAGGTGTAATGCCAGCATCAATGTCACTTATTTAATATGCATTTTCAGCCTCTGGGTTTTTGTAATAAGTATGACCATATGGTATATGGGTGTCCATAATCACTTGGGTCACATGAGCCTGAAACACATTTTATGTAATATTATAACAATACTTATGTACAGTACACTTGTGTGCATGTATATTTATATTAGCATATCTATGTGTTTGTTGCTAAGAAATGCAACCAGAAAAAAGCAGATGACATCCTAACACGAAACAAAACACTTAACTTAGGGCTGCAATGATTTTTTCCCCTCAGCATAAAGGAAAGTTTATTATCACAGTGAAAATGTGCAGTTCAACACTTCCAAAGCATCTGAACCACTACTTTATTCAATTATTCACAGGATATACAAAACGAATAATCAGTTCAAAGTCTAGCTTTCTGCAATTTTATTACTGCAGCATTTCACTACAGCATTTCACTACAATACACCTGTTGTCATGTGTGAATTTTACTGTAACACAATGACACTTGTCAGCAAGCATCAGTGATGGCATTCTGTGTGTCAGAACTGACACCTGAAATGATGTATAGCCTAAACGGGGTGAAATTCACATCAAGCTCTCCCTCCTCCAAACCTCATACTATCCTTTCACTGTCCCCTGCAACCACCACTGCAAAGGAGTCATCTTCACTTCACTTAAGTCTCTTCACTTCACTTAAGTACTTACGTCTGTTTAAACCTTCTGTTGTTTAAACAAAACAAAAAAATCTCATCTTGTTGTTATAGGAGAGGCCAAATCATCCCAGACATCCATGTCTTTAATTTTGTTGTTTTACTCAGAAAAAAAGTGTTTTGTTTCCCAGTTTGGCAACATTGAAAATATGTGCTCAAATAGGAATTAAACTTGACTCTAGAGAGCTGCTTCCACTGCAAAGAAGACAGAAAAGGAAGCAATCGTGTATTTTAATATTCCTTTTCTAGTAGTCAGTTCTAGCTTTTTAGTCCTCAGAAGAATAACTTTTGAAAACCAGAGGGCTAATCATCAAAAAAGAAAACTCCATGGCTAGAGCCAGATTGCAAGGTGGTGATTTATTTATAGAACCTTTAAATTAAAGCAGCTTTTCAATAGCAACAGACATAGTGCCATAAACAATTTAAGTAAATGTATAAGTTGATATGTAGAGCTGTATGTCAGAGTAGATACCATGCAGAAATGGTTGGATCTGGATGGCTGAAAAAAGAGTACTTAAGAGTACTTATTGGTACTTAAGGCTTGTTTAGCATCATCATCTCTGCATAAAAGGTTTTAATCATCTGTCTGGGTAGAACAGCGAACTGTTTCTCTGGGAATAGGTAAACAAAAATCAAAGTAAAATAACTGCAATCATGTCAACTGGTCACATCAGCTGCTATCTATTATGATGACACTGACTTCAAACAGTTCTATAATTTCCCTGACAGTAAATGAAAGCTAGACTTAACAATTAGAAGAATATCATTCAGTCATCTCCGTGAACTATTAATCATATAATCATTGGTCAAACTGAGCCTTATAATGACCCTTATAATAAGATGACTTTATCATCTGGGTACCAGTCTGACAGACAGGTACATAGCTCGCTGCGATCTCCACAGAGTGTGTGAGGTCAAGTAAGTGTTTCTGTGGCCTAATGAAAGGCCATGTGGTTGAACCCTCCTCCAGCCCACTACAAATCTCTCGCAAACCCAGTAGCTTCTCATATTACTACATTACCTGCCCTGCCCTTCCACATTACGACCATTGTCTGTGCCCTTTCAGGAAAACAAGGAAGAAAAAACTTTTCCTAGTCTACTGAAAGACTCTTTTACCCAGAGAAGGCTTTGTGTCATCCCCAGAGCAGACAATACGGAATTATTCAATGAGATGAATAGCAAACAGATCCCACCAGACCCACAAGAGTATGGTTACAGCAAGCACACACAACTCAGCAATGATGAAGTAACAAGATAGTTATAAGCTAGAGGTGAGCCAAATTTATGAAACTAGTATTATGATATACATACATCCCCCAAGTTATTAGATATTAGAAACACCTTGTAGGTGTACAGTTGAAAACTCTAGACCACCTGTTTCTGCATGCATCATTTAAACTTACAGGCCACTGCTGGAAGATTCATTTTAGTGGCAGATGACTCTTATCCCACCATGTGTAAAAACTCCAGAAACACTGTTGTGCCTGATACACCCATTACCATGCCATGACCCTGGTCTGCTAGCCAAATAATATCTGATCAGCAGCAATAGTCCTGTGGTCAAAAATTGACCAGTGAAGTGGATAGCACATAGCAAAAACATTGTTAATAGCAACATGTGGACTATAATCTTGAAATCTTCACCCATTCAAAATATATTTATAAGACAGGACCATCTAATAAAGTGAGTAATAAGTATAGGTGTTTATATTAAAATAGTTGATGAGTATATATGTGATCAACTTAAGCTTGCTGAAGTACATTGTTAATGCCTGTGGAATATCTGATATTTACACACGAACTGAAATAAATTCAAAAACTGGCAAAGGTTTTGGAAACTGACCTTCATAGTGTGGATGGATACGTGGCACATATGTTCCAAACTTGATGAGGACAGGGGTGTCGTAGCCCTGGCGTACCCACTCCACCACATAGAGGGTGGCTGTTGGGCCTTCAGATGGAAGAGCCACATTGCATTTTAGCAATGCTGAGCTCCCCTGTTTCCTGTGCACCACCAGACCCACACCACCAGATACATCTAACACAGCAAGGAGGATATATTACTTATACCAAACACTGCCAGGGGTGTATAATACAGTATAAACTGTGCTGCAGCAGTAACCATATCATTTCACTTTAGCGATGATGTTTATAGAAAAGAGGCAGGAGCCTGGAGGTTACTGAAGTCATGTATGTGAGTCTTTGTACATATTCATGTGTATGTGTGTGTGGTATAACAAACAAACTCACCAAATAAGCAGACCACAGCAACAGATATGATTACAGGTAGATAATGCCACTTCAGTGCCATGGTAAAACAGCCATATGTCACTTCTTTCCTGAAAGGAACATTCAGGTCAAATTTTATTCAATGTTCTTCTATCCACACTCACTACTCACACTAAAACATATTCTAATTAAGGTAATCAATGGAAATAGCTTTTGGAAAATGCTAGAATCAGTAAACCAGTAAGTATTACTTTGAAAACATTCTCAAGTTTTTGATGCTGTCATTCTGTAGGGGACAGTCAGAAAGCTTTCATCCTTATTATTATGTCATATGTTTATTATATCTGAACTGCAAAAAGTAATCTCAAATAAAAAGCCTATTTCCAAGATGTTTGGGTATCTAGACTTAATGGCTTTCATAAGGCAGTGTACATGGGACCACTGTATAGTAAATACCATAATCATCAGCAGATGAAAGCAGAATATGTGACAGACAGCAATTTGGACAGTTGAGCTGCATAGGCCCCTAATGATGCAATTCATGGAAACTCAAAAGTATAAAAATAGTATGCCTATGTTTGTACATCTGTATAGTGATCATGTATGATCTATACTTATGAATAAAAAGATTAAAATGGTTTTGTCCATCTGAAAATGGCTTTGTTTTATGAGTACATATGAGTCGTAAAACACATATTTTACAACTCATATGTACAGAAGTTTACAGTGTGCTTAGATGAAAAACTGTCACCTCATGTGCTCGAAAATAGCATGGATTCATAAGAGAAATTTCTTTTTAAAAACACACCTGCTCAACCTCACCAGATGCTAGAAAACAGGTTCAACACACTAACAATTCCTAATTTTTGAGCATTCATTCTATTTTTGGACTCCAGTTTTACACTGTGCTCCAGATATGTGAGTACATACAGTTAAAAGAAACATCTCACAATTAGTGTGTTGGGGATTATTTTAATACATCTAACTCTGCTATTAATTGGCCAAATGCATCCCTGAACCCACTATAGTCTGGTAATACAGTCATGGAGTTTATAGCACCATTTAAGGCTAAAGTGCATCAAAACCCAATCTGTTTAATGACTGTGCTAAAGATCAAGTAATAACCTTAACAAATTCCAGGAACAAAGGTTGCATCTCTTGTGCATAATAGTGTTGTCTATCATCTTGGTTTCTTCCAACACATTAGCCACATTAGAACATTATGCAATCTATTATTTTTTACTTTATACATATGTAAATGTACATGTGAAAGTGGCTGGTGTGAACAAAGACAAGGACAGGTTCAAAGTCTATTACAAGGTACTAATAATTGCAGACCTATATGCTAGGTATTTTGTCTCTATAAGAAAACAAAGGAGATGTCAGTAAAAAAAACAAAAACAAAACTCACATCATACTACAGTACAAGGGACACTTGAAAGAGGTCCTGTCTTTGCACAAGACAGAGAGAAGGACAAAACAAACAGTAGCATGATGTTTCTAAACCACCTGTAGTCATTTGTCCATGGTAACCACTTTTACGTTTACCCATAAACATTCCACACACAGATGCCAGCCCATGCCAAGTATGTTAGTGTAGCTACTCAAACACTTGCTCACAGAGCGAAAGGAACAGCTGAGTGGAGCCATTTTGCAAGTTCCCTGCTGAAGCGATCAAATATTTAATCAGCCAAATGGGTAGGTCTGTAGAAGCCAGGGATGCTAAACCTATTTTCCTTCACTTCAGTTCCAGTAAAAGTTGGTGCCTTCAACTCATGGCCTGAACAGATCTTACAGCCTGATGTACACAAAACATGTTTATAAAATATTTCCTAAATAACAGAAATTACAGAAAGAGATTACTTGGTGCCCACTTTCTGCAGAAGACACTAAAAGCTTTAACCGATTTAAATGGGATGAAATCAGACACAGGTTTTCCCAAGATGCAGTGACACAATGTGACACAATAACACAGTGACACAATTCCACATAATAGGTTTCCAAGAAGAGAATACATAACACTCACTGATTTCTTCTAACATATAGAGGAAGCCTTCCACTTCCAAACCAGCAGGGAATGGGAGAACCACATGCAAATCTCAATGGTGCGGAGGAGGGGATTCTGAATGCAAACATATAAACAATGTTGCTGAGAGGTCAAACAAATGTGTCTCAGTTTCCAAGAATGACTTCTGGACCTTTAGATACTGTATGGAATCAGCAAGAGAGATGGCTATACATTTCAAGGAAAAAAAAAAAAAAAAATTATATATATATATATATATATATATATATATATATATATATATATATATATATATATATATATATATATATATATAATATGTATACATTAAATATATATTGGAAAAATATATTAGCCAGTGTGTTTATGTTTGGTGTAATGCAAGATGCAGGCAGTTCATGTAAGTAGCAGCTCATTGCTCCTTTGCACTTCACATAATCCAGAATAATAAGAATATATGATGCATTATGTCTTAATTTCCATATCATGGATACTTATTGCACTTATAACTGGCTGTATTTTGTTGCATTTATTATTGACTGAGCGTGAATAAACCATGTGACCATACTTGATATAGCCATAGCAAGCGGTGTAAAAGAGAAACCCAATGGTTCTGACCGTCAATCCAAACCTGAGTTGGAAGTTAAAGTTACACCCATACGTCGATAATACAGTACAAATATACTCATATTAGCAGATGTCTTCTTTAACTTGAAAACAGATGATTTACCTCCATTAACGACTATGTATAGTCATAACAAGTATAATTAACAATCTTGAGCTACCAGAGTGACTGTTAGTGAACCCTGCTCTGTAACCTCGAGAAAAAGGATAACTGATACAAGCTAAGTTTTCTTAAAAACGTCATCTCCAATGAATATTTCAAAAACCCTAATCCAATCTGTGGGACAATCATGCAATTATTTATTTTCACCATAAGTGCAGCCGTAGGCTTAAGTTTCAATCTCTAACCCAAACACCAAATACACACTGAATGCACCATCTGTGTATATTCTACTGCCAATCTCACTCTTTTTTATTGTCTCATTTTCTCTACTCTCTCTCTCACACACAAACACCAGAAACATTTGTCAAAATCTATTCGGCGCGTGCGTCTTAGATGTAGCCTGAGTGCGAGGACTGTGCATCTGAGATCAACATTTGTCAAAATTAAAATGACGCATTTTTGTTACATAAATATAATATTACTCAGGTTGAAGATATAGTTTACTTTGCGATATTCAGACGGCAGACCCTTGCGACATATATCTTGGTATTGCCTATAGCTTTCTTTAGCAGTTAGAGCCACATCAAGAAGTAAAGTGATACATATATAATGTTAGTACGCAGAAAACTACGCAAGAAATCACATTTTTCGAAATTGAATGATACATAGTTCGTTATTTCCGTAATACATATTAAGATAAATTATTTTAGTCCGTTACTTACGTATGCTTCAAATAAACATCCTTTTGAGAACTTTCTTGTAAGGATAAAATGCTTTGCGATGTCGGAATTAAACAAAATCTTTGTCAGAATTGTCCACATAAGATGTTTCCTGTATCGATGGCGATTATTTTCAAATAAGAACATGTAAAATACGATATCCCCAAACTGCTACCAAACGCTTTTTATGTACTTTTAGTTATGATATAACTAGGCATTGCCGATTAAGACGGCCTGTATGTCTAAACTGTCCCACTCATCTCAGATCATAGGCCAGCGTTGGGTATTCGCGTCAGCGGCTCAAGTACCTCCACCGTACTTCCTTCTGTTCCCATACACCGGTGCACGCCTTACTTTCATCTCCAATGAGAGAGAAAGTGGTTAACAAAACATTCACAGCAAATATCTGAGGTCAATTCAGTTTAAAACAATAATTTGCTTTATCTTTATACATATTTACATGCATTTATATTGTATATATGAATAAAACTAAATCCTATCTGAATGTAAGAGAAAGGAAACACAGCAGACTATACTCATAACTGTCTGTACGAGATAGAGCATCTTATCTGTACACATATATGATAGTTATACCTAAAGTAAACATCCCATGGAGTATGTTTATATGGACAACATGCATTTTTAATCCCTCAAATACATTCACCAACAACTTTGTAGAAACCTTGTAGGTGTAAACATTTTATGCAATGCACCATTAAGGTCATCCTCCAAATCTTCATCAGTAGTATAATTATTATCACAGGTGTACTTAGCAACGGAGCACTGATGGTTGGATATGCAGATTTCAGCATTCCAGAAATTACATTCATTGATGAGTTCCAGCAGCACTTCTAACCTACTTAACCTACAGACAACACCTTCCACCATGTCACTGTGACTACTTTGTTTAGAATGGTCCATTTTGCAGTCCACTTGGTATTTTACATAATCACTAGCTATTACAAATTCCTCATATGTGTAACATATAACAAGCAAATAACACAGATTCCACTGGGAATTGACAGTAATATGCCTTAACACTAATTGTTTGCAACCCACAAATATACTTTTGCACAATAAAACAGTAAAGTATTGCTGTAGAGTTAGGAATACTTCAGAGTAGTCGCCGTTTGCCACCAGATGGAAGTAGACGACTGATGGACTTTATAGACTTTAAAGAAGCAATTTCACATTATGAAATAGTCATTATATTGGTATCTAGTGTCCTGGATGTTTCAGATATTCCGTACTATTTTAAAACATGGCCGCCCCCATGTGTGGCCTGCTCTACGGAGCATAAATTGGTTCGTTTGAGGGTTTCAGAGTAATTTGTTTATTCTTATGTGAGCTGCATTTTAAAGACAAAAAATGTAAAAATAATCACTTTTGTAAATATTGTTTACCACTTTTTAGTAGTAAAAATAACTTATTGCTCATTTAAGGCAAGGGTATTCTGAGCAAACTGAGCTTAATAAATAAAAACAAATAAATAAATAAATTACTAATACATGTCATGGTACGGCCACTCCCCCAAACGCCTCTGTATGTGTTCGTTAAAGTGGCCACACCCTCCCTGTGTCTCACACCTGCTCCTCATTATGTCATTAGTATACATGTATAAAAGTCTATAGTTTACGCGTTTGTGTTGTCGGTGTTTTGATCTCGTTAGCCTGCGTGCTAAATGTTATATGTTCAAATAAACATGTTCTTGCGTCTGCAACTTGTCCCCGCATCTTGCTTGAACAACCTCATTACAAACCTATAAAGACAAATACCACAAACACTTTTGTATTATGAAAACTGTTTGCTGAACGCATTTTGGTGTTTTCAGAAATGTTTTCACTAACACAAACACATAGCTACTGCATAGCTTTATCATTTTCAAACCACCAACCTAAAGTAATAAGTTCATTATAGCAGTTTAATCTCTCAAAACAATACCTCTCATTGCAACTATATATACATGATATAAAACTCATAAAAATCTCATTGGAGCATGTACACAAAATACAAAGAAGACCTTGGCCATTTATTGTTTGGCTTTTCATGCATAGGACTAAATAAATATTAGTTTGCATAATATAGATGTGAATTGAGACTTTGATATAATAAACATAGTACATCTATGCAGCATTGATGAGTGTATACTGCCTTCACTGTACCTTAGAAAAGGAACAGCTGGTTGCTAGATCACAGCTTGAAGGAAAATCAGTGATCACAGAGAAAATATGAAGGCACATCATGCACATTCTGCAATAACACAGCAAAACCAACAGTCATACTTCCAGAGCTATGGGATGGTTAGATGGGCCATTTGGCATGTATTAGGTTCAGTCATCAAAGTCTGGAATGTCATCATAGGAGTAACCACGGTAACCCTTGGAGGCATAGTAGGCAATCCTCAAGTGATAGAATCCAGGGAGAAATATAAGGACTCCAATGATGAGAACTGGAATTGTACGATCTGGATACTGAGGAACAGGGATAATACCACTTTAAAACTACAATAATGACTCAAGGGGGAAAACATCCAAATACATGGACAGATTTGTAAAGGGTAACATGCTCAAGGACCTAACAGAATGATTTGATAAAATGCTGCCCCATCACCCTATCATGTGAGATAAACAGCTCGACAGGTCCCTCAAGAATACAAAGAGAATGAGAAAGAATACAATAATAGGTCTGAAAAAGCCCTGACCTTGCTCAATGATGAGGTAAATAAGATACAAACCCATTTTACAAAACCTAGCCCTAGATCTCCTTTTGGCAAAAGAGGGAGACATCTGCAAGATCATTAATGAAACATGTTGCTTTGACATCCCTAATTACTATAACATTACTGACATCATTTTGCACGTGAAGGCCGCTATTGCTGAGCCTCCACCTGCTGATGATTCTTGGTTCAGTTGGCTGATGGGCCTTGTCGGCCCTTGGGGATCTTGGCTCATAAACATATGTTCGCCCATAATCCTGATCATTGTTTTGATTCTTGTTTGTGGCCTCTGTTTAATGTCACTGCTGTCTTTTTTCATAACTCGCATCTCTACCTCTGTGATGAATCATGCTAATGTTGCCTTGGTGCCTGCATATGAGAAAGGTCTATATACTGACATATGATTCCTGTTGGAATCAAAGGGGGGGAATGTTAGACACTGGAGCCTTTCTGTCTTCAGGCACCCAACGCAAGGTGTCTGCTCATAAGTCATGACATGACTGCATGACAGCTAGCTGGTCATCCGCTCCCTCTTCTTGCATACTTTACCCCTCTCTTTGTCTTTCTCTCTCCCCATCTCTCTCTATGCACAGGAGTGGCTCATGGCTCACAAGGGAACAGCTCATGGCTCAGTCATGCAGAGAAGATCTAATCTTTACTAACCTTGCTTCTTTCCCTTCTACGTAGACCCTTAGAACATGACTCACTTTTCCGCGTCAACCTGTAGATTTAGATAGTAGATATATACTCTGTATATATATATATATACTCTGTACTTTCCTCAATAAAGTGGAACTCTCTTGATTCACTACTCTGGTGTCAGTGTCTCTTGACTTCCCCGGATCTGGCTACAGAGGATGGAGGGCAGAGGATAACTTAGAGGAGATCGTCACCTGCAATGAATGGATTATGAATTATTGAATTATTGTATTCATTCTCATCTCTAATTTCTCTGGAATATTGGCTAGGTGCTAAGACTAGAATTCTAGCTTCCATCTAGCCACATTATTCTAGATCTATTGTTACATGGTCATAAGAAGATTATTTCTTTACTTAGTGAATTAATTAAACACAATCAAGAAAAAGTAAAAATGTTTGGCTGAGAGTACCACCATCTGTATGGTCAGGCTAATTGATCAGGATTTACTGTGCCAGTTCCCCTCTGGATATTGCAGTGGATCAAGACCTCAGTGTGGAACTTACAAAGGTTCGAAGAGACATGCTACTGGCTTGCGCTCAAGACTTCAGTTCTGCTGATTATCCCTATCTGTCATCAAAATGACTTCTGCTGACCTCAGTTGTTACAGGTTATCAAAAGCTCCATGTTTTGTTTTGTTTTTGCCTTGCTAACTTACTGAAACATGAATGTACCCGGCCAAAAGCAGAGATCCAACAATAATCAGTAAAGAACCAACCAAGAACAGGAACACTGCCAAGGCAATGGCTTTGTATGGTACTTTGGGTGGGGTTCTCTTGAACTGTGAAACAAATAAATAAAAATAATTATGATTCATGATAAGATTAATATGTGATTAAAATCACAACATAATCCTGACAGCACCTCAGTACCTCTCACCTGCAGATCGATATAGCCTTCATCGCTCTCTGCCAATCTTGAATATTTAACGCTGTTGATTCCACCGCCGGCTGTGCCACCTCGCGAGGGTACCATAATCTGGAATCACGGTGTGATGACACAACAAAGAAAGAACGACAACAATAACAGAAACTACAGTGACAGGAACAATGTGTATGTTCTCATCAAAGTAGTCCACATTCTACTATATACTGCCATAAAAATGTAACTAATATAGTAATATTGTACGGCGATGGAATCTCTGAGGGGTACACAAATTAAAAGCCCAACTACTAATTAGTGCATCACTGGCTATTCTTATTTTCATGAATGCATGTAGTTCCACACGAGCCTGGGCTCGGTGCCGCTTCATTTTGGCTACAGCTTTTTTCAAGTTAAAAAAAAAAACTTCTTCAACGAACATTTTGTCAGTCATTTTAACACTTCTTAAGGTTTGTGTTTAATATGTCTAAACTTACAGATGAATCGCGAGCTAGCTTAGCCTAACCTAGATACTGTTCTCAGTTGCTTTCTCGAGGACTTCAGGATGTAACTGATCAACTCACGTTTAAAACCTTTATCGACATTTACACCGTTTTGAATATTTAATGTTAGCAAAGTAACCTACTGTACTAAAAAGCTACATAGCTGGCTATCATGTTCAGTCAACTAGCTATTTTACAGATGTACCGAGCATTGTAATGTTAGCGTAGCTACCATAGCAGAGCTAGCGAAGTTTGAACATTATTTTTAATAAGTTACTGCACGAATATATTTAGCAACTGACTGTGATTGAAAGTGGTAATAGTCTCGTCAGGTTGCTGAACATCAGAGGTGGAAATATGCTCCCCTAACAGCCTAGACAGCTACTTACTTCTGTATTCTCTAGCTACATTGTTTACTTCCTGTTTCCGACATTGGAATAGCATGTGAGGGGATAGTTAAAGGTGCAGTGTCTAATGTTTACTGGAATGTATTATCGTAAATTAAATATTGTATAATACCATGTTTTTTATTCGTCTGTAAGCATCTATAACTACAAATCGCAGTCTGTTCATTATCTTAGAATGAGCCCTTGATATGGACATAGAGGGTCTTAATTGACCAGATGCCATCGTGTTGAGCTTATATGTTTCTACAGTAGCCTATAACAGAAAGACCAAGCACTGGCTTTAGAGAGTGCCATTTATATTTTTATATTGAAGTTAGTGGTGCTACAAGACTGGCTGAAATAAGAATCAGTAGTAGTTATCATTACTAACTAATAATTTTGGGTTGTGAGAAGTTTAATAACCCACATTTTGACAAATGGAAAATCATACTTATTATTTAGCACAAGAAAAAACAAAGCATGGTAAATCTTCATAATCATTGATGTGAAAACTTAAACAAGATAAACAAAATCAGGATAGCTAATGGCAGAATACAAGGATAAACAAAGAATTAACAGCTCAAGTTTCTAGCCTCCATAACATTACCAGTTAGTCTATTCTGTCTTTGACCTGTGCAAATGGAGAAAAAAAAGATATCCCACTAATGCTGCGTTGCAATCAGACTGAATGCCTGGAATAAACCATTAGCAATAAAAGACTAGCACAATGCAGAATAAGTTACAATATTTATCTTACATGGGAGCTATAATTTGTAGTTTTACAGACTAAATAATTAAATACAATTTCTAAATATCTACCTAGAGTACCCCTTTCACTTGACATATTATGTTACTTGATGTGGTTATAGACGATAACATCATTTTGGAAGTAATTTGTCACCCATCAACTACTGTAGGGTCTATACGTGCTTGGATAGTTATGGGTATTGTGTGAGCTATTAAGTTGGTTGTGTGATGGTGGAGACAGGGAGGGAGAAAGCCATCAGTGTTGCAACAGAGTTTTTTTTAATTCTCCATAGAAACAAAGAAGCACAGCACTGAGTGTGCAAAAATCAAACAAAAGAAAGCAGAAGCTATAGTGCTGGTAGAAATCTCCAACAGCATAGACTTGGCAGCGGCAAGCTTGGACGAGACAGGAATGCTAGTTTTGGAGCAATGCACAACACCTGGAGGTAGGCAACACACAGGGACCCTTTAATGAGGGATTTTGGCCCAAGCCGAGGTCTTTGAGGTGTGGGAATGAATGTTTATAAAATGTTCTAAAACTTTGTTTTATATTTCTATTCCTATTCCTCTTTACACCAATGATTGCAGCTACAATGAGATTGCTCCTCCTGGTGCAGTTACAATCAAATTCTGCCTAATACCCAAAAGACTGTGGCAACAGTGGTGGACTACAGATTCATCCCCACCTCCATATCCCCCTCAGAATCAGTATATGGATGCAAGCGCATAAAGCCTGCACCAACCAAATACATAGAATTGTAATTGTAAGCAGAATAAAAAATAAAATAATAAAATAAATATCTGAGCAATCATGCAGCAAAAATTTGTACAAAAGAGTAGGAGAACGTTAGTGTTTATTTCATTTTGTTGGTCCACCAAAAATGTGTTGAATGCAATAACAACCAGTAGTTGGACATGTTTAATGTATCAGACGTATATTGCTCTTGAAAATGAGGCCCATTGAACCCAAGCAGAGTGGTGGAATCCTTGGAAGCAACACCACTACCTTGGTGATTCCTACATTCAGATCAAATGGCCATAAGTGAAGTAAGACACTACAGAAAAAGAAGTTGCATGCCCTGGAATATATTTACTGCTGTACCTAATAAGACAAATTAGATTGAGAAACAGCTAAAAAAAAATGAAGCAAAAAAGCTTAGAGGTTGTGCTCCAGGTGGTGCTCAAAAAACAATATGGGATAGATAATTGGAACACATTTGAGAGCAAGCCTGTCCTTTTAGGGTGGGGTGGTATCCATCCTACTAGGGAGGGCACTGCTCTCCTTACCAGTAACATAAGACATAGTCTCATGACAGACCTAGTTAATCTATGACAATCAGAACAGAAGCCAAACAGCAGACTAAGAGGCTAAACCAACCGCCTGCTGGTCGCAACATTACGTCACACGTGTTTCATCATATTGACACTGTATCTGAGCTAAGGAGAAATACAGAAAACAAAGAAAACAAAAAAAAAACATATCTTAGTAACATAAATATGAATAAAATAACACAGCACACTGCCTGCACATTTTATCTAATGCTGGGTTTACTAAATGTTAGATCCCTAACATCTAAAAAAGTGAAAGAACTGTGTTGCAAAAACATGCAATGAGCATACTGCACATGTGGTAAAACAGCTAGTTTTCACTTGCACAAACTGTTTTCAGATGAAATACACGTTAAAAAGTGTTTTCTTCTCATGCTTTACATTTTGGTTAAAAACAGTATTTCTTTCACTAACACAGTGTCGATTACAATACTTGGAACCGGTGCTTCATAGTGGGCAAAAGTGAAAGAACAGAGTTGCAATTACTTGCAATGTGCACTTTGAAAAACAGCTTATTTTCATTGCACAATCTGTATTTAGTTAAAATACACGTTACAACGTGATTTCCTATGCATTACATTTCTGTTAAAAACAATATGTCTTGGACTGTAACTTAGTCTTGCAATGAAGCAGTGTATAAGTCGATTACAATGCTTTGAAACATTGTTTCATAGTGGGTAGAAGTTAGAACAGAGTTGCTATTAATTACAATGAGCATATTGCAAACCTGGTAAAACAGTTACTTTTCACTTGCACAAAATATTTCATTTAAAATAAGTGTTACAACATGTTCTCCTATTCATTATATTTTGTTTAAAAACAATATGTCTTGCACTGAAACAAAGTACAAGTGTATAAGAAACTTTGGAAAGTTCCTTCTTGGCAGAAGTGAAACAACTGAGTTGCTATTACTTGCAACATCTTGCAAACGTGATTACAATGCTTCAAAATTCTGTTTCAAAGTGGGCAGATGTGAATGAACAAAGTTGCAATTACTTGCATTGTGCATATTGAAAAACATGTTAAAACATCTTATTTTCACTTGTTCAAACTGTTTTCAGTTGAATTACATATTACAAAGTGTTTTCTTATGCATTATATTATGGTTAAAAACTGTATGTGTGGCCATGAATATGTTTATAAGTCGATTACAATGCTAGGAAACGCTGTTTTACAGTGGGTAGAAGTGAAAAAACAGAGTTGCAATTACTTGCAATGTGCATATTGAAAAACATGTTAAACCAGCTTATTTTCACTTGCACAAACTGTTTTCGGTTCACTTACATTGTAAAGGTTGGCACCAGGCCGAGGTCCCCTCCGGCCACCAGAGGGAGGCCTCGAGTCAACAACACTACTAATCAGGCTTAACACCCAACTGCTGAGCTAGACCTTATATAAGCCCAGTGACCCAGTCATTTAGTGCTAGGTCTTTGACAAAGTTCTGAGCCAAGCCTCTAGCCAAGTGACAGAACAGAGTTGCTATTAATTGCAATGAGCATCTTGCAAACATGGTAAAACAGTTACTTTTCACTTGCACAAAATATTTCATTCACAACATCCTGCAAACATGTTAAAACAACTGGTTTTCACTTGCACAAAATGTTTTCAGTTAAAATACATGTTACAACGTGTTTGTTTATGCATTACATTATGGTTAAAACTATGTCTGGCCATGAATCCGTTTACAAGTCGATTACAATGCTTGGAAGCGTTGTTTTGTAGTGGGCAGAATTGAAAGAACTCAATCTGTTGCACAATCTGTTTTCTGTTGAAATACCTGTTTATAACATATTTTCTTAGCCATTACATTTTGGTTAAAAACAATATGTCTTGCACTGAAACAGAGTACAAGTTGATTATAAGCTTTGGAAAGACATTTTCCTACTGGGCTGAAGTGAAAGAACTGAATTTCTATTACTTGCAATGAGCATATTGCAAATGCGGTAAAACAGCTAGTTTTCACTTACATGAACTATTTTCACTTGAAATGCATGATACAAACTGTTTTCTTAAGAACGGAGCAATAACGTGCAAAGTGCACATTGCAAATGTTGTAAAATAGCTTGTTTTCACTTGAAATACGTGTTTTCTTATAATACATTACATTTTGGTTAAGAACATTGTCTTGCACAGAAACAGTGTACAAGCTGATTACAATGCTTGGAAATGCTGTTTCAAAATGCTTAAACGTGAAAGAACAAATGTGAACATTGCAAATGTCTTAAAACAGCATGTTTTCACTTGCATATAAATATTTTCATTTGAAATACATGTTACAAAGTGTTGCCTTATCATGTTTTACATTTTGGTTGAAAACAATATGCGTTGCACTGAAACAGTGTATAATTTGATTACAGTGCATTGAAACGCTGTTTCAAAGTGGTCACAAGTGAACAGAGTTGCATTTACTTGCAATGTGCACATTGCAAACGTGGAAAAACAGCTTGTTTTCACTTATGTAAACTATTTTTACTTACAAAGTGTTGCCTTATGCATTATATTTTGCTTAAAAAGAGCATTTCTTTCATTATCACAGTGGATTGGTCGATTACAATGATTTGAAATTCTGTTTCAAAGTGGGCAGAAATGAATGAACAGAGTTGCATTTGCTTCCAATGTGCATATTGAAAAATGTGTTAAAACAGCTGGTTTTCAGTTGCACAAACTGTTTTCAGTTGAAATTTGTGTTACAAAGTGTTTTCGTTTGCAATACATTTTGCTTAAAAACAGTATTTGTTTTAGTAACACAGTCGATTACACTGCTTGGCAATGCAGTTTTGTACTGGGCAGAAGTCAAAGAACAGAGTTGAAATTACTTGCAATGTGCACAATACAAATACAAAAAAAAACCCAGCTTGTTTTCATGTACATATACTATTTTCACTTGACATAGGCGCCATTTACCATGGCATCCCGTTTTAGCGGTTTGCTGGCGCATTTGTATGCCATGTAGTGATATATCCAACAGGGACCGCTGGTATTCAACTGACTGTGATGCAGGAGTGGCAATGCACAGGCTCCGTTTCTGTCACATCTGGCTAGCGCATGCTAGGCTAGTCCTGGAGTGTGGGGATGTTCGCCATCGAGGTCAGACTCTTCTGCCCCTAGGTCATCCCCGTACTCCGGTTCTATTTCCTCAGTCGTAGACAGTCACAGACTCTCCTGTGGTGGAGGAAAACTGCTAAGTATGGTGAACATTTTAACCCATCTGTGTGCCCCTGCCATTTCTACACTGCACCAGTACACGTCTGCATCTGAGGGGAGGACCGGATCGAAGGTGTAGGTCATGGGTCCGTGTCCCCCCCCCCCCCAAGTACTGCCTCTTTAGCATAACCGTTTCCCCATTTACTAAGGGAGTGGCACAAATGATGACCCCTTTGGTGTCATTAATGAGGATATATTGGGAGGTGGATGTTCCCAATATCTCTGTGCCCAAACTTGCCAGTTTCAATAGCAAGAGGAGCAGCATCCTGTTGAGGGGTGAGGGTTAACCAATCTTGATTCCCTCAGGACAAGAGGGCAGCATGTGGCCTTTTCCTCCCTGCTCCCCTCTTAGGTTGGTTACCTTGTCACCCCTCAGGATCAGGAGCTCTTTTACAATGCGATGCGTGTGTCCAAGTTTTCCTTCCTTGGACAAAACCAAGAGGCCTCAAATGGGAAAATTTGGGGCCTTGGATAAGAGCAGAACAGGAAGGTACATGGAAAATTAATGAGCAGGGAGAGGAGGTAAATAGCTGCATGCGAACAAGAAGACAAAAGGTGCAATTTACCCTCAAGGTTACAAGACATGTAGAGGTGGTAGAAGAACACAGGGGATGGCAGGAACAGGCTTCCATTCCTCTTCCTGAGTCCCCCCTTCTAAAAAAGGTTCCTAATGTGTTGTGGGCATGAGGGAAGAATGATGTAGGGTTGACTAAAGGGGTAGTACCAGTAAAAATCACACCCAAGTCCGATTACAGGCCCAAGCAAGGAGGAGTGATAGTGACATGCCCAGATTCTCCTATACAAACACCAATTTTCCCTGTTAAAAAAACAGGTTGTAATGAATGGAGGTTTGTACAGGACCTCCAAGCAGTCAATACAGCAGTTAGACAAAGAGCCCAAATGTCCCAAACCCGCACACAATCCTCTTATCTATACCAGACGATAGTAAATGGTTCACTGTTGTGGACCTAGCTAATGCCTTTTTCAGTATTCCAGTGCATAAGGCTAGCCAGTATTCATTTGCCTTTCAATTTGAGGGAAAACCTTATACATTCACACGATTGTGTCAGGGTTATTGTGAATCTCTATAAAGATTTATTATTTATAAGGATGCCCTCAGCCTAGCACCACTCCAGTTATCAGAGGGCAGTGTGCTATTACAGTATGTTGATGATTTACTTCTGGCCACACCCACCCCAGAACAGTGTGAAAGACATTGCTTGTGCTTACTCATGCACTTAGCCAAGACTGGCCACCAAGCCAGCAGGTCAAAGTTACAATTTGTATAGCCAGTAGTAAAATTCTTGGGTCACATGTTTTCTAGAGAAGGGAAGGCATTGGCCACTGACTGTTCATCAGCCATCGCTCGCATTCCAAAGCCTACCATCAATCGCCAGCTGCTTTCATTTCTGGGAACATACTCATACTGCCGCACCTTCATTCCTAATTACGCACAATTGGAAGCCCCATTGAGAGCTATAGTCTCAACAGAGGGATCTCAAACCAAGGTGGAATGGACCCCAGAGGCAGAGGAAGTGTTTGTGGGGTTAAAACAGTCCCTCCAAACCATACCCACCTTAGGTATACCAAATCCAGACAAGCCATTCACCCAGACAGTTGACAGTTCTCCTGCAGAAGCATGGAGACAGAAATAGGCCAGTTGCTTACTATTCCTGCAAACTAGACCCGGTGGCCGCAGGCTACTGGCTGTACAAATTGTAACTTTGACCAATTTTCCAGGGAAAATTGGTGTTTGTATAGGTGAATAAGGGCATGTCACTATCACTCCTGCATCCAGGAGGTCTTTGAACACTGGTTTAATGCCTTTTATGGCTTCTGGTTTCAGGGCATACTGACTTTGCTTGGGCCTGTAATCAGACTTGGGTGTGATTTTTACTGGTACTACCCCTTTAATCAACCCTACATCATTCTTCCCTCATGCCCACAACACATTAGGAACCCTTTTTAGAAGGGGGGACTCAGGAAGAGGAATGGAAGCCTGTTCCTGCCATCCCCTGTGTTCTTCTACCACCTCTACATGTCTTGTAACCTTGAGGGTAAATTGCACCTTTTGTCTTCTTATTCGCGTACAGCTATTTACCTCCTCTCCCTGCTCATTAATTTTCCATGTACCTTCCTGTTCTGCTCTTATCCAAGGCCCCAAATTTTCCCATTTGAGGCCTCTCGGTTTTGTGATTGACACATCAGATGTTGGTGGCACTCCCACTGCAGCCCCCATAAGTAAACCAGATAAATACGATGCCTCTCTAGAGATGTCGGGGTTTTTTATTGCAAGGCATGCTATATTTCAATAGCATTCCCCCTTATAACCAGGCTAAAATAGCATTCCTTACCTCTCGTCTAACCAACAAAACTTTAGGGCTACTGCCATCTGCGAGAACTTACAAGTGGCTACTTACGAAGATTTTATTGCACAATTCAAAGCCATGTTTGATCACCCACATGAGGGAAGAGCATGGGGAGAAATGCTTACTAAACTCTGTCAAGGCAACTGTTCTGTGTCAGATTATGCCTGCGAATTCCATACCATTGCTGCTGTTAGTGGGTGGAATGAAGCAGCCCTGATTGTCACTTTCCGGAACAGTCTGAACACATAGGCATTGCATGAACTGGCTTCCAGGGATGATGAGCTTAACCTCGATCAGCTGATAGCCCTAGCTATCCATCTTGACTGTTTTTGTGGGAACGAAGACTGCGTAGAGATAACAGTACCCGCTTAACTTATACCACTCCGGTAACTAGAGTAAATCCCAGACAAGAGACTGCAGCAGAGCCTATGCAATGTGATTCTTTACACCTGACAGAGGAGGAAAGGTGACACCGTTTTCAGGAGGGACTATGTCTGTACTGTGGGTCTTCAGTACACGTTATCAGGGAGTGTCGTCTTAGACCCAAGAGGTCTACTGCCTTGTCCCATAGAGGAGACATGAACAACAAACCCCATGCCACGGTATGGATCAAACCCATTAAAAATGGTAATGAAGTCTTTTATGTTACCTGTCTATGTTAGGCCTCACACTCCCTCCTTTCTGTTTACAGCCCTGATTGACTCCGGAGCAGAAGGCAATTTTATCCACGCCTGCCTGGTTGAAGATTTAAACATCCCCGTAGAGCCCTTACCTAAGACCCTTCGTCTAGCCGCTATAGACGGGTCTTCAGTAGGGCCTGGTTCTATCACTCTTCACACTACACCAGTCAGACTCACCACTAGCGCCCTTCACTCAGAACTCATCTCACTACTGGTATTAGAAGCCTCGTCCTTCCCAATTATTCTTGGCCTTCCATGGTTGGAACAACATGACCCTAACATATCATGGTCTCAAAGGGAGATCACTCATTGGTTGTCTCAGTGTCAGAAGGATTGTATGATGTTATCTGCAGTGAACCTGTGTTCCACCTCCATAGAAAGCCCGGCTGTTTACCCCACCTTTACTGTTCCTCAAGAGTACCAGGATCTCGCTGTGGTGTTCAGTAAACAAAGAGCTACCTTGTTGCCCCTGCACCGAACATATGATTGTTCCTTTGATCTCCTGCAGGCAGCCATGTTACCAAAATCCCACATATATCCCCTATCCCAAGAAGAGGAGAAAGCCATGGACACTTACATCAGTGAAGCACTAAGTCAAGGCTTCATTCAACCTTACATAGGAAGGTTTACATAGGAAACTTTGTGATGGTATACATCGACGACATCCTCATAAACTCCCAGGATCTGGAATCTCATATGACACATCTGTTCTGTTCTAAAGAAACTCCTGGACAATGGACTGTATGTGAAATGAGAGAAATGCAAGTTCCATCTCACTACTATGCCCTTCTTGGGATATATAATCAGCTAGAGCAGTATCACCATGGATGACAAAAAGATAGAGGCCATTTTCACTTGGCCCACACCCACCACAGTCAAGAAGCTCCAGAGTTTCCTCGGCCTTGCAAATTTCTACAGACACTTCATCAGGAACTTCAGCAGCATTGCAGCTCCTCTTACAGCCCTATTTAAAGAAGCAGCAACCAGACTCCACTGGAGCCAAGAGGCTGAGCGAGCATTTAAACAGCTGAAGGAAGCATTTACTACTGCTCCTTTCCTTCGACATCCTGACCTGTCTATTCCTTTTGTGGTGGAGGTAGACGCCTTGAACATAGGCATAGGGGCTGTTCTATTTCAAAGACAGAAGGATTCTAAACTACATCCTGTGGCGTATTTTTCCCAAAAGCTATCCCTAGCTGAATGTAACTATGGAATAGGTGAATGAGAACTGTTAGCCATCAAACTGGCTTTAGAAGAATAGAGGCACTGGTTGGAGGGGGCCAACCATCCTTTTTTTTAGTGATCACCGGAACTTAAAGTATAGCTGGTTGGCCAAACGATTGAACCCCCGTCAAGCCCATTGGTTGTTGTTCTTTTCTAGATTCGATATCAGGATTATGTATTGCCCAGGGTCCTGCAATACTAAAGCAGATGCCCTGCCCCGCATTCACCTAGGGGAGACAGAGGAGGACTCTAATAACCAAGAAAATATCCTTCCTGCCTGGGTACATTTGGCATCCATACGTTGGGAGATAGACAAAGAAATTGAGCAAGCCTTGCAAGGTACCAACATCCCCCGAGTTTGTCCTGCAGGGAAATGTTATGTACCAGTGTCATGGCAGGATAAGCTGTTAACCTGGGCTCATTCTTCACTCGCTATGGGACATCCCGGTGAAACTGGTGTATTGGTGGGAGACTATCACTAGCGATGTACACAGGTATGTGTCTTCCTGTTCTGTATGCTGCCAAAGTAAAACCCCTAAGACCCTACCTGCAGGAAAACTCATGCCAATCCCCACTCCTGAAAGACCCTGGTCCCATATAGCCGTGGATTTTATCACTGACCTACCCTGCTCAAATGGCAATACTACCATACTTGTGGTAGTAGACCGGTTCCCCCGGGGTGTACATTTCATTGCATTTCCAGGATTGCCCACAGCTCTTCAAACTGAAGAGGCCCTGTTCAACCAGGTGTTCCTCATCTTTGGCATCCCAGAGGACATTTTGTCAGACAGAGGTCTGCAATTCATGGCCCATGTGTGGTCAGCTTTCTTTGAGCACATAGGAGTTGCCATTAGCCTTACATCTGGTTACCACCCTCAGTCCAACGGCCAATGTGAATGAACCAATCAAGAACTAAGCAAGTTCTTGCACTGTTTTTGTTTACATAATCCCTTAGGTTGGTACACCTTCCTTTCTTGGGCAGAAATAGCCCAAAACTCACTTGTGAGTTCTTCCACTGGTATAACACCTTTTGAGTGCTTCCTAGGTTACCGGCCCCCAATGACTTGCTATTACTTGAAGCATATTGCCAAAGTGGTAAAACAGCTGGTTTTTCCAAACATAAACTGTTTTCGATTAAAATCCGTGGTACAGTGTGTATTGTTATACATTACATTACAGTAAAAACAGCATGTTTAGCCATGAATCTGTGTATAAGTCAATTAGACTGCTTGAAAATGTTATTTTGTACTGGGCAGAAGTGAAAGAAGAGAGCTGCTATTACTTACAATGACTATATTTCAGACATAGTAAAACAGTTTTCACTTGCACAAAATATTTCAGATAAAATAAATGATACAACGTGGTTTCCTATGTTTTAAATATTGGTCAAAAACAGTATGTCTTGCATTGCAACAGAGTATAAGTTGATTTTAAGCTTTGGAAAGACTTTTTCCTACCAGGCAGAAGTGAAAGAACTGAGATGCTATTACTTGCTTCATATTGCAAATGTGGTAAAACAGCTGGTTTTCACTTGCACAAACTGTTTTGAGTTAAAAAAAAACATGTTACAACATGTTTTCTTATGCATTACATTTTGCTTAAAAACAATATGTCTTGCATTGAAACAGTATAAGTGGATTTTAAGCTTTGGAAAAACTTTCCTACTGGGCAGACTTGAAAGAACTGAGTTGCTATTACTTGCAACATGTTGCAACTCTGGTAAAACAGCTGGTTTTCACTTGGACAAACTTTTTTCAGTTAAATTACGTGTTAAAAAGTGATTTCCTATGCATTACATTTTGGTTAAAAACAATATATCTTGCATTGAAATAGAGTATAAGCTGATTATAAGCTTTGGAAAGACTTTCCTACTGAGCAGACAAGAACAAAATTAGTTGCTATTACTTGCAACATATTGCAAATGTGGTAAAACAGCTGGTTTTCACTTGCACAAACATTTCTCTGTTAAAATAAATGTTACAATGTGTATTCTTATGCATTACATTATCATAAAAACTGTATGTCTGGCCAGGAATCTGGGTATAAGTCAATTACAATGCTTGGAAACGCTGTTTTGTACTGGGTAGAAGTGAAAGAAGAGAGTTGTCATTACTTACAATGAGTATATTGTAAACATGGTAAAACACTTTTCACTGGGACAAAATATTTCAGATAAAATAAGTGTTACAACATGGTTTCCTATGCATTACATTTTGATTAAAAACAATATGTCTTGCATTGAAAGAGAGTATAAGTTCATTATATGCTTTGGAAAAAAAATTTCATAATGGGTAGACATGAATGAACTGAGTTGTTATTAATTGCACCATATTGCAACATACGTGGTAAAACAGCTGGTTTTCACTTGCACAAACATTTTTCAGTTAAAATACGTGGTTAAAAACAACATGTCTTGCATTGAATGTAAGGGTTGTTGCCAGGCTGAGGCCCCCTCTGGCCACCAGTGTTCCATGCCCGTACCATCTCCTTTTTGGGATTTGTTGTCTCCCACAATAAATTGTGCATGGACCCCGCCAAGGTGCAGGCTGTAGAGAACTGGCCTAGACCCACCTCGGTGCATCTGGTCCTACACTTCCTGAGCTTCGCAAATTTTTATCGCAGGTTCATTAAGAACTTTAGCACAGTTGCAGCCCCACTGATCACGTTGACCAGGAAGGCGTCAGGTCAGTTCTGCTGGTCCACCGAGGCCCAGCAAGCGCTTGATGAACTGAAATGCCGTCTGATCAAGGCCCCTATCCTGCAGCTCCCTGATGCCAAGCTTCTGTTTCTCCTTGATGTGGATGCATCTGAGGTGGGCGTTGGTGCAGTTCTGTCCCAACAGTCCAGAGAGGACAAAAAACTGCATCCCTGTGCCTACTTCTCTTGATGACTGTCCCCAGCGGAACGGAACTACAACGTGGCCGACCGTGAATTAATGGCAGTCAAGCTTGCGCTCGAGGAACGGAGGCATTGGCTGGAGGGGGCAAAACACCCCTTCCTGGTCTGGATGGACCACAAAAACTTGGCCTACATAAAGCAGGCCAAACAATTTAATCCATGCCAGGCCAGATGGGGACTGTTGCCCTTTTGCCCAGTTTGATTTTATCATATCTTACCGGCCAGGCACTAAGACCATAAAACTGGATGTCCTCTTTTGGCAGTGGGAATCCTCGCTGTCTTCTGCTTCGCCCTCAACTGTTATCCCTGGGGCCCGTGTCATAGTGCCAATCCAGTGGGTGGTTTAGAAGGCAGTACGTCAGGCTCTCCTTACTGAACCAGACCCGGGTGGAGGCCCGCCGGGGCAGCTGTATGTCCCTAAGGCGGTTAAAGCTCAGGTCCTCGAGTGGGGACATGCATCCCCCTTTTCTGCGCACCCAGGAGTCACACGGATGCTTGAGTTTCTCTGTCAGTGGTTTTGGTGGTCCCGCATGGAACCTGACATCCGAGCGTTTGTGAACTCCGGTCGCACCTGTGCTCAGTGCAAGGACCCCAGGACAAGGCCCACTGGTCTGTTGCACCTACTGGCTGTGCCTTTGCACCCTTGGTCTCACCTGTCACGTGACTTTATTACAGGGCTGCCCCCATCAGGAGGCAACACAGTGTTTTTGGTGGTCGTAGATAGGTTCTCTAATGCTGGCCACTTCTTTGCACTGCCTAAACTGCCATCGGCGAAGGAGACAGCCAAGTTATTGCTTACCCAGGTGGTCTGTCTTCATGGGCTGCTTAGTGACAGTGTCAAACCGCAGGCCTCAATTCACCAGCCAGTTCTGGGGGGGCCTTCTGTCGGTTGTTGGGGGCGGAAGCTAGCTTGTCCGGCTTTCACCCCAATTCAACAGCCAGACCGAAAGAATTAATCAGGACTTTGAGCGTACCCTCCGCTGTCTGGCCTCTTGGTCCGAGCACCTATTATGGGTGGAGTTTGCCCACAACACCCTGTAGCACTCCTCCTTAAGCATGTCACCATTCGAGTGCTAGTATGGTTATGCTCTGCCCATGTTTCCTGACCAAGAGGCTGATGTGGGTGTTTGGTCCACTGAGCAGACAGTCAGGTGCTGCCGTTTTGCCTGGTGACAGGCACACAGGGCTCTTTTTGTCTGCCGCTGCTGCTCAGAAATGTTATGCCAATAAGAGATGGTGACCGGCGCCAACTTACCAGCCTGGGCAGCGGGTTTGGCTCTCGGCCAAGGACCTGCCTTTGCGTGGGAATCCCCGCAAACTCGCTCCTGGGTAAATTGGGCCGTTCAAGGTCCTTTGCCGCGTTAACCCTGTCACTTATTGGCTTCCCCCATCGTTGAGGGTCCACCCCCCTTTTCACATGTCTCGGCTTAGGCCTGTTTTGTGCTTGTTGGGCCCCTCTGAACCGCCGGGTCTGCGCATGGTGTACATGGTCAAGCGTCTCTTGGACAACTGGTGGGTTCATGCTGGTGTCCAGTATTTGGTGGACTGGGAGGGATATGGGCCCGAGGAGCAGTCCTGGGTCCCCTCCCGTCACATTCTGGACCGTGACCTCATTCGGGATTTTCGGCGGGATCATGCAGCTGGCCTTGGGACATCAGGAGCCGCCCCTTCCAGGGGGGTCCTGTAAGGGTTGGTGTCAGGCCAAGGCCTCCCTCTGGTGGCTGGAGTCAGGCACACCACTAATCAGGCTTCACACCCAGCAGCTGGGATAGTCCTTATATAAGCCCAGTGACCCAGTCATTCACTGCTCGGTCTTTTACTAAAGTTTTGAGCCAAGCTCCTAGCCAGTAACTTTGGGTATCGAGGTCTGTGTGTCCTTGTGCTATGCCTCTTTTCTACTCTGTGAGGGTGTCTGTTTTTACACGTCCCCTCCCTTCTCCAGTTTTCTCCTCTTGAGTTTGTCTCTCTCCCAATGCTTCCATTTGCCATTCAAGTTCCTCCCTGTTTTCTGGTTTTGTTTGGGAAGTTTTAGTTTGGTTTTCCCCAGTGCATTGGGGTTGCCATTTCTTTCCGTGGCATCCTTTTTCTCCCTTTTTCCACGCTTGGCATGGTGGTTAGTTTTTTTCCTTTTGTTTTACTTGATCCAAGCTCTAACTGTTCTGCACACAGGCCCACCATTGTTAGAGCATGGTTGCTCACCCAGTTGGCTATTGGTGTCATCACCTAGCTGACCTACTGCTTGCAAAATATTGCAAATGTGGTAAAACAACTGGGTTTCAGTTGAATGAACTGTTTTCAGTTCTGATTTTTAAACAAAATGTAATGCACAGGAAACCATGTTGTAAAGTATTTTTAACTGAAAGTTTGTAAAAGTAAAAACCACCTGTTTTACCAAGTTTGCAATATGTTGCAAGTAATTGCAAGTCTGTTCTTTCACTTTTTCCCACTATGAAACACACTTTCCAAGCATTGTAATCAATTTGTAATCTGTTACAATGCAAGATATACTGTTTTTAACCAAAATGTAATTCATAAGAAAGCTCCATGTACCATGTATTTCAACTGAAAACAGATTATTAAAGTGAAAATAAACTGTTTTTCAATGTGCACATTGCAAGTTCTTTCAAATTTGATTGTATGTGCAACTCTGTTCTTTCAAATTTGCCCACTATGAAACACCTTTTCCAAGCATTGTAATCAACTTATGCTGTTTTTAATCAAAATGTGATGCCTTGTAAGTGAAAACTGTTTTACCACATTTGCATTTTGCTGATTGTAAGCATTTGTAAGTCTGTTCTTTCAAATTTGCCCAGTATGAAACTCCTTTTCCAAGCATTGTAATCAACTTATACTCTGTTTCAGTGAAGTATATACGGGAGGATATACTGTTTTTAAACAAAATGTAATGCTTTGTAAGTGTGGTGTAAGTGAAAACTGTTTTACCACGTTTGCATTACGCTGATTGTATGTGCAACTCTGTTCTTTCACCTTTGCCCACTATGAAACTCCTTTTCCAAGTATTGTAATCAACTTATACTCTGGTTCAGTGTAAGATATACTGTTTTTAATCAAAATGCATAAGAAAATTCTTGTAAGATGTATTTCAACTTAAAAAAGATTATTCAATTGAAAAAAAAACTGTTTTTCAATGTGCAACTTGCAAGTTCTTTCACGTGTACACAGTACAAAACAGCGTTTCCACGCATTGTAATCGACTTAGATTCTTTGTCAGAGCAAGATATACTGTTTTTAACTAAAATGTAATGAGTAAGAAAACACCGTGTGACATTTTGTTTTACTGAAAACAGTTTGTGGCAGGGAAAACCAGGTGTTTTACCACGTTGAAGTATGCTGCAAGTAATAGCAGCACGGTTCATTCATTTCTGAAAGGAGGAAATAGTCATTGCAAAGCTTATAATCACCTTATACTCTGTTTCAACTCATCATATTGTTTTTAATCAGAAAGGAATGCATAGGAGAACACGTTGTAACACTTATTTAAAAATAAATTCTTATTGTGTAAGTGAAAACTGTGGTGGAAATTCAATGAAACGGGGAGTCAGATGTGGATAATAAGTAAAAAGGTTTTAATAGAAAAGAGATTCCACAGAGTGTGGGGCTCACTACCAAGAGAAGCCCCGAGTCATACAGAGCGTTGCTTAATATACAATTCTAACTGTATGCTTTGACCAATCACGGACTTCCTGCCTCTTTTTGCTATGGCTCATATTCCAATCAGCTTTAAGCGTTGCTTATCTCTTCAGGCCAGCTGGTAACAGTCTGCTTGGGTGTCGTTTCTTCTTTGCAGGCAATAAAACAATTGCAGGCAATAAAACAAGAGAGACATTTCCTGCTTATCTGATCTATTGTCACACACCCTTAACGTTCTTTGCTTACACAAGCATTTTCCCTAGGGAACACAATACTGCTGACTGTATGTGAATCACTGAAGCATATAGTATTTCTTTTACATTTCCCCCCTTTGATTCTCATACAATCATTGACTAAAACCTTCAATTATTATGGTAAAAACATGGAAGTTAACTGGAAGTCATCCTTGTCCCAACATAAGTATGTGTCATATCCGCGATATGAAGAATTCTTTCCTGCACAATTAATTACGTCACATAAGTCAAAAGTCCAGGCAGTAGAACTGCACACCATGTAGTCCAATTCTACTCCTCCATACTTTTGTATACACCAATCTTTAGATGTAATGACACTGATGCGTGATAGTATCAGGCTGATCCACAGGAGGTGCTGCATCTTGCTAGTCCTGCGGTGGCGTTTCTGGTGCCTTTTTACAATGCGTGTGATGCACCCATGTCGCTCTTCCATCGGTCTTGACGGCGGTGTTAGTCGTCAGTAGCACTTGGAATGGTCCTCTCCACCTGGGCTGGTTCCACCGCTTCCTTCTGAAGTCCTTTATCAGCACCCAATCACCTGGTTGATGGGTGTGGAGTGGAGTATTCGTCACCTCGGGAAGGACTGCCTTCACCTGCTTAGACACATGGGAGAGATATTTGTGCAGAGACACACAATACTGCAAAAGTGATTCATTGATCAGGTTAGTATCCCAATCGGGCGGTCCTGTCCCCGTGTTGGGAGGCCGTCCAAACACTATCTCAAAAGCTGATAGCCCTGTTCGCGCCTGCGGTCTGGTTCGACATTGCCACAGAACGAGGGGAAGGCATTTTACCCAATTCATGCCTGTTTCCTGCGTTAATTTAGCTAGACCCCCTTTAATGGTGCCGTTTGTCCGTTCTACTGCCCCTGCACTAGCAGGGTGATAGCTGCAGTGTTTTCTCATATCTACCCCTAGGTATTTGGTCAGAGCCTTTAGCCCCAACGTGGACACTCATTGTGGCAACCCCCACCGGGGAATAATTTCTCTCAGTAGCGCTTTTGCTACTGCATCACTATCTTGTTTTCCCGTTGGGAAGGCCTACACCCACTTGCTAAACATGCACACACACACAAGCATGTATCTCTTCCCTTCTGCTGGTGTTAGTTCTACAAAATCTATTTGCTAATGTTGAAATGGCTCACTAGGCGGCGGGTGTCCGGCGGGTGCGTGTTTGGTATGATTGTCTCCGTGTGGTGTGTTTTGTGCACATACCAAGCATCGGGAACAAAAATTTTTGGTGTGTGTGTTTATTCCTGGTGCATACCAATGTCTCGTTCTACTCTCCACTATCCCCCCTTTGCTCATGTGACTCCTCCCATGAGCAATCTCAATTAGTCCTTTCATATAAGCTGTGGGGAGACAGGGTTTGTTCGTATCTGGGTGTACCCATATCCCGCCTATTTGTTTACACCCCCCTTTTTTCCATTTCACATAATCTTGTGGAGTGGCTTGTTTTTGGATATCCTTGGTAGATATTCTGGTTTCGGTATCTGCTTGTGCCATTTGTGTATGGAGCGGTTGTAACGCTGTGAGTTGAGCTACTTTATCTGCATAAGCATTCCCTTTTGACACGATGTCATCCGCCTTTGTGTGTGCAGCGCACTTTATAATTGCTACTTCCTTTGGTAGTTGAATTGCTTCCAACAGCTCTGCTACTAGGCGGTGGTTCTTTATCTTTGCTCCTGAGCTGGTGAGAAAGTTGCGATATCTCCAAATGGCCCCAAAGTCATGTGCTACTCCCCACGCGTACCGGGAATCGGTCCAGACGTTCACGGTCTTGTCTTATGCTAGTTTACACGCATGTATGAGTGCAGCAAGTCCAGCTGCCTATGCTGAGTAATTAGATGGGAGTGGTTCTGCTTTCACCACTTCTGTGTGTGACACAACAGCATATGCTGCTCGATTAGTGCCTTGAGAGTCATGTTTGGCTGAACCGTCCACAAACAATTACAGGTCTGCATTAAGTATTGGTTCCTCCTTTAAATCTATTCTGGGAGATGTTGCAATTTCTAATACCTGTTGGCAGTCATGGGGCTCTCCCTCCTCCTCTGTAGGCAATAGAGTGGAGGGGTTTAGAGTTGTGCATCGTTTCACAGTAACATTTGGCATGTCTAATAAGGCAGTGTGGTACCTAAGCCATCGCTGAGTGGACAAATGTGCCACCTTTTGATCTTGCAGTATTCTTGGCACTGCATGGGGCACATGTAGGGTAAGCTTGGCGTATCCTACTATATCTTTGGAAGCCATTAGTGCCTTCTCGGCGGCTGCCACAGCTCTTACACATAGAGGTAGGCCTGCTGCGACTGTGTCTAATTTTCCTGAGAAGTAGGCCACCGGCCTTTGTTTGTCCCCATGTTTTTGTGTCAATACACTTGTAATATATTGCCCTTTAACATCCACTGTCTGTTCAAATGGTTTATTTGGGTCTGGGATGCCTAACGCTGGCATGACTTGTAACAGCTGTTTCAGTGTTGTGAAGGCCGTCTCAGCTTCCGGTGTCCATTCCGGCTGTGAGGAATTTTACCCTTTGGTCGGTATTATATCTCTGAGTGGTCCCTCATGTTCTGCATAGGATGGTATAAATGTCCTACAATAGGAACACATTCCTAAAAAGGACAACAGTTGTTTTTTCGTCATGGGCTTTGGTATAGTCAAAATGGCATTCACTCGGTCTTTAGTCAGCATGCGCGTTTGTTCAGTGATGTCATGTCCTAAAAAATGCACTTGCTGCTTACAAAACTGTAATTTGGATTTGGATGCCTTATGGCCTTCCCCTGCTAAATGATGTAGCAGTGCCACCTTGGCTTGTTTACACACTTCTCATGTTCTCCCGCAAATCAAAAGATCATCAACATATTGCAGCAAGGCTATTCCCTCAGGGAGTTCTAAAGCCTCTAGGCTTCGATGTAAGGCGGCATTGTAAATGGTTGGTGATTCACAATACCCCTGACACAATCTCGTGAATGTGTATGGCTTTCCTTCAAAAGTGAAAGCAAACCAAAATTGGCTATCCTTGTGCACAGCTACGCTAAAGAAAGCGTTGGCCAAATCAACTACACTGAACCACTTACTGTCTGGTGGGATCTGAGAGAGAATGGTGTGCGGGTTTGGAACTTCTGGGGCTCTAGGGTGTACTGCCACGTTGACAGCCTGCAAATCCTGCACAAATCTCCATTCATCTCTCCCTGGCTTCTTAACTGGGAAAATTGGAGTACGTACTGGTGAGACTGGGCATGGTACGATAACTCCTGCTCGTTTTAATGATTGGAACACAGGCCTGATACCCTCCACTGCCTCTGGTTTTAGAGGGTATTGGTGCTGGTGTGGTCTGTAATCAGATTTTGGGGTGATGTGGACAGGCTCACATCCTTTTATTAAGCCCACATCATTTTTTCCCTGTGCCCATAACCCTGCAGGAACTGTTTTCAGTTCCTCTTCCTCTTCCTCTGAGAGGGTAACAGAGGCTGCCATAATTATCATATTTGGACTTACAAGCTCGACCCCCCTTTTGCAATTTAGCCTATATGGGGTTGGCATTTTCCACACGTCTATGCTCGGGCTGTACATAATTTTACACTGGGGTTCTTTTATCTAATCAGTTGCGCTCAACACGTGTTTTGTCCACAACCCTACTCTCTGCCAGTCTGGGTCAACATGTGCGCTAGCCAGTGACACATGAGGTGCTGCATGTGAGATTGAATATAAAGATTTCTGTTTATCTGAGAGCTGCACCACTCCTGCAGCCCACTTGCAGTCCCACGCTATGGCTGTGATAATCAAACTGTCGCTGCCTCCTAAGTCAACTTTCTGTTCAAATTCAACGTCACATCCCTCATGGACCTTCATTGTGCAGTGAATAGAGTTACTTTGTTTAATTGTCAGCTCACCAGGTAGCGTGTTAGTAACTTCAGTCATAAAATGTGTAAGTACTTCCCCCGCAGTGCACTGCAATTCATACACATACAAAGGGGCTCCTGCCTCTAGCTGGACTCCCTGTGTAGGTGTTTCCCACGTAACAAATAACCCCTCTGGGTTGCTGCTAATTGTGCACCCAAGTTTACACATTAAATCTCTAGCTAACAAATTAATTGGACAGGTTTCTGATACCAAAAAACTATGTTTAAATTGACTGTTTCCTAAACTACATCGGAGAGGCTCGGACATCCTTTCATCAATGGGATGACCTCCCACTCCATTGTGGATTGTGGATTGTGGGATCCTGGTCTGTGCCCCGTCATATGAGTTATCCTCCTCCGGACAGTTTCTGGCAAAATGTCCAAGCTTTCCACAGTTGTAGCATTCCTGTTCTTTCATCCAATCAGTTTTCCCTCCTTTTCCTCTTCCTCTGCCTCTTCCGCGACCACGTCCCCTGCCACGACTATTTCCTCGTTGCCGGTGTGTAAATACCACAATGGTCAGTGTGGACACGCGTCAGATGGACGAGAAAGTCAGCGACGGGTTCGTCATCTTTCTGTTTGCATGATGCTATCATATCGGTGTTGATGGTGGTTGGATAGGCTGTTTCCACCCTTTCGATGAGTCCTCTTATCATCTCTCCGTATGGGCTATTCAGGTCAGGTTGGCCTTGGGGCGGTGCATTCCACTCAGGCAGGTGGAGACGGACATCTCCATCCACCCAGTTTCTGTCAATGCGGTTATACTGTGGTCCGAGTCGAATCATCAACAACCGTCTCAGTTCAGCCTGTGTTGGTCTGCAGGACTGCATGAATGCCATCAGTTCTTGTCCGAAGCGTCGTCCGCCGATGTCACCTGGCTTGCTCAGGCCGTCGGCCGCTTTCATGATGTCATCTGCAGTCCAGTGACGGTGGACCATAATCACTCCCTCAGGTCCCGACACTTCCACCATCGGGAACTGTGGGGCATAGCCTACCTCAGGCTCTGCAGATGGCTTTATAGTGGCGTGACTTCGAGTGCGATGAGCCACTGGTGAGGTTATTGCCTCCAGTTGTCATCTTATTTCGTCATATGGAGACGGCTTTGGTGTTAATGAAGTCCCTGGTTGGGGATAAGGAGGTGGATTTGCTAGCGCTTGTGGTTGCTGAATCAGCTGGGGGGCTCTCGGCGGGGCGGCATCGAGGTCAGGATCAGCTAAGGAAACACACTGAGACACTTCATTATTACATTTTCTATGCCCTACCTGTTGCTTCTGCCTTTTCTCAGCTTCTTCTAAACACATTTTTGCCTTTTCCAGCATGTCTTCACTGTTCTCAACAAAATATTTCCGCGCTTTCTTATCAGCTTCCCTAGGCTTAACCTTAACTCTTTCAATTAATTTTAACAGGTATGCAACACTTAGAGTCCCTGAGGCATTAAAACCGTAATATTTAATCCAAAATGGGACATGTTTGTTTACATGTTCCCCGTAGTCCTTATTCATTTGAAAGAGTAGGCTACTGGAGAACTTGTCCTTACTGAATTTGTACTCCTTACTGTTGCCCGCACCCATAATAATAATAATAATAATAATAATAATAATATTGATAATTAATTTTTTTTTTTTTGCCGGATCCAGGCAACAAAAGAACAAAGGAAACGTACCTACTCTCTACAATTTTCCTATTCTTATCTTATTATCCACACCATCTACCCCCAATATGGATTAGTTCCGCTCCAGCAAATCGTGCTAGTATACTGAGTCCACTCCTTTCCCTGCGGGGTGTTCTGTCGGCCCGGGCCTATTTCTTACACTAGTACGTCTACTCAGTGTGCCTATTCTCTTAGGCTGGCGGAGTCCCAGACTCCGGAGTCCTCTAGACCCTATTTTTAAGCCCTAGTATCTCATATACTATGCTACATTACAGACCCACCCCATGGTAGACTGAGGCGGATCACTACATCACTTTCTTCTAGGATAAAATTACTGAACTTCACCACTTACTTTCTGTTCGTTAGATCAGGCGGAGCACACCACCGGAGTCAAGCGGGACGTCACTCCCTGGTTAGGTACTTTCCCGTATTCTTGTGGGTTTCCCTCTTTCTCCAGCTCAGTTTTCTCTCTGAGGAGCGTCCTCGAAGTTTAGTCACCACCGCCATATAGTATTTCCTTTACAAAACTCATTTACCTCTTTCGCATTATGCTGACTGTATGTGCAACTCTGTTGTTTCAAATTTGCCCACTATGAAACTCCTTTTCCAAGCATTGTAATCAACTTATACTCTGTTTCAGTGTAAGATATACTGTTTTTAATCAAAATGCATAAGAAAATTCTTGTAAAATGTATTTCAACTTAAAAAAGATTATTGAAGTGAAAATAAACTGTTTTTCAATGTGCAACTTGCAAGTTCTTTCACGTGTGCACAGTACACAACAGCGTTTCCACGCATTGTAATCAACTTAGATTCTGTGTCAGAGCAAGATATACTGTTTTTAACCAAAATGTAATGCATAAGAAAACTCCTTGTAAAATGTATTTCAACTTAAAGCAGATTATTCAAGTGAAAATAAACTGTTTTTCAATGTGCACATTGCAAGTTCTTCCCCGCCACAAACTGCTTTCAGTGAAACAAAATGTCACACTGTTTTCTTATGCATGACATTTGGGTTAAAAACAGTATAACTTACACTGAAACAGAGTATAAGTTGATTACAATGCTTGGAAAAGGAGTTTCATAGTGGGCAAATTTGAAATAACAGTTACAAATGCATACAATCAGCAAAATGCAAATGTGGTAAAACAGTTTTCACTTACACTACACTTACAAAGCATTACATTTTGGTTAAAAACAGTATATCCTCCAGTATATACTTCACTGAAACAGAGTATAAGTTGATTACAATGCTTGGAAAAGGTGTTTCATAGTGGGCAAATTTGAAAGAACAGAGTTGCACATACAATCAGCATAATGCAAACGAGGTAAAACAGTTTTCACTTACACAATAAGAATTTCTTTTTAAATAAGTATTACAACGTGTTCTCCTATGCATTCCTTTCTGATTAAAAACAATATGACGAGTTGAAACAGAGTATAAGGTGATTATAAGCTTTGCAATGACTATTTCCTTCTTTCAGAAATGAATGAACCGTGCTGCTATTACTTGCAGCATACTTTAACCTTGTAAAACAATTGGTTTTCCCTGCCACAGACTGTTTTCAGTAAAATAAAACGTCACACAGTGTTTTCTTATTCATTACATTTTTGTTAAAAACAGCATATCTTGCTCTGACACAGAATCTAAGTCGATAATGTGTGGAAACGCTGTTGTGTACTGTGCAGACGTGAAAGAACTTGCAAGTTGCACATTGAAAAACAGTTTATTTTCACTTGAATAATCTTTTTTAAGTTGAAATACATCTTACAAGAATTTTCTTATGCATTCTTATGAATTTTCTTATGCATAAAATGTAAATGTCTAGTTTTACAACTCTAAGCACAACGAAACAGCATTTCCATCTATTGTAATCAGCTTATACACTGTTTCAGTGCAATACTTTCTTATTCATTACATTTTGGTTAAAAACAGTATATCTTGCTCTGACACAGAATCTAAGTTGATTACAATGCGTGGAAACGCTGTTTTGTACTGTGCACACGTGAAAGAACTTGCAAGTTGCACATTGAAAAACAGTTTATTTTCACTTCAATAATCTTTTTTAAGTTGAAATACATCTTACAAGAATTTTCTTATGCATTTTGATTAAAAACAGTATATCTTACACTGAAACAGAGTATAAGTTGATTACAATGCTTGGAAAAGGAGTTTCATAGTGGGCAAATTTGAAACAACAGAGTTGCACATACAGTCAGCATAATGCAAAAGAGGTAAATGAGTTTTGTAAAGGAAATACTATATGGCGGTGGTGACTAAACTTCGAGGACGCTCCTCAGAGAGAAAACTGAGCTGGAGAAAGAGGGAAACCCACAAGAATACGGGAAAGTACCTAACCAGGGAGTGACCAGGTTTACGGAGGGAGTGTCCTCATAGGACAACGACGCCTCTCTGAAAGCCCCCCCAAGGGAGAATCCCCATGGAGGACCAGCTCCACCTGCCTCTCAAAGGCATTCAGGTCCAGGACACTGCAGTCCCTTACTCACCTAACTGACACACACACATACAAACAAGGAGACATTTGGAAGCAGGGGCCGTATCGTGACAGTATGTAAGTAGGATTGCTGAGCTTGTGAAACATTTACATTTACATTTACGGCATTTAGCAGACGCTCTTATCCAGAGCGACTTACAAAAGTGCTTTGTCATTTACTCATAGAATATATCCAAGTACAGTATAGTAGGTTAGAATTAAACATACCAATGAACTAGAATACTGTAGAATACAGGGATGAATGCTGATACCTAGAAGTGCAAAATACATAAGGTCTATCTTAAACAATGATAAATGCTATAAACAATAAGTGCTAGAGTTTGTTAAAAAGCATAAATGCCCTACAATAAGTATTTAAATTAGTCAGTCAATAAGGGAGCAGTGTCAGTTGTCCTTTAAATATTCTGCAAATAAATGGGTCTTCAGTCTGGGTTTGAAGACTGCAAAGGACTCTGCTGTCCGGACAGCAAGCGGGAGTTCATTCCACAATCTTGGAGCCAGGACAGAAAATAGTCTCGATGCTTGTGGTCCATGAGACCCGAAGCAAGGTATTTCAAGCCGAGCCGTACTTGAGGTTCGAAGTACTCGAGGTACAGATCGGGCTTTGACCATTGACCTCATGTATGAAGGGGCTGGTCCATGAAACCAATTTTAAACATCTTATGTGTAGTATAATGTACTCCATGCATTATTTTGTAGTGAATGCATTGTAGATTAGTGTTGCAGGTGTGGTTACAAACAAAACCACCCTCCCACTGCACGTGGCAGGCCAAACCACGTGACTCGGGGGAGGTGAGCGTTCCGTGACAGTGAGAGTCCACTAAGACCAAAACATAATTTCTTGCGACACTATCCAGCACTAATTTTTAAATTTGGCCCCTTGATTAGGTTGTGGACAATGCGTTTTGAAAGTAAACGCAGCTACTTCAAAAGGTGTGCCAGGCATTTGAAAAACTTTAAAAAATATCTGCCTAAATTTATCCAAAAGACAGAAGATGTTTCAGGCATGTTTCAGGCCAGCTGGACCTGGACGTTGTCAGCTTCTGCAAGTCAAAGACAGTTGTACCTTCTACCCCAACCTTTACAGTGATGCAATTAAACATGCAGTTAGAGAGTTTGGCTTTTCAGAACACAATACTAGTGTTTCCACAGAGGTGCAGTGTAAGGGTGCATCATATAAAAAAGGACATTTTCTTGTGTCAAAAAATGATGAGCACATGGAGTTTGGAGAACTTCTCATTATTTTAATTCAAAATGATGCATCTGTGTATTTTGTAATGGATATACATAACGCTGACGTTCATTTTGAATACCATCTGTACTTTGTGACAAAACACAGTTCAAGGCTGGAATGTCTTAACATTAACAACTTGGTAGATTTTTACCATCATACATTGTTAATGGGCACCAAGTCCTTCCACTGAAACACAGTGTATTGTCGAGGTAAACATGATCTGTGATGGAAACCATACTAAAAATTCACACATACTATGTAAGAAACGTATCACAAAATGAAAAGGTTTTTTTTATATATACACATACTTGATATCAGTGTAATGACAGTTTTTCCTTTTATTTGTACAGTAAGCAATCATCCATGATTCCAGAAATGACTGACTTGGGGCAAACATGGTTACACACCGCCATCAGTGAGGTCTTGCCTGACCTTCCAGAGATGATGAAGGATATTCTAGAAGAGACCTAACATTCCCTTGGGGTGGAGACATGATGATTTTAAGTTTACCGAGGAAGCCGATTTGCTGTCAGCATTGAGGCCAATTCAAGCCCGCAAAGTCCTGGCTGCTTGGAAGCTGAGCTGTATGTCAAAAGCAGTCATAGTAGCATGCATTCAAGTTAAATCTAAAATATAAAAGAATTCATATTATATTCTTAGAAATAATCTTCTGTGTATGTGTTTTTTTGCAGGCCAGACTGCTGAAACCAGTAGCTCTTCTGTTGGTGCCTCACCAGGACCACCTGCATTCTTGCAGTCACTTTCACCCAGAAATTCATCCTCAACCTCATCCAGCAGCTGCCAAAGCCCTGATATAGACTGGATGGATACCTTTATGACCCCATGGGATAAGTTCCCAGAGGAACTGATGCAGTCATTGGAGAGAGGAAAAAGTCCTAGTCCACGATTGCGAAAGGAAATTGTCCGTTGTAACGTTGAGTGTACGGGGATACATGATTACAAAACAAGGGCTGGGATAAATGAAGGCAAACAGGAGTATCAAGCTATAACAAGACTCTAGGAAAATGATATGTACGCATAGAGTCAAGAAACATTCACAATGAACAGCAACCACACAGTGATCAAGGCATGGTTTAAATGCATGAACTAAACGAGGGACAGGTGTTAAAAATTAAGCGTGGGTCGGAGAAAACGAAACTACGAAATGGAACTAAGGTACACAATACAGGGAAAAACACGGAAGCTGGGAGGGAGTAATCATGACATCTAGATTATGGTGCGTGAGTGAAAGAGTTTGGCGTAAGAAAAAGGAACTACTGAAGTTGCCAAAAAGATGGTAACAAAATATCCTATATCTCTGCAAGACATAACGGAGACGTGATCGGTCCAGGGTCTCACTCTCTAGTCAAGCAATTACAAAATAGGGTAGATAATTTGAAGTGATCTACAACCCCAAGAATAAGAAAACAAAAGCATTACACTAATGAGTCTGATACAGATGAGGTTCCTCCAGAACGGAGAGCAGCAATCCAGGATACATATGGGTGCATTAACTGGGATCTAAAATTCTTGCCTCTTGGAGAGAACCCAGAAAGACAACAGGAGAAGAAAGAATAACTGAAGATGATGTCTCAGCAATCCGATGCAAATTCACATGAGGTCAAACTTCTAATGAAGATGACTTTCTACATACAACGTAAACACGTAAACCACAGGAAAAATATAAAATACCTCAAGGATTAGTGGCCATTTTTGTTCGATGAACTTGGCATGGCTTTCCACTTTAAGGATCTCACCAGAATTAGGCTTAATGAAACTCACACAGAATGTGGATCTGAAGGGCAAAAAGTCTCCTGAACTACTGTGTGTGAACAGGAACAAAAAGTTCCTACAGGCTGTAACAAAGTTCAAAGTGATAAGGGGAGAGCTGAGTGGCTGCTCTGAAGACATCAAAGTGATGGGGCTGCTTCTGCTGTCCTACTTTGCTCAGAAGGAAGATGTGATGTTCTGTTATGTGGAGGACATATGCCTGGCAGGGGAAGTACAGATGGACCAAGTTCAGTTGAATCCCACCATTGTTGCGTGTGGTAAGTTAACATTTTTTCTTGGTCATTCTTTTATTCTCTCTTTTGAATGTTGGCTAACAGCAAGTATATCACTGCATTTAAGCTTAGTCAAAGTGACTCAGGCACTACATTAGTCTCCCCTAAACCTGCACATACACTGATTTCTGTATTGATGGTAAGCAATTTAACTGACCTTGAAAATATAAAAATATATAAAATCATTGTTTTGTGAAATGTTTCAGAAACTTGTTTTAATTTTGTCTGAATTATTTATCTTCTCCACACAAACAGTTTTCAGTGTTTTTATCTGCCTTACTAAGAATATGTCGGTGACCAACATCACAACAGCAACATAAGGTTGTGGGGTTTTTTTATTTTGTTTTTTTCTTCAGATTTTAAGCTTTTTGTCTGGTATAGATTGGGTTATGGGTGTAACGTTGGCCAGAGTGCCACAGGGCACGGGTCAGAACGCACAGACTCCCCTGACGTTGTGAAACATTTATTAACGAATAACATAAAAGACAATGGTGGCACATAGTAACGACGTTAAACACGAACACACTTAAACGGAACATCAGTGCGAATACGCATAAACGGTTTACGTCGACACTAACCGTGACATAAGCAAAGGACATCAACAATGACCAATGAAGAGGCACACACAGAAGGGGGTTTAGATAGACAGAACACTTAACCCTGTGCAGGTGTGTTTCAAGACGGAGGGCGTTGCTACATATGCATGTGAACCCCCCTGCATGCGGCAGGCCGTACGACGTGACTCGTGGGGGGAGAGAGCGTCCAGTGACGATGGGTCTATCTGAGATTGGCTTGTGAGTCTATTTGAGATTGAGTTATGGAGACCTGCTTTTTGAACAACATGGTTTTGCACAGAATATGTCTCTCGGCATGAACGTTTTAAGGAATTTGACATCAAACTTTGAGAACTTTGTTTTTGCTTTCTTGTGTGGTTTTAGAAATGTTGCTGAAGATCGGGGAAAAGGTGTTGATTTGTACTCCGTATATTCTAGCCTTCATGTTTTTAGCCCTGATTTTTCCCTAGTCTTTGTTATAGCCTGCTTCCCCTGTTTGCTTCCGTGTGTTTGTTTTGTGTGGAGGAAAAATCAATAGGACTTGAGCCAGATGTGCAGATGAACGAGCTTTATTGGTTCTGTCCCTTATGCATCGAGGGAGAGAAGCCTCAAACTTCTCTCTCACATGAGTTCATATACCCCCACCATTCCCCGTTGTTCTCTCATGAGGTAATCTCGTGACTCCAGGTGCCAGGCCTCTGAACCGTCCTTGAACATTCTTTCCTGCTAAAAACAAGTTGTTACTCCCTGCTGCTGCACCCCTGCCCAGCAACAGTTAAGCGATAACTGTCATACTCCATCACTTCTCTATTCGCCTTTCTTGCAGACTGGTCGAGATGAGGGCAAAGGTCACATAAAGGTCACATATTCCTTAGTCCTCCTTTAAGCAAGCATTAAGCATTTTCCCTCACATTTTGTTAATCATGTATCCCCGTACTCTCAGTGTCAGCTCATTGACCCTGGACTGCCTTAACGACTCTGATTCTGGATTTGGCCCTATTAAATCTCGCTCTTCTCCGCGCATGCGTCCGCCTCCTTACCGTTCAATGTTACGGAATGAACAGCCACACAAGGACGCAGCGAGAGAGCGAGACTCTGGAAGGTGATTTCGCTGGGACAAAATTCTGGCTTTTTCTAGACAGTCACCAAACCAGAGACAGCAAATCCCCTGGTGCTGCAGGTACATGGGCATCTCGTCATTCCTAGAAGAAGCAGAATCTCGTGATAATGACGAGATCCCAGGTAAGCGCCGAGAGTCTACCCGTCTTGACCGACGCTGCAGGGGGGAGCGGCCTGCAGCGCAAGACGTGAATAGGCGGAGTGAATGCACAGATAACCTGTCTAACATCACTCGGTGGGTGCTCAAGTGTAAAAATGAGCTCTCCGTAGTTCCTGTGCACCTTGAGAACTGCTGAGAAGGTTCTGTGTCTGTGTGTTACTCCAGGGTCACCCCACCAGTATCTGTGCCTATCCCGCAAACCACCCAGTATGAGCCCATACCCGGCGTGAGAGACGCCGCTCGTCCTGATCCTCCTGGTCCTCTTCCCGGCATGAGAGATGCTGCCCGTCCTGATCTGGTTCCTGTTCCCGTCGTGAGAGATGCCGCCCGTCCTGATCCCTTTCCTGTTCCCGTCGTGAGAGATGCTGTGGTGCAAAAATGAGAGTACATCAAACACAGACAGCCTTATGCATTGAGTAGTAAAAAGTTTATTGAGTTCTGTCCCCTGTATAACAGAGAAAGAGAACTGACACGCAGTACAAGTCCCCCTCCCCTTATACACAGAGAAGAAAAGAAAGAAAAAAGAAACAACAGCTCCTACAAGGTATCTGAACTTTATGTTTTGGTTAGCCTGAGCGCAGGTGGTGTCTTCTATCTCTACGGTTAGGACAGCATGTGAGCTGCTGATGTCCTTGCCTCTCGCGCCTATCTACGGACTGTTATGCTGTGACTATAGAAGCACAAAGCAAAGTAAAGCGAAGCAAAGTAAATGTCCACAACAGACGCCACGTGTCCTGATCCTGGTCCTGTTCCCGGCGTGAGAGACGCCACCCGTCCTGATCCTGGTCCTGTTCCCGGCGTGAGAGACGCCACCCGTCCTGATCGTGGTCCTGTTCCTGGCGTGAGAGACGCGGCCCGTCCTGTGCCGGCTCCGGTTCCCGACATAGTGGATGCCGCCTGTCCTGTTACCACGTCTGTTCCCATAGCCGTGCCCCCAGACCCGCCTGTTCCTGGAGTGGAGGGAGCCACTCCACGTGGCCTCGTGCCAGGCCTGTCCCCCTAGTCGCTCCTCGAAGCTCTCCTGTGTCTTCTACTTCCACCGCCCATGGGTTCCCACCTGTATTGCCTCGGCCTGTTTCTCCTGTTTCCAGTATGCCTGCTGTTTCTCCGTTGTTGTCTGCACCTACTGACCTGTTGTTTTTGCCTTCTCTGTTGCCTGGTTTTGTTTTTGCTCCTGTTACAGAAAGTCTTCTCAGTTTCCCACCATATGTTTTTCTATATTTCTTTCTTTCATGTCTCTTTCCTATGCTTTCATTCCATCTTCCCCTAACCAGGGTAATTTCAGTTCAGTAAGATGATCACTAATCGGTCACATGTTCTCCATTCTAATTTTTTGTGAAGTACACATTCTAAAAATGTATACGCTGGGAAATTACACATGATTTTGTTAACTACTTCTGGCTTAATAAATTCTTGGCAAGGCAAGTTATTGTCTGATATATATATTTTTTTTTTTTCTATACTGTAAAATTCTTTATCTGTGTGCACTAGATGACATTTTTCACGTTTATGGTAAAAATCCAACATCCGTATGATGGCAATTTAAATAAAATCATCTTAGAAGTGCTCTCAGTTTGCATTTAGTGTACAAGAATAGATTGTTTTTCACTGAGTGATTTTCTCATCAAGAGATGAGAAATCCTTAATTAGTTTTACAGTTTATATTTAGACAGATTATAGGTAGAGTCTTAGAACAGGATTTAAAGCCTTTGTAATAGATATAATAGTAATAAATGAATTATAGAGAAAATTCAAATGCAGTGTTTAGATGTTGCTTTGACTGAAACTCCTGCCATTAATATATCAAATGACCAGTACATTATACAAAACCTTTGAGTATAATTAGCAGAAAAAAAATCAGTTAAATGACAGTCTTATAAGGAGGATTTTACAGTTAAATAATGTTGTTTCGTTTGACAACTGCATGTAAATATTACTGAAATTATTTGTTTAATATCAGTGTAATCATGTTAATTGAGCAAAAATGGCTGTTGGATTTACTGGTTCAAAATGTACTTTTTTGTCAATTACAATGTACACTTTACAGATTGTTCTTTAAAATTGTTTACAAGTTTACTGTATTTTTACAGAACTGTTCCGGCAAGCAGAGCTGCCAACTTTTTTTTTTTTTAAATGTATAGTGTGTGATTGCCAACAGTCCAGACCTGCTGAATTTCTATATATTTTCTCAAGCCAAAAATGAGTTCGCACTGCCTGCGTCTCACAACAAATCACTATATGATTATTTTATTTGTTTCGCTGAATTCAACCATTTATTAATATGTTGACTCAACCATAACTTTTTTGAGTAAATAAAATTTACGTGGTTCCAAAATTATATTAATCGCCACTCATTGTTTATATTTCTTATCGTGTAATACTTTAATCCCACCTTCTCCTATTGCTACTATTTTAATATGTCCGTAATATGTACGATCTCTACTGCTGTAACTGTCACCAGTTTTATATTCTGTACCTCTGTCATTTACTTTATATTATGTTTATTACTAAAACAACGTCAATATATTTTGCGTGCACACATTTTATACTTCAATGTTATTAATCACGTTTAAACAGATCTGTCTGTGTATCCATTCACTTCCTTTGTTAAATTAGGGACTTCCCCTATACGACCATACCACAGTAATCTTAATTATAACCCGGAAAAACTGTTAAGATGGTAGTCGTGGTATAACGATACTTTATTGCAGGTGATGAATTAACTCGCGATGGCCACATCAAGACAAACAGTTGAAAACAAAACAATTAACATTTATCTCAGCGCTATTTTCCTCACGAGCTCTATTATTATTCTCTTCTCGTTTATTCTCTTTATTCTCTGCGCATTTTCTTTACTTCACTCGTAGACAAAAACAACTGGAACAACGACAACATTTAACATTTATCGCGTCAGCGCTCTTTTCTCTGGAGCTTTCTATTTCTCTTTATTTTTCTTTATTCACTCTATTCACTTTCCCTGTATATATATATTTTTTAAAACTATTTTCGCAGCGGCTGGTTTTCTGTGTCTTACTCTTGTTTTTATTGGATTCAGACTCTGGTCACAGAACAAAGCAGCTTTGGCTCATCCATCAGCTGCTGCTTTATCCTGCCGACAGCGTGGGTCCGTTGCCAGTTGATCCAATAGATCCAACTGATCCCCGTACGGGCCACCAATTAATGTCGTTCCTTAATGTTTCCCATTCTCCAGTTACTTTATTAAGTACACTTTAAATAGAAAATAAAGATGCAGACTCAAGAACTAATTGAAGAGAATAGCCGGTCTTTATACTGAGCTCAATGTTACAAACGAGGCATTAGCCACAGAACTCTCGAAGAGGCTTTCAAGTCTTTTAAAAACGGAGATCTTTTCCAGCACTAATGAAGTTATTTCTCACAGGAACAGGTCATTTATTAGAGGTCATTTATTAATATTTATTAGAGAACGCAATCGGAATCCAAAAAGAGGCCAGGGTCGAAAATCCAGGAAATTTGTCTACGATGCAACCAAAACCAGACAGGGAACAGGCGAAGAGAGTAGTCCCGACCCACAGGCGGATTTTCAACAAAACAGAAGCAACAAACACACTGACAAACGGCTCAGAAACGTAAAATGAATTGACGACACTTGGCAACGACTGAACACAAACACGGGGTTTAAATCCAGAGACTAAAGGGGGGGGGGGGTAATAAACTAGTTAGAGGGCGGAACCAAAACAAGAAAACACGAGGAAACAAAACTAGGAAGTACTAGGAAGTAAATAAACAGGGCCGTTGCCGTGGGAACCGCGACACCAAATACCCGATTTTCACCCCCCCCCCCCCCACACACACACACAATTCCCGTAATAGTGCAGGTGGCTAATACGTAAACATGTACATTTCCAATTTGTCTGTTCGTCTCTGTGTCTCTCTTTTTTCCCTCTATCTCTCCTATTCCCGTTTTCCCCACGTTATTTATGCCTGTTCATGCGTTTTATACCCCTTATAGTTGGACACAGTGAGAAATTATAAAAATAAATAAATGAATGAATCTATCTATCTATCTATCTATCTATCTATCTATCTATCTATCTATCTATCTATCTATATATATATATATATATATATATATATATATATATATATATAAAGTTCTAAAAGTCCTCCGATGGTCGGGGGCGGGGGTTAAAGCAAAAACAAATTTATGAATTTTCAATATTTCGCACGTACTTTAAATAAAATATTTAGTTATGATTTACATATTAGATTTTTTAGGCCTTCTAAATGTTTACTTTTGATACATTCAATAACTAACGTTAATGCGATTTATGTTACCTAGCATTAGGCTACTGAAAATGAAGGTTGCTGCGTTTATCAAACTATTAGTATTTATTTAATGATCCAGTGTGACCAGCATATGGACGATTTTTGAAAAATGCTTTAACTAGCTAATATATTGAAATGTTAGGCGTTGTTAAAGCCTAGTATAGTTAATAGACTAAAACAGACCCAAGCCTCGCATTCACGCTATTAACGCGTTCGGTTAATTGTTTTTTAAAAGAACGTCCACTGTTACGTAAAAAGCAAGTTGTGGTTGATCTCCATTATGAAGCTAAATTCTTCCATTAAACATTTTGGCACTGTTGAATGCTGGTTCATTTTGAAAACTGTTTTATAATTCGTGTAGTTAGATCATTTGGCTCACGAAGATGAATCCATGTGCTCCAAGTTATCCGATGGCCTCGTTGTACGTCGGAGACCTTCATCCAGATATTACCGAGGAAATGCTATACGAGAAATTCAGTCCTGCTGGCCCAATAGTCTCCGTACGGATTTGCAGGGACGCGATGATCCTCCGCTCACTTGGATACGCATACGTGAACTTTCAGCAGCAGGCAGATGCTGAGCGTGCTTTGGACACTATGAACTTTAACATCATCAAAGGCAGGCCTGTGCGAATTATGTGGTCCCAGAGAGACCCCTCTCTGAGGAAGAGTGGAATTGGCAACATCTTCATCAAGAACCTTGACAAGTCTATTGACAGCGAAGCTCTTTACGACACATTCTCTGCCTTTGGGAACATCCTTTCCAGCAAGGTGGTGTGTGACGAGAATGGCTCTAAGGGCTACGGCTTTGTGCACTTTGAGACCCGTGAGGCTGCGGAGAGAGCAACTGAGAGACTTAATGGCATGTTGCTCAATGACCGCAAAGTGTTCATTAGCCACTTCAAGTCTCGCAAGGAGCGTGAGGCTGAGATGGGGGCCAGGGCCAAAAAGTTCACCAATGTGTACATCAAGAACTTTGGAGAGGACATGGACGACGACAAGCTGAAGGAGATCTTCAGCAAGTTCGGCCAAACGCTGAGCATTCGCGTCATGACCGACGAGAGCGGCAAGTCCAAGGGCTTTGGCTTTGTGAACTTCGAGAGGCATGAGGATGCCCAGAGGGCTGTGGATGAGATAAATGGGAAGGAGCTGAATGGGAAGAAGGTGTATGTGGGTTATGCCCAGAAGAAAGGCGAGAGGCAGACAGGGCTGAAACGAAAGTTTGAGCAGATGAAGCAGGACGGTATGACTCGCTACCAGGGAGACAACCTGTACGTTAAGAACCTAGACGACGGTCTGGACGACGCGCGTCTACGTAAGGAGTTCTCTCCGTTCGGGACCATCACAAGTGCCAAGGTGATGATGGAGGGCGGCCGCTCCAAAGGGTTTGGCTTCGTGTGTTTCTCCTCGCCGGAGGAGGCTGCCACGGCGATAACGGAGATGAATGGGCGCGTTGTAGGCACCAAGCCGCTGTACGTGGCTCTGGCGCAGCGCAAGGAGGAGCGGCAGGCCCACCTCTCCAACAAGTACATGAAGCGCACGGCCAGCGTGAGTGCCTTGCCCAACCTCGTGCTCAACCCCTACCAGCCTGCCCCGCCCTCCGGCTACAACATGGAAGCCATTCCACAAGCTCAGAACTGGCCTGCCTACTGGGCAAGCAGCCAGCTGGCACAACTCCTCCCCAGCCCTTGCTGGGCCATGCAGTGCGTCCACCCACAGCAAGTCCAGGATATGCCGAGTGCCATCGGTCCAGCCGCATCCTACCCGCAGGCCTTCAGTGCCATCCGACCAACCACCGCCTGCCAGGTCCCACGCACGATGGCCTATCAGACCATGGCATCTGAGGCTCCGGGGACAGGGATGGCCAGCGCGGAAGCTGCCAACAAGGCGTCGCTGGTGAGAGCAGTACCACAGTACAAAACCACTTCAGGCGTTCACAGCCCACAGCAACACCTGGGCACACAGCCCTTAGATATAAATGTCGAACTTACCATTTATCAGTCAAATCAATTATAAAACATTTATGTTTCTCAACCCACAGCAGCACCTGGGGGCAGAGCTCCAGGTGCCCGTGCAGCTGGCTGCAGTCCATGTGCAGGGTCAGGAACCTCTCAGTGCCTCCATGCTGGCTGCTGCACCTCCACAGGAGCAGAAGCAGATACTGGGTGAGCGTCTGTTTCCCCTGATCCAGAACATGCAGCCCACCCTTGCAGGGAAGATCACGGGTATGTTCCTGGAACTGGACAACTCGGAGCTACTGCATATGCTGGAGTCTCCTGAGTCTCTGCACCCTAAGGTGGATGAGGCAGTCGCTGTGCTCCAGGACCAGTGCGCGCAGGAAGCCGCTCAAAAATCTTTAACCGGTGCTGCGGTTCTGGCTGTCTAATGGAACAATAAGCAGTAAAAAAAAATTAACATTTTAACTGAAAAAAATAAACATTGAAACTGAAATGCATTGAACATTGAGATATTTTTGCCATGTCTGTAGACATCAAGCCTGTAAGGGTTGGCACCAGGCCACCAGAGGGAGGCGTCGAGTCAACCACGCCACTGATCAGGATCAACACCCAACAGCTGGGCTAGACCTTATATAAGCCCAGTGACCCAGTCATTCAGTGCTGGGTTTTTGATAAAGTTTTGAGCCAAGCTCCTAGCCGGTAACTCTGGGTATTGAGGTCTGTGAGCCCTTGTGCTATGCCTCTTTTCTGTTCTGCGAGGGTGTCAGTGTTTTTACACGTCCCCTCCCTTCTCCAGTTTTCCCCTCTCGAGTCTGTCTCTCTCCTGAGGCTTCCCTTAGCCATTCAAGTTCCTCCCCGTTTTCTGGTTTTGTTTGGGAACTTTTAGTTCGAGTTTTCCCCAGTGCATCGGGGTTGCCATTTCTTTCCGTGGCGTTCTTTGTTCTCCCCTTTTCCACGCTCACCGAGGTGTTTAGTTTTTTCCTCTTGTTTTGCTTGATCCAAGCTCTAACTGTTCTGCACACGAGCCCACCATTGTTAGAGTGTGGCTGCTTACCCAGTAAGCTATTGGTGTCCTCACCTAGCTGACCTGGATTCAAAACCACCTTACAAAGTCCAGGCCTTGATTATTCTAAGCTTAAAATGAAAACGACAGAAAAAGGTACAAGTTTGGTTTATTTGTCACATACATAGTCATACACAGTATAACTCACAGTGAAATGGTTGAGTGCTCTGTCCAAACTGAGGAAAAAGAAAAACAGGGGTGCATAGAGAAATATATTCTATATATATACAAAAATATATTAATAGTGCATGTATAATATATATATATATATATATATAATGTTTATATGTACAATGTATATATGGATATTTATATATGTATGTACAGAATGTACAGTCCCATCTTGCAATTGACATATTTACAGTTATATGTTACATGATGGTAATTGAACATATTACAGTTATATTGAACATATTACAGTTATTTCTATTACATATTACAGATTTTGACATGAACAGCTGATCATTTTTTTCTTTTTATTCCTCTTAAAGTTTGAATGTTCAAATTGTCAGTTCTTACAGGTCATAGCTGATCATTAGCTAAGTGTATTGGGTTGCATTAATATAAATGTAAAGATCAAAAAACAAAACCCCACAGTGTAGCTTAAAATAGAGAATAATTCTGTAATATTCCTTTATGTACAACACAATTTCAAATGACCTTATTAACAAACCAGTAAAGACAGGACGAGAAGCAAAGGTCACTTACACGTATTAAATCTTGAAGCAAACAAACTGCAGCTGCAAGTGCCACACTGCCATCCAGTTCCACTCTCTGGTCTGGCGACGGTCATATTACAGGAGCAACGAGAGGCTGCCAACAGTTTCTTTTAGCTTGTCTACTGAGACGGTGAAACTGGCCAACCAGGTGAAAAGCATTGTGAAGGAGAAACGACTTCGACTGCCGACGTGGGAAAGTAGCAGTCAGAGCAGGTCTATTGGAGCAGTGCGATGGACTCTGCCCAACAATGGGCTGCAAGCCCACATCTCTGCACCTAGCAACAGTATGTGGTTCCTAGGTGCCCAGTCGGCTAGTTTTAAAGTTCAATTCAAATATTAAATAAAAATGCAGACTTCAGAATTGGTTAAAGAGCATAACTGTGCACGTCCTTTATTGTAGGTTAACATTAACACGCATTATTGAGGCACCCTCTGGAGAATGTCTAAAAATCAGAGAACCCACATTTTCATACATTTTTCAGTAGTGATTATGTATTCACCCCACATTCCTTTACATATTTGCGTTTGTCTTCACGTCCATTGCATCCAAACCATACATTTGTCAATATATGCAAACTAATATAAAACACCCACACCAGTTGGAACCTGTTAACACCACATTCCAAGAGATTTCTCTTGACCTTATCCTAAAGAGATGGTCCTGAGCCTGATGGAAATAATATCTCATACTTGTAAGTGTGCTGGAGCCTACCCACCATCCTTTGCAGAAGCCTGCAGAGGCCTTTACAGAGGCCTCTGCCCTGTACACAAATCATTCTGAAAGGACACATAATCACAGAATTTTATGTTATTAATATAATTCAATGTTAAACCTCTGTTCTCTTTTAATTACCTCAAGCACCAGACCTGAGGAATTTGCACGGTCTCAAGGAGTGCGTGAAGTTTATCGCTCAGTGGAAACAAGAGGTGGAGCGTGTCTGTAAGCCTGACGAGGGCGCTGCAGCTGCATCCAGTAGCAGTAATGACTGCGGTGGAACCGTACACCCCCACACTGTCGCCAGCACATCCACAGCACTGCACATCCAGTTCCACAATGAATTTGGAATGTATTTTGAAGTTCTCCAGGATCGCTGTTTACTGAGGACCCAAAGCTGTGAAACTACATCCTGGTCATGTTTGAGCAGAGACCATGCGATGAAGTCCAGGACAGGCAGCATGGGTTCCAGCTTCTTCTTAAGCTCCAGCTGCCTGAAATTCTGTGCCAACTCTGCCTTCATCATGCTGCACCGCTCTGAGATTGTCTGGAGTTCTTTAGCCCATTCAGTGTTTCTCTGCTTGGTCTCCTTCACTGCCTAGGTTCTTCACTTCCTCTCTCCTGCTGCCCTTCACGTGGACTGAACAATGTATCAACAGCTTTGAGATGGCTGGCCCACTGTAGAATGAGTCTGAATAAAAAACACCGATATGTAAAATAAGTTGTGGTGAATACATAATCACGTCTGTATAAAAATGTCGGTTATTTGTTTGATTGTTAGACATTCTCTAGAGTGTGCCTCAGTAATGCTTGTTAACGTTAACCTGCAAGAACAGGACCAGCTATTCTCTTCTACTAAATCTGAAGTCTGCATCTTTATTTTATATTTTAATGTTTAACTAGCTGATTTAGGATTCAGGAACGACAGCAGACCTCCCCTTCTGGCTGAAAACAAATGCTGCATTTGGAAAACGAGTAGGACTATGACTAGCAAGTCAATGCATCGACCTAAGAACACCAAACTTATCTTACTTATTACTGCTCATAAGTACCCTTCCGCTGAAATGATGTGCTAGCTAAATCCCTGTTAAACACGTTAATGTTAGTAGTGTAATCTAGCTAATTAGTTTACAGTAATGTCACATCTGACAGACTAACAAAACATCCAACGTTAGCTAAATAAAATGCCTTAACGACAGACAAGTAACATATAAAACATCGTCCCCATCTCATTATTATTATTATTTTAGATAACACCAATCGTTGCTTGACTATGACATAAAATAATTTATTGAATGACAGGATATACGATTTGGGCTCCTAATGTCTAAAAACGAGTGCGATATTCTTAATTTATGGTATTAAATTGTGAAAGATCTCGAAGTTTGTATTTACCGCGTCAGATTAAAGGGGCTGCATTCGACCCGAAGGGGCGGGTGTGTTACGCAAGGCCCAAGTACCCGGATGTGCTGCTCGCCTCTGTTCTTCGTAGTGCGTCCGAAGTCACCAATTATTTGCTTTTTCACGCGGTCGAGCTCGTCACCGATTCGCTTCGGTTTTACGACAAGACAGCCGATATCTTGAGAGCGACTAATCGCAGCGGCGCCAAACAGTTAAGTAATGTGTTAAAGCGGTCCAATCGGCAGCCGGCCGGTCGAGTGGAACCTTGAGTCGACGCGCGAGCCCCTCGCGCCACGGGCTCGCGAGCCCGAGGTGATAACGTGGCACGTTTCACTTGGAGATGGAGGCGGCGTTGCTCGCCGTGTCGGTGCTCATAGGCGCCCTTATAATCCTGGTCGCCCTAGCAGTTGGCAGACGGAAAGGCGGAGTGTCTGAAAGAGTAGAAGAGAAAAAAGCCCCAGCATCTGGTAAGTGCGGTTGTTCTTCGACTCGCATTTAAGCCTTTGAGACGGAATGTGGGATATGCGCCTGCACGGATCACCTCACGGTGCCGAGTAGCCACTGCTAGCTAGCTAAGCTAACAGTTAACGCAAACGGCCCAAGTGACTTGCGTTCATTCTCTTCATCGTGAGATAATCCAGTGTCGCTTTATGTCATTAACGTTTTGGGTGAGGTTGACGGCGTTATCAATCATGATCCGTTGTAGAATAGCATGTGGATGAGATTTATGACGGGGGGAAGCGCTTGACAACTATAAAATGACCTGACTTTAACTCCTACGTTACTTTAAAGTCGAGGATAGCTCGATTAGAGCGCCCTCCTCGAAGAAGCTGAAACAGCAGCAGCGAACTCGTAAGGAAAGACCACAGCAGCACACGTTCTCTCACGCCATACTCGCCTCCTCTTTGAAGGTACGTCTCATATTCTGGCGGTCAACTCGTCACACATATTTGAACTGAGAGTGTACTCTCGATAACCACGTTTGGGCGCAATGCTCTTTGGACTCGGGGCTGATGATCTCCACTATTCCATGTCCGCTGATACAAGTTTTCACTTGTTTCTAGTGGGGTAGAAGTCTTCTACTGGACTAAAAGTTTAACACTATATAAATTGTATTAATGTAATAACTTTTGATTAGCTTTTTCATCCATGCCTGTTTTGCTCCATATTTTCTTTTATGTCAGGGTCACAATGGCAGTGTAACATGCCTGGATTTCAGCAGCAATGGTAAATACCTGGCATCCTGCTCAGATGACCGAACTGTTAGAATCTGGAGCACCAAAGACTTCCTGGACCGGGACCATAAGTGCCTGCGGGCCAACGTAGAGCTCGACCATGCCACACTCGTCCGGTTCAGCCCAGATTCTCGGTAGGGGGGCCATAATTTTCAATGTAGTTTACTGTACATAATTGTGATTCATTGTGTGATTGTCATGGATGACTTGCCTGTCCTGCTTCTCTAGAGCCTTCATTACATGGCTGGCAAATGGTGAGACCATTCGTATCTTTAAGATGAATAAGAAGGAGGACGGCACATTTAATTTCAAAGCTGCACCTGAGGACTTTCCCAAGAAACACAAAGGGATCATCATTAACATCAACATAGCTGAGACAGGTTAGAGCTATGCCAGTCTGTACCGCACTTAATCTTTTTGCTGTGACTTACTGCTGTGAGATGACTAGCACACTTCCCAAAGCTGCTGTCTGTTTAGCAATGTCCCTATGGTCTTCCTTTGTTCAAGGCAAGTTTATCATGACTGCATCCGTGGACACCACCATTCTGATCTGGGATCTGAAGGGAGAGGTCCTAGCTTCCATTAACACTAACCAGATGACAAACTCCTATGCTGCGATCTCTCCGTGTGGCAGGTGAGCAGGTGTGAGACATCACTTGCATTGTTTATAAAGAGTTCAGCAAGGAAAACTAAAGTCTAACTGCAAATGCCATTGGTTGGTCTCTTTCATTGTCATCACTACAGTGCTGGTGTTAGAATTCTGGGATAGATTGACATTTTGTGTTTCAGATTTGTGGCTGCCTGTGGTTTCACCCCAGATGTGAAGGTCTGGGAGGTGTGTTTCACTAAGTCTGGCGAGTTTAAAGAGGTCACTCGTGCGTTTGACCTTAAAGGACACTCGGCTGGAATCTATTCCTTCGACTTCTCCAATGACTCGCGCAGGTGAGACATCACTTATGCAGTCTGGAAAATTATATCTTAAGGAATGGATTACATGCGCAGGTGAGGCATCTGCTATGCAATCAGGAAGATTATTATTAATAGGCTCCCTTATCCAATCAAGAAGATTATGCAGACTAAACGTTATAATAATAGGACAGAGACTACAGACAACTGCATTACTATATGAAAGAAAAAATTGTCCTGAAATAATAATATACCTTCTGCAAGGTGGTGCATAATTGTGTATGAGTAGTTTATATGTATGAAGTGTCAGTGTTCCCTCATGTCCACAGGATGGCGACGGTGTCCAAGGATGGTACATGGAAGCTCTGGGACACAGATGTGGAGTACAAGAAGCAGCAGGACCCCTACCTGCTCCGGACCATACCATGTCAGGTTTCAGAGGGGAGCCGCATTGCCCTGTCTCCTGACGGTCGCGCGGTGGCTGTGTCCAGCGGCCGTGATGTGGCCATGTATAGTGCCACCTCTGGCGAGCTGGAGGAGCAGTTCCACTGTGTCCACGGCGAAGATGTCACTGATCTTAAATTTGACATTAACAACCGTTTTCTTGTGTGCAGCGGTGACCGTGTAATCCGTGTATTTCACAATGTGACTGGTTACCGGGCAGCCATCCAGGACATGCAGGCCATGTTGAAGAAAGCCAGCAATGAGGGTGTGAAACAGAGGCTGCGGCAGCAGCTGAAAGATGCCCAGAGCGCCTTAGATGCTGTGCTCGCTACACAAAAGGACTAATGGCTGACCTCCTGTCTTCCTCTGCCTTTACATATTGTGTTTGGAGTTGGGTTGTTTTGGCTTGGTGATTTTGATGAATAAACAATGAGTGTTTTTAGGAAAGAGTTTTTGGTCTAAGATTTTTATTAAGCTATTTGTTGATTTTACAGACATTTGAGTTGCTGAATGAGAATTTGTTTGCCATTTAAACTTAAGTATATTTGTCATGTGAGCAGTTTGAGGTATATAATATTAATAGTTATGAAATATTAATCAAAGCAAACATTTGATTCAGTACAGCATTCTAGTTAATGACTACCTAGTCCAAAGTATCAAGTATTACTTCCTGTTTGAGCTATGTGGGTTGCTTGGGGTACATTAGGACTTTTATTTTGACAAAAACGTTTCCGCTTAAAGCATTTTTAAGTTGTTTTCACGATTGTGTATCGTATAACATAGAAACGACAATTTTAAGGTTTTTTTTAATCATTAAAAGAAAAGCCATGAGCTACCTGCACTTTGAATTAAAGGGGCGGGATCAGGCAGGAAGTTTTCTCGTAGTATCGCGATGCGAGATTTGTACACCGGACGGCAAGACCGACACGGTTGTAGCGAAAGCGGTAGATAACCTACCCATAAAATTCAAATATGTCGGGACGTTCGGTTCGCGCGGAGACCCGAAGTCGCGCTAAAGATGACATTAAGAAAGTGATGGCTGCTATCGAAAGAGTACGGAGATGGTAAGTAGCAAGAAGGGTCGGTTATTACTTTGTGAGTGGAAAATATTTTCTAAACAGAAACTTCAGAGTCGAAAGGTGGGAGGGGTTTGTAAAGAGGATGGCGGTTGATCGATAGACATACGGACCAATGGCAATAAACCTGTTTCCTTAGCGACAAGTGGCATGTCGGTAAGAGGAGGGACTAAAAGGTGATTTTTAAAGCTTACGTGACGTGTTGTTTGTGTTAGATACAGGTGAAATGACTGTCGTTTCATAAGCTCAGTCATATTGAATTTGCTATACAAGTATATGTGACCAACTGAATTGTCTCTGATAATTCACTCTGACAGTTACCTGTACGCAGATTGTGTGGATATCTTGGATTCGATTATAAAAAGCTATATAATAAAGCAAAAAGCCTAACGCCCTTTTTATTAATCTGGGTCCCATCCTACTAAAGATAGAGTGTTCAGACTTTTTCCTTCTACAAGTAAACTTGCTGGCTTGTACTTAACTGGAATCTGTTAAAACTATTGTTTTACTTGTAACAGGGAGAAAAAGTGGGTTACAGTTGGAGACACATCTCTAAGAATATTCAAATGGGTTCCAGTGGTGGATACAGAGAGAAGGCAGGTGTGTAAGGGTGTGTGTGTGTGTGTGTGTGTGTGTGTGTGTGTGTGTGTGTGTGTGTGTTTTCCAGTAGCGTTAGCAAACAGGTAAAGTGATGAGTTTCCAGACCTACTAAATCTCCTAAATGATCTCCTTTAGAAGGAGAAGACCAAAGTGCCTGTTGGAGCAGATATCCAGCTGAACAGCTTTTCCACAGAGGAAGTGTCTGAAAATTCATGTGCAGTACTACTAGATTACCAAGGTACACATTTGGCTTTTAATGTGAGTCTTAATGTATCCTTTTACATATTCATCAAGACCTGTGCAATGCTTCCCCAAACCCCTCATTGCTGCCCCCTGTCTCCTCAGATGAGAACAGCAACCTGAGTTCTCTGTCAGACTTGTACCAGGCCAAAGCGGTGACTGCAGAGAGCAGCAGTAACTCTAGTCCACAGCACAGTGAACCAGTGAGTCCCACTGGACTCACACATCACTACTGCCCAGATGATCCACAACCCCCCACGCTGGGGCAGGACTGCCAGGACCATAAGCCTCCCACACTGGGGCAGGAGTGTGTGGTTCCACAACCCCCCACGCTGGGGCAGGAGTGTGTGGTTCTAAAACCCCCCATGCTGGGGCAGGAGTTTGGGGTTCCACAACCCCCCACACTGGGTCAGGAATGTGTGGCTCCACAACCTCCCACACTGGGGCAAGAGTGTGTGGTTCAACGACCTCCTACACTGGGGCAAGAGTGTGTGGTTCCACAACTGCCTACACTGGAGCAAGAGTGTGTGGTTCCACAACCACCTATGCTGGGGCAGGAATTTGTGGTTCCACAACCACCTACACTGGGGCAAGAGTGTGTGGTTCAGCAACCACCCACGCTGGGGCAGGAGTGTGTGCTTCAGCAACCGCCCACGCTGGGGCAGGAGTGTGTGGTTCAACAACCGCCCACACTGGGGCAGGAGTGTGTGGTTCAACAACTGCCCACTCTGGGGCAGGAGTGTGTGGTTCAACAACCGCCCACACTAGGGCAGGAGTGTGTGGTTCAACAACCGCCCAATCTGGGGCAGGATTGCGTGGACCCCCAGCCCCCCACACTGGGGCAGGAGTGTGTGGAAGGTGAGAGGCATGTCGCCATCACACAGTCTTTATAAATCTAGCAAAATGTGCACGTTAATAACAGATTGTAGCCATTTTGCCACTTTTTCAACATCTGTTGCAGTGCAATTGGCCAAACATTTTAATGAGCTTTTTAATTTGCAATGCTAATTAAATTAAATCTCAGTGCTAGGTTCTTATGACTAACCATAAACAGGAGGTATTTGTAAGAAAGTTCTTTCTGTGTGTGCAGAGCCATCAATGCAGCAATGCGAAATGACGGATGAACCACCAACACTGATTAAAGAAGATATTGTACCCATCATTGCTCAGGTCATTGAATTTCTACTCTCCACAGTCTGTTTCGACAAGTTACACTTTCTTACTGTGTTAAACTGATTCAGTTTGCCTTTAATCTTATTCCTCTTAGTATGGGGTATCTGGCAAATAAAGCTGTTTTCAGACAGTGATGAACCTTTTCTCTGTTTTCACTGAACTGATTAGAATATTTCTGTATCACTTTATACAGGAACACGAGGATGAGGAAAGCTACGGAGCACCCGCATTAAAAAGAGTCTGTACTGAACAAACATCAGTTATCCGTTCTACTCTAATGAGTTAACACACACATACACGCACACACACAAACATACACACATACACATTGCGTGCACTAGGCCATTGATAATCAGCTGGCAGAACTCTGTCTAAACTGCAGGAGACACATTGTGGCCCAGACAACAACAGATCAATATGAAAGGCAGTTTTAAAGTAAGGTTAAAATGTTTGTGTTCCTCCCAAGTGTTCTGTTTTGTTGAATTATTTGCTTTGGTCATCTATTAAAATGTCTGCCAGACATAGAAACTGCTTAGACATTCCTGTCAAGGGGGAGAAATGTAATATTCTGCTTTAATGTTGTTTAATTTTATTTAATTATATGAGCTCTTCTACTGTAGTTTGGGTTTTATAGTCTGTTTAATTTGGATAATTTGCAGGGCTTGAAATGAAGACCTAATGCCCAAATGTGTTCCATTCCAGCAAGTAGTGATGTCTGCCCATTATGTTAACATTCCCCTCTAGTCTTTCCTGTCTACCACAAAGAAAAAAAAACAAGTTTGGAAAACGGTGTTGGTTTGGGCCTGACCTTTAAGCTTCAGGTTCTCTACAGTTCACCTTATCATGAGCTGGTCCTATATTTACTTGTCTGTTACAGCCAACATGCTTGCACATTAAGTATATTCAAGAAAACATCTTTTAATATAGTCAAATATCCCTTTAACCCAACCATGTACATACATGTAATTAAACTATCTGTAAGAGAAAATGTTAAATTATGATTTGAAAGATGTGAATAATATGTAGTACCTTATGGAGCCTGTTGTTTCCTCAGGGTCTTAAATGCTTCCATCTATGCATAAGGTTTTACTTCTTATTGTTTTAATATTGTTGTTTTTCTGCTCCATGGTTAATCTTTTTCCCCACTGATTTGAAGCTGACAAGTCAAATGTCTGGGATGTGATATAAAGAATCTGCCACTTGTCTCCCCACTGTGATATTGGGCATTCTTAGTTATCATAATAGCAATCAACGAAGTTTTGATTTTAAAATGTAATTATTATTGGATATGGAAGATATTTTGCTTTTTCTGTTTGAAATGTATTATTGTTCACTGGTTAAGTGATATCATAGGTATTGCAATTTTATTATTATTTAAAATGTCATTAAAATCTCTGAACCTTCTTTTGGCTCTGTATTGTACTTTTGGATATATTTATCTATTGCTACAGATAGGATACCTTTAATACTGAATACTGAAAACTGTATTAGTATAGCTAGTCCACTCAATGTTGCACTTTATTTCAGTCCTCTTGATAGCTGTTGTGTTGTGTAACTCCTAGAGATCTTTGCCAGATGTGTTTCCTTTTTCCTTGTGGATAACAATATGAGATGATTCTTTTTGTTCTAATTTCACATAAAATGGTAATATCTATAGAAGCCATGGCATCAGAATCTTATAGTAACATTTGTTACAACTTAACAGTAACAACTTAAACCTGGAGTTACTGAATCTCCAGTGGATGTATTTACACATTATTTATTCATGGACTACGTTTTTTTACTTTTCTATGTTTAATAGAATTGCAATAGTCTATGAATGTACTTTATCTGGATATTGTTATGTAAAAGCCTAAGTGTCAAGCCTGTAGGGTTAACACTTATTACACAAATTCAGCAACACAATCATATATGTGGATTTGCATAAGCGATGTTAAAATGTGGATGACCTGAAGCTTCCTGAGGTACTGACATATTTCTCATGAAATTCTTCTACAAATAATGTTGCTGATTTCATCCCAGACCTTCATGACTTTCTATGCAACCAGAAAGGGCTTTGAGGAAACCATTGATACTAGGTCAGAATGTGGCAGCCCACACACTAGTACCAGGAAACAAGTCAGCGTATATTACTGCAGTGTTAGTCCATTTACATAATTTTCCTGATAAGTTCCGCATTGACTACAAAGCCTTGCTTACCCATTTCTTGATATATCCATGACAGAATTTGCTGTCTCGTGCAACTCAGGAGGCTGAAACAAAGATGTTGCAAACTCTGTGTCTTATCAAACCAAAATAAAATGAAAACCTCATTGTAAGTTAAAATAATAATAATAATAATAATAATAATAATAATAAAGCTTTCTTGTTTTGATGATGAGGAGAATGAGTGTGATCAAAAGGAAAATATCCTTTCTACTTATCCCGCAATGATGTCACGGGATTAGACTCTATGATTTTACCATTTTTAAATTGATTTTATTAAGAAAATTCAATTCAATTCAATACAAACACTCCATCACAAAAACCTCACAAACAATATCCCCCGGAGGACCCAGACTACCTTCACTCTATACATTAACAATTAACAATACCTTTTACATCTGTAAATTAGGTATACATCATCCATTTATATGTCCAAAAGAGTCCAGGGAAATGTCTTTTTTCCTCTCATATCAATCGTCTTCAACCTTTTTAACTCGCACACAATCTGTTTAAACACTGTTTCAGCAGGTATTATACATTGCTCAATAATCATCTTACATCGTGTTTTCCAAATCTTCGAATTTATCACACAAACAATCATCCAACAAAAGTCCTTCACATTCTCAGTCAAATTCTCATTAAACACTCCATGCATAATACTTTTCCTGTTACGACCCCATTTAAACCCAATACCTTCCATTTTCTCCCAAATTTCAATAATCCTTGTGCACTGCAGTAATAAATGTTCTATCGTTTCATCAGCTTTGCAATTATACATCGGACATTCCTTTGTTGTAACAAAACAACTCCATTTGACAATACATCGTACAGGCAGTCTTCCAACAGATATAAGCCATGCAGTATCTTGAACATTTTCCGAGATACTTTTAGACTGTACTTTTTTAACACAGGTTTCATATTCTGTCACCGTCAGACCCTTATAATTAACTATTCCCCCAAAATAGTCCCCCACAGTCTTGTGTTGTTTTATATATCATTTTATTTGGGGACTTAATCCAATCAATATTAAGCTGCCTATATTTAAACAAAAAATCTCCATATACTAATTTAAAATAAGGAGCATGTGTCCTTGACTTGCCTCTTTTTTTCCCCACTGATTTACATCTCCTACCCAAATTGCTTTCCAAAATATAGCTTCTGTTACATTTTTGCAAAAGGCAATTTTTAATTTCTGACCTAACTCAACTCTCCCTAATTCCCCTTTATCTTTCGACTTGTACATAATTTCCCGTTTTGTCACTTCTCTGTTATTTCCCCAAATAAAACGAACACACATTTTATTCAACCTCTTAATACATTTCTCATCCGGAGGGAAAACCGTAGCCAAAAACAACAATTTTGACAAAACAAAGGTCTTAATCACCTGTATTCTAGTCTTATAGTTTGACACCCTCCATTTTCCCAATTCTAGTTTGATTTCACGGTTACACATCATTCTTCCATGCGTTACATGCTGGGTGAATGATGCTTTTCTTTCACAACGGTAGGGGGCGCTGCGTACACATGTTTAGCGCAGGATTCGACCAAGTTCAAAATTTAAAAGATTTGGAAAACTGAAAGTAGACGTTTTGCAGCTTCTGTTATAAGAAGATAACGTGGTGAACATGAAAAGAGCTTAATTGGATGAAAGGTTGTGGGGTGGAGCTGTCGGTACAGTTCATTTTGGAGGCGATTTGTGCGGTTTGGACATGTAGCAGCTGACATAAATAACATAACTGTAGATTCTGTATCCGTAATATATATATATATATATATATATATATATATATATATATATATATATATATATATATATATATATATATATATATATCCCGTCAACAAGATGTAACCTGTGTTTTTAAGTCTATTTGGCGCCATATTTGACGATATATATATCTCAGTTGAGATAAACTGAGATATATATATATATATATATATATATATATATATATATATATATATATATATATATATAGATAGATATATAGATATATAGATAGATAGATAGATAGATAGATAGAGAGAGAGAGAGAGAGAGAGAGAGAGAGAGAGAGAGAGAGAGTCTAAAAAAGATCAATATAAGGTTGCCTTGCTAAACAGTTCTTCTCGTATGACACATCATCTGTGTATGCACTCCGCGCAGAATTTGCCACTGGGGTCCTGTAAAGTTTCTAGGAAGACAGCATCACAGACCGCACGACGAGCTGGGATGCAGGAATGCACATCATCAACTGACTTAGACATTCTTGGTTTTTCCATATAACACAAACTCCTCGGAGAGGATTTCAGATACACGCAACCATTCTTTAGGACAAATTTAGCTGACGGCAAGTGCAAAACGTGGAAGAATGCTGGGCGCGGTTTTGTGCCTTTTATATATAGTCTTAATTTTCTTTTGTCCGTTTAGTGCGTCTGTAGGTATCTATACAATCCCCGGTATAAGGCTGCCGGAGAAACCCGCTCCGGTCCCCACCGGCCTCAGCAGGTAGGTAATGCTGCCGAGCTAAGAAAAGTTTTGATGGCGCATGTTTATCTTAAGAACGAATTCAGCAGCCAATGTTCTCATGCTGTCATTTATTTATCGCAAACTATTGCACTTGTAAGAAATAAAGAACAGATTCTAATGTATCTCGTCATTTTGCAGTCGAATGAGATACTATGAGTCAAGGGATTGTTTGATTAAAAATATAATTTAAAAAAATGATTAAAAAAAAAATTTATAATGAAGGTTGTCTTCTTTGGACTGACATGGCCAAAGACCTTTTCTGTAGGAATGTAAGATGCTAGATGCATACGTCCAGCGCTGGGGAAAAAAAAAAAAAAAAAAAAAAAAAAAAAAAAACCTTCCAGAAAAATGACCATAACCGTGACTAGGGACTCGCCCGTTCAGCGACACTGGACACTAAAAACGGAACCTAGCACATAAGATAAAGTGCAGAACTACAGACAGATAGCCAAAAGACTTACCAGACACTCAGCTTCTGCTCTCTGAAAGACCAAAACTGTTAAGACGTGTTACAAAAAAATACAGGACATTTTGTTATGAGTGCGTTGGGGTCTTTCTCTGAAATGATGTTCTTTCATTCCCGGCCGGGAGGTAGTTAGTTCTAATGGATAATTCATTTTAATATCCACTCATACTGCTTTTTGATGTAGGTTAGAGGTTTTTTTTATACACAACTGCACAACTGCAGAAGTACCGTTCACTCAAGCCTTTCCTCTTCACGGTAGGAACTGGTGTCACTACACCGTGCGGAGGACCGTTTCCTGTCAAACGTACAATGGAACAGAGACTCTACTTCAGAGGCGCGTCCAGAGTTGCCGCTGGCCCGGGCCTTGTACCAGCCTCATCAGGTACAAAGACAATTATATGGTGTATCGTACTCAGACAGTAGACATAAAATCTGTTAATTAGATATAATTATGGATGGAGCTTTAGACAGTAAGACAGAGACAGAATGATAGAGATTTAAACTGTAAAACAAGTGAGTCTGTGTTATATAGATTTACACTGTTAATCATTGGCTTAGTAATAGAGCTGTAAAACAGCCCAAACACAGTGTAAAACAACCCAAACACAGAAATATACATTTAAATCCTTAAACTAAGTCTCGGTGATTCAGCATTAAACAGCTCATACAGTGATATAGGCTTAAACTGTCAAACAGCTCAATGTGATAGAGGCTTAAACAGCTCAGTGAGATAGAGGCTTAAACAGCTCAGTGAGATAGAGGCTTAAACTGTTAAACAGCTTGATGTGATAGAGGCTTAAACTGTTAAATAGCTCAGTGTGATAGAGGCTTAAACTGTTAAACAACTTGATGTGATAGAGGCTTAAACTGTTAAACAGCTCAGTGTGATAGAGGCTTAAACTGTTAAACAGCTCAGTGTGATAGAGGCTTAAACTGTTAAACAGCTCAGTGAGATAGAGGCTTAAACTGTTAAACAGCTCAGTGTGATAGAGGCTTAAACCTGTTAAACTGTCAAACAGCTCAATGTGATTGAGGCTTAAACATCGCAGGGTGATAGAGGCTTAAACTGTTAAATATCTCAATGTGATAGAAGCTTAAACTGTTAAACAGCTCAGTGTGATAGCGGCTTAAACTGTTAAATAGCTCAGTGTGATAGAGGCTTAAACTCTTAAACAGCTTAGTGTGATAGAGGCTTAAACTGTTAAATATCTCAATGTGATAGAAGCTTAAACTGTTAAACAGCTCAGTGTGATAGCAGCTTAAACTGTTAAATAGCTCAGTGTGATAGAGGCGTAAACTGTTCTGTGAGCAGTGAACTTACACTTACTTCTGCACATATACACACAGCCAAAGAGTGTGCTCTCTCTGATGTACTAGCATAAGAATGTCTTCTATGGAGACATCAAAGTACTTTTGTAAGACTGTCTGTTTTGTGGATGAGGCTATGAACTGTGCTGTGTTCCAGTTACAGGACAGTGGTCAGACCCTCGTACCGAATGTCTTACAGACTGGTTACTGCACTGGAGTGGCGTTGCTGTCCTGGTTTCCATGGTATAGACTGTAAAGAGGGTGAGCTGACTGAACCATGTTTAATTAACAGCAATGTGTGTGTGTGTGTGTGTGTGTGTGTGTGTGTGTGTGTGTGTGTGAGAGAGAGAGAGAGAGAGAGAGACATGGGAGTATACAGTATTACAGTATATGGTACAGTATGTGCTTTGTATGTGAATGGGTGTGGATATATAGCGTTTTGTGTATATATGGTGAGGGTGTGAAGACACAGCTGGCCTTGATTCTGCTGTGTGTGTGTGTGTGTGTGTGTGTGTGTGTGTGTGTGTGTGTGTGTGTGTGTGTGTGTGTGTGTTTGTGTGAGTCAGACTCAGTCAAATATTAGACTTATCATACTCAGACAGCATCGCCCTGGAGATACATGCCCACACTCTGGAGGGACTGAATATTTCAACAAAATTTGCGCACACACGCACATACACACACACATACACACAAGCATGCGCACGCAAGCACACACACACACACACACACACACACACACACACACACACACACACACAGAGAAGGGTGTTTATTGACTTATGGGAAGTGATGTGATCTCTGTATCTACATGTGAATATGGGTTCCAGTAACATGGAATCACCACAGACACTAGTAAGGACGTCAGAGCCGTGAAAGGTGAAAAAGCTGGAGAGAGAGAATGCTTCTCTGGCCAGTCTGATAGGTGCGCTGTTTAAGCTGGAGAGAGAATGTTCCTCTGACCAGCCTGACAGGTGTGCTGTTTAAGATGGAGAGGGAGAAGCTTTTCCTTCAGCCAGCCTGACAGGTGTGCTGTTTTAAGATGAAGAGGGAGAAGCTATTCCTCCAGCCAGCCTGACAGGTGTGCTGTTTAAGATGGAGAGGGAGAAGCTTTTCCTCCAGCCAGCCTGACAGGTGTGCTGTTTTAAGATGAAGAGGGAGAAGCTATTCCTCCAGCCAGCCTGACAGGTGTGCTGTTTAAGATGGAGAGGGAGAAGCTTTTCCTCCAGCCAGCCTGACAGGTGTGCTGTTTAAGATGGAGAGGGAGAAGCTTTTCCTCCAGCCAGCCTGACAGGTGTGCTGTTTTAAGTTGGAGAGGGAGAGGCTATTCCCCCAGCCAGCCTGACAGGTGTGCTGTTTCAGATGGAGAGGGAGAGGCTATTCCCCCAGCCAGCCTGACAGGTGTGCTGTTTCAGGTACTGTTGCCTACTCATTCCTATAGAAGCTGAATCAAGGCCCAAGACCCCATTCTTTTTGGTGTGGTGCATAGTGTGGTACAAGCCCCCATCAAAACACACACACACATACATGTGTCTCTCTCTGCCTCCCCATCCCTTGGTCATTGATCCTGTAACCCCTGGGTTAATTGTCAGGGTTTAATCTCTGGGTTTGGTTGGTTCATTGTCAGGGTTTAGTCTCTGGGTTTGGTTGATTAAGTGTTAGGATTGGGGTTTGTTTGTTGTTGGTTTTTTTGCTTTTTATGATGTAGTCGTGTGAGAAATCTCAGAGAAAATAATGATTTTATGCACTTAGAAACTCAGTGCTTTCTTCTAAGCAACATAACACACAATATTCCAGCTGTGAAGGGAGATACTACTTGAGTTAACTTGGCATGACTAGTGATGATCACTCTAGCAGCATGAGGAAGAACAAGCATTTCAGCAGCAGTGCGGATGATGTGAGAACAGCCTTGGGTACTTACATATTTCAAAAATGTTTCGTGTTTTAGGAATGCATGCTGTCACACACGCAGACACCAAAGATTGGAGTCTGGTATCAGAGCATGCCAATGTGAATACGGTCTGGTTCATTACAGTAACACGTTCATGATAGAGAGAATGCTTTTGGCTAGCCTGTCTGAAGTAGCATTTTAAAAGCTGTGTGGGAGGGTTTTTGATGCATAGTTGCATTATTTGCAGTAGAACGTCATTCAGTTGCTTTGTTTTAAAATGAGTTTTCAGCATCAACCAGTTTTTGCACTTCTCTTTAGTCGTGTCATTTGCATCACAGCTGCTGTGTGAAAGCACAGATGTAGAAGAGTTTATGGTGGGTGGTGAGCTATCTAGGTGTTCATATGTCTAGGTGTTCATTTGACTAGCTGGTCATCTATCTTGTTTTTTTTGTAATTTGTATTTATTTAGGTGTTCAGCTGTCTGTATGTTCATCTATTTAGGTGTTCAGCGATCTATGTGTTTAGCTATTTTGGTGTTCAGCGATGTATGTGTTCAGTTATTTAGGTGTTCAGCGATCTATGTGTTCAGCTATTTAGGTGTTCAGCGATCTATGTGTTCATATATCTAGGTGACTCCCCCGTCCTCCACTCCCAGGAGCCTGACTCCCCCGTCCTCCACTCCCAGGAGCCTGACTCCCCCGTCCTCCACTCCCAGGAGCCTGACTCCCCCGTCCTCCACTCCCAGGAGCCTGACTCCCCCGTCCTCCACTCCCAGGAGCCTGACTCCCCCGTCCTCCACTCCCAGGAGCCTGACTCCCCTGTCCTCCACTCCCAGGAGCCTGACTCCCCTGTCCTCCACTCCCAGGAGCCTGACTCCCCTGTCCTCCACTCCCAGGAGCCTGACTCCCCCGTCCTCCACTCCCAGGAGCCTGACTCCCCCGTCCTCCACTCCCAGGAGCCTGACTCCCCTGTCCTCCTGCTCTCCCCTCTCTCATCCTGACAGGCACGTGCCGGGGCCATTAGGACGTGGCTGCAAGTGCTGACCTGCTCATGCAATGCTCTGTGAGTGCAGGCCAGGCCTGAGGCTGTATTTCCCCTCACCAGAAGCTTGTGGACATGAAAGTGGTTGTTCTAAGGGTGAATATCCTCTCACCAGCGTATCCTGAGGGTAGGTGAGAGTGGAACAGTGTTAGTGAGTGTTTGAGTGATTTGTGTGTTTGTATCTTAAAATGAACAAAGGTTTTCTCTTAATTTAAAATGAATTTCTGATATATTACTATTTTTGGTATTATTGGTGTGTGTGTGCATGCGTGGGCATACGTGCATGTATGTGTGGGTTTCATTGCAGCATCAGGTTTAAAAAGCTTGAACCAGTAGCTATTGCCAGAGATAGTGAATGTCTGTGCCCTACTGCACATCTGATAATGCTATCATCATCTAGTAGGGTGCGTCTGCTCTGCTCATTGAGTTGACCAGTGCACAGAGCCTCTGCTCTTTGGAGAGGGAACAAGCACATAGCTGATCTGAGACCTGCCCTCCAGCCAGTGCTAAAGTAGTAGACACCTGGAAAAAGATGAAAACAGGCACATGGGACACGAAGGCCTTCCTCTATAAATTCAGCTCTCTGAAACCTGACAGACTGACCTGTGCCAAACCACATATCTGTCATCGTGCTATGAAAAAAAAATAGTACATTGTATAAGAAATGTTTACAACTAACTGTGCACTATGGCAAAAAAGAGTAAATAGTATAATGATGTTAATGATTTCTTTGTATTCTAAAGTTTTATGATCACTTTATGTGGTTGTCAGACCCTCACTAACACACATGGTATTTTTATTACTAAAACTGGTCTTTATTTTTATGTTTCCTTGGCATTGTGGGAGCATAATTTCTCTACTAAGAGACTAAAGCACACACATACACACACACACACACACACACACACAGACACACACATCAACAGTTACTATTTCTGTTTTAAGTGTAAAAAGTGTTTGAGTGTATCTATTCTTCACCATCCTCTGCTGACATGATTGTCTCGCATGCTAGGACGCAAAGCTAGGAATAGTTATACGTACAGTGACATGTATAGTGATGCATACATTGACACATTCAGTTGTAGCTCAGTGGTTAAGGCATTTAACTAGTCAGAAGGTTGCCAGTTCAAGCCTCACCACTGCCAAGTTACTGCTGTTGGGCCCCTGAGCAAGGCCCTTAACCCTCAGTTGCTCAAGATGTGTGCTTACAGAATTGTAAGCTGCTTTGGATAAAAGAATCAGCTAAATGTAAATTGTACGTACAGTGACCTCTCATAAACAGTAACATACAGTTTGAGTGTAGTTTTGTGATTGTTAACCAATGGTTTAAAAAAGGGATGTGTCAGTATATGTACCCAGTGCATTTATTATGTACACTGCCTGCCCAAAAAAAGGTCACCACATAGATCTAACTAAGCAAATAGGTAAGGGCCTCCCATTGGATAATTGCTACATGGGTGATTATGTTTCAATTGGCAACAAATTATTTAACCCTAACTGATGCAGTGAGTAGCTTCTCATTTGTTGAACAGCCATCTCAAAAGACACATCTTGTGGTCATGGAAAAGATGTTAATCTGTTTCAGAAGGGTCAAATTATTGGCATGCATCAAGCAGAGAAAACATCTAAAGAGATTGCTGAAACTACAAAAATCGGGTTAAGAACTGTCCAATGCATTATTAAAAAGTGGAAGGACAGTGGAGAAACATCATCTTCTAGGAAGGAATGTGGTCATAAAAAAATCTTGAATGATCGTGATCGGCGATCACTTAAACGTGTGGAGAAATCAAATCGTAGAAATACAACAGTAGAACTCAGGGATATGTTTAATAGTGAAAGTAAGAGCATTTCCACACGCACAATGTGAAGGGAACTCAAGGGAGTGGGACTAAACAGCTGTGTAGCCTTAAGAAAACCACTTGTCAGTGAGGCTAACCGGCAAAAATGGCTTCAGTTTGCTAGGGAGCATAAAAATTGGACTCTGGAGCAGAGAAAAGGTCATGTGGTCTGATGAGTCCAGATTTACCCTGTTCCAGAGTGATGAGTACATCAGGGTAAGAAGAGAGGCGGCTGAAGTGATGCACCCATCATGCCTAGTGCCTACCGTACAAGCCTGTGGGAGCAGTACTATGATCTACGGTTGCTGCAGTTGGTCAGTTCTAGGTTCAGCAATGTTATGTGCCCAAAGAATGAGATCAGCTGACTGCCTGAATATACTGAACAACCAGATTATTCCATCAAAGGATTTTTTCTTCCCTGATGGCACGGGCATATTCCAAGATGACAATACCAGGATTCATCGGTTTCAAATTGTGAAAGAGTGGTTCAGGGAGCATGAGACATCATTTTCACACATGGATTGGCCACCACAGAGTCCAGACCTGAACCCCATTGAGAATCTTTGGGATGTGCTGCAGAAGACTTTGTGCAGTGGTCCAAACCTCCCATCATCAATACAAGATCTTGGGGAAAAATTAAAGCAACTCCAGACAGAAATAAATGTTTTGACATTGCAGAAGCTTGTGGAAACGATGCCACAATGAATGCTTGCCGTAATCAAAGCTAAAGGTGGTCCAACGAAATATTAGAGTGTGTGACCTTTTTTTTTGGCCAGGCAGTGTATTTGACATATGTAATCTGTGAATGACCATGGACAGTTATTCTACAGTTGTTCGTATTTATTGAATATGCTGAACACAAGAGACTACAGTAATGATGTGTGTGTAGCTATATGTGACTAAAAACCTCACACACTACTGCCTGACATGATTTGGCAGCGTGTGTTCCAAGCTTTCGCTCCAGGCTGTGTGGTTTATTACAGAGCGGCCTGCAGCGCTCGCTCACGTCTGTGCTTTACCTCCATCCAACGCAGCTTTTCTCTGTCCACAGAGTGCCTGAACTGCACAGGCTACACAGACCTCACTGCACGGCTGCACGCTGTCGAATTGCAGGTGAGCCGAGCTGAGCTTGGACACCCTCTGTGCGCTCACTGTGCTCATGGGAGTATTTCACCTTCGGGAGTGCGGTGATGACTGCCGCCTCGTTCGTTCATTTGTTCCAGATGCTGTCACTCCAAGACGCCGGACTCTTTGCTTTCCCACCAGTCAGCCAATCAGTGGACAGAACAGCTGATAATGAGGTCGATGGGTCCCGCCCCTCACCTGTCACAACATGTTCTGTTGGTCAGGGAGGTGAGCCTAGCACATTACCCATTTGTTCTGCAGTATATAGGATCTGTGTAATATTTCATATAGGCACATTTATTATAGAGATAACAGATATTATACAAATATTTATTATACAGCTATAGAGATAAACACACAATGTAATGTAATGATACATTTGATGTGATCTTGTTCTGTAACTTCATACTGTCTAAAATTAGCATTGATCTGAAGTTTATTTTTTCAGATCAGGTCAGACTTTATTTATATAGCACCCTTTAATACAATAATTCTGAGTGTTACAGCAGGGACAGAGAAAAAAAAAAGGCCATAAATTATAATAAAATCAAAACAAACAAAAAAAGTTTTAACAAAGCTTCATGCCTCCACATTGCTACAGAATCATTAGTAAAATGTCCTGGCAGTTTTACATTATGCAAGGGTAATACAGATCAGCTCACTGGCAACAGTGCTGTAGTCTCTGAATTTGAGTCTGTCTGTGCTGGTGTAGCAGGAGCTTAGGAGGAAGCTCTTTGTGTACCAGTCAATCTATGCCCAGTCCTCACCTGTGGTCACACGATATGGGCAGTGACCGAAGGAATATAATGATGAATACAGGCAGAAATTAGGTTTCTCTGCAGGGTGGCTGGACTCTGTGATACACCCTATCACCTTATCAGAGCTCTGCAATCCAGTAAGGCCTCAGAATGGAAGTGGTTGAGGAGGTACTAAGGTGGATTTAAGGTGGTGGATATAGTTTAAAGGTTGGTTTAAGGTGATTTTAAGGTGGTTGAGGTGGTTTGTGCAACCCATAAGGATGCCTCCTGGTGGGTTCCCACTGCAGCTTTTCCAGGCACTTCTGTCTGGAAGGAGGCCCAGAGGCAGACCCAGGACCTGCTGGAGGGATTATATCTCACAGCTGGCATGGGAGTGTCTGAGTGTCCCACAGGAGGTGCCGGAATCTGTCACAGGGAATAGAAAAGTCTTCTCCATATGCTACCACCACAACCCTTGTCAGAAAAAGTAGAGATGAGAAGAGTCCATGAGATGATGATGAGATGATGTTGAAATGGCTAAAAGGCCAGTTTTAATTTTGCATTTAAAAGGGTCCAGTGTCCATGTGTCCTCTGGCAAACAATTCCACAAGAGCTAAAAGAGCCTCTTGTAGTAGAGGACCATCAACCTTCCTTTGTGGATCCATGTCCATGTATCAGACAGGTCTGTGTCCATGGATCAGACAGGTCTGTGTCCATGGATCAGACAGGTCTGTGTTCATGGATCAGACAGGTCTGTGTCCATGGATCAGATAGGTCTGTGTCCATGGATCAGACAGGTCTGTGTCCATGGATCAGACAGGTCTGTGTCCATGGATCAGATAGGTCTGTGTCCATGGATCAGATAGGTCTGTGTCCATGGATCAGACAGGTCTGTGTCCATGGATCAGACAGGTCTGTCGGTGGACCACAGGGATCTGTGTCTGATACTCACTATATACTGTTTTACAAACATGAATTAAAAGCACTCTGAAGGTGTGCAGCTGGGATCTGCTGAGCACACATTGTTTCATTAACAGTGTTCTCACTCCCATGTTTTGTCTTTGCTTCCCTCCATTTTCTGTCTTAGCATTCAGCTTCCTGGTCCCGATCGTGTTTTCCAGAGTTACTGGCATCAGTCTTCTTACCGTGGCCTGCTGCCTGGACAATGATATGCTATATAAAGCCATTGCTCTCACTCATGTGCTGCCTACACTAACTCACTGTGTAGTGTTGCTTTAGCAGAGGGAAACACTGATGGCTTGTGTTGGTAGAGTCCAGGGGAGCTGTGGGACCCGTGGGTCCTCCCGGAGCCAGTGGACCCCCGGGCCCTGAAGGGAAGGCCGGCCTGAGAGGGAAACCAGGCCTGGCGGGACCAAGAGGTGAAGTGCAGCAATTCAGAGTCATACTTTCATAATACTAAATTAAAGGCATGATGACTAAACGGTTGTGTTCTTCATGGGAATGCAAGGTCCCCCAGGTGTGAGGGGACCACCAGGTCCACCGGGACCTCCTGGCTTCACTTACTACACCAGGGGAGAGGTCTTCACTTTGATCACCAAACATCACAGCCAATGTGAGTATGATAAAGACAGCACGCACGCACGCACGCGCGCACAACATGTAAGAAGTAGACCACTACTTGTTCTAATTTACTTCTTAATCACACCAAAAAATGTGCTAGTTAGTAGTGATGGTGGGAGTAACATTCCCAGTTTTGTCCTTATAATACCAGTAGATGGCACTGTCTACCTGAGACAGGCTATGCTGGCACTCCAGACCAGGAACACCCTGCTGGATTCTCTCAGATGCCTTCAAGGCTCCTTTCTGAGCAGGCTGGATTAGCCTTCAGATCTGAGTGCCAGAGATGGTGAGGACAGAACAGAACATTCTTTATAATTAAAGACCTGCTGGAAGCCACACGCAAGTCCCATAGATGTCAGAGAACAGACCCAGAGGTGTCCCTCTGAGAGAACAAACCCAGAGGGGTGTCTCTTAGAGAACAGACCAAGCACTGTGACTCTGAGTTGTCAGGAGAGACCTGGCTTAAAGTGAAGCCTATTCAGACGTTTAACATCAGAAGTTTAACCCACTCTTCTCCAACTCACCCAGTAAATAATAAATGTGTTACACCATGACTGAACAAGCTTGTGTTTTGAATGCTTCTCTTAATGGCGTTTGATTTCAGGGAAGAATAAGGGTACTGCAGGCTCCAATGTGCCCAGTGTGTTTCACTGTGTATGAGATGGTTATCAGTGTTGTGATTGTGTGATGACATTTAGATGAGGAAGATGTCCACCCTCCTCATCACAAGCTGAGATTAATACTGGGACCGCCCGGGCCTCCAGGTATATCAGCCTTGGCTACCGGGCTCCACCCGTACACCTACACACAGCAGTCCTGCCTCCACCCATACACCTCCACACGCGCACACATATTCACGGCAGTCCTGCCGCCACACACACACACACACACACAAACACACACACACACACACGTCCTCCCTCCACCCATACACACCTACGCACGGCAGTCCTGCCTCCACACACATACACACACACACACACACACACACACACACACACACACACCCACCCCTACACACAGCAGTCCTGCCTCCATCCGTACACCTACACACCGCAGTCCTGCCTCCACCCATACACCTCCACACGCGCACACATATTCACGGCAGTCCTGCCGCCACACACACATACACACACACAAACACACACACACACACACGTCCTCCCTCCACCCATACACACCTACACACCGCAGTCCTGCCTCCACACACACACACACACACACACACACACACACACCCCTACACACAGCAGTCCTGCCTCCATCCGTACACCTACACACCGCAGTCCTGCCTCCACCCATACACCTCCACACGCGCACACATATTCACGGCAGTCCTGCCGCCACACACACACACACACACACACAAACACACACACACACACACGTCCTCCCTCCACCCATACACACCTACACACCGCAGTCCTGCCTCCACACACACACACACACACACACACACACACACACACACACCCCTACACACAGCAGTCCTGCCTCCATCCGTACACCTACACACCGCAGTCCTGCCTCCACCCACACACACACACACACACACACACACACACCTACGCACAGCAGTCCTGCCTCCACACACACACACACACACACACACACACACACACACACCTACACACAGCAGTCCTGCCTCCATGCGCTCTACCCCACACCTCAACAGACATGAATGGAACATGAATGTGAGGCCTTATTTTCCGAGTTTCAGATTAGACTCCTCTCGACTCATCTCCCCTTCACTCCTCTTTTCTCCTTCCCTAAATCCTCTTTAGGACGCCCAGGACCTGCAGGACCCCCTGGAATCCCCGGAACACCAGGACAAAATGTGGGAAGAAAATTGACCTCAAGCTGCACATTTAACAGTTTTTAATTGTTTCCCCAGGAGTGCTCTACCTTCTTTGTCCATGCGCATTATCACATCACAGCTATTACACCTGTGTGACTTATCATTTATCAACACGCACCTGCAACTGTACACTGAGTGCATGAAACCTCAGGGAAACTCATTAGAGAAATCTGCTCTGTCCTTGAAACACACTGACCAGGGGAACTGGGAAAATGTCTAATGTTTTGTACTTTCTGTGGTGTGGAGCCAGTGACACAGAACATGGGAAGTCATTTGTGTATAAGGGGGAATAGTGCACAGTGCTGAGTGTGTGTTTGAGGGGGGATAGTGCACAGTGCTGAGTGTGTGTTTGAGGGTGGATAGTGCACAGTGCTGAGTGTGTGTTTGACGGGGAATAGTGCACAGTGTTGAGTTTGTGTTTGACGGGGAATAGTGCACAGTGTTGAGTTTGTGTTTGAGGGGGAATAGTGCACAGTGTTGAGTTTGTGTTTGAGGGGGAATAGTGCACAGTGCTGAGTTTGTGCTTGAGGGTGGATAGTGCACAGTGCTGAGTGTGTGTTTGAGGGTGGATAGTGCACAGTGTTGAGTTTGTGTTTGAGGGGGGATAGTGCACAGTGCTGAGTTTGTGTTTGAGGGGGAATAGTGCACAGTGCTGAGTTTGTGTTTGAGGGGGGATAGTGCACAGTACTGAGTGTGTGTTTGAGGGGGGATAGTGCACAGTGCTGAGTTTGTGTTTGAGGGGGGATAGTGCACAGTGCTGAGTTTGTGTTTGAGGGGGAATAGTGCACAGTGCTGAGTTTGTGTTTGACGGGGGATAGTGCACAGTGCTGAGTTTGTGTTTGAGGGGGGATAGTGCACCGTGCTGAGTTTGTGTTTGACGGGGGATAGTGCACAGTGCTGAGTGTGTGTTTGAGGGGGGATAGTGCACAGTGCTGAGTTTGTGTTTGAGGGGGGATAGTGCACAGTGCTGAATTTGTGTTTGAGGGGGAATAGTGCACAGTGCTGAGTTTGTGTTTGAGGGTGGATAGTGCACAGTGTTGAGCTTGTGTTTGAGGGGGGATAGTGCACAGTGCTGAGTGTGTGTTTGAGGGGGGATAGTGCACAGTGCTGAGTTTGTGTTTGAGGGTGGATAGTGCACAGTGCTGAGTTTGTGTTTGAGGGGGGATAGTGCACAGTGCTGAGTGTGTGTTTGAGGGGGGATAGTGCACAGTGCTGAGTTTGTGTTTGAGGGGGAATAGTGCACAGTGCTGAGTTTGTGTTTGAGGGGGGATAGTGCACAGTGCTGAGTTTGTGTTTGAGGGGGGATAGTGCACAGTGCTGAGTTTGTGTTTGAGGGGGAATAGTGCACAGTGCTGAGTTTGTGTTTGACGGGGGATAGTGCACAGTGCTGAGTTTGTGTTTGAGGGGGGATAGTGCACCGTGCTGAGTTTGTGTTTGACGGGGGATAGTGCACAGTGCTGAGTGTGTGTTTGAGGGGGGATAGTGCACAGTGCTGAGTTTGTGTTTGAGGGGGGATAGTGCACAGTGCTGAGTTTGTGTTTGAGGGTGGATAGTGTACAGTGCTGAGTTTGTGTTTGAGGGGGGGTAGTGCACAGTGTTTTTGTGTTTGAGGGGGGATAGTGTACAGTGCTGAGTTTGTGTTTGAGGGGGGATAGTGCACTGTGTTGAGTGTGTGTTTGAGGGTGGATAGTGCACAGTGCTGAGTTTGTGTTTGAGGGGGAATAGTGCACAGTGCTGAGTTTGTGTTTGAGGGGGAATAGTGCACAGTGCTGAGTTTGTGTTTGAGGGGGAATAGTGCACAGTGCTGAGTTTGTGTTTGAGGGGGGATAGTGCACAGTGCTGAGTGTGTGTTTGAGGGGGGATAGTGCACAGTGCTGAGTTTGTGTTTGAGGGGGAATAGTGCACAGTGCTGAGTTTGTGTTTGAGGGGGAATAGTGCACAGTGCTGAGTTTGTGTTTGAGGGGGGATAGTGCACAGTGCTGAGTGTGTGTTTGAGGGGGGATAGTGCACAGTGCTGAGTTTGTGTTTGAGGGGGAATAGTGCACAGTGCTGAGTTTGTGTTTGAGGGGGGATAGTGCACAGTGCTGAGTTTATGTTTGAGGGTGAATAGTGCACTGTGCTGAGTTTGTGTTTGAGGGGGGATAGTGCACAGTGCTGAGTTTGTGTTTGAGGGGGAATAGTGCACTGTCTTGAGTGTGTGTTTGAGGGGGGATAGTGCACAGTCTTTTTGTATTTGAGGGGGGATAGTGCACAGTGTTGAGTGTGTGTTTGAGGGGGGATAGTGCACAGTGCTGAGTTTGTGTTTGAGGGGGGATAGTGCACTGTGTTGAGTGTGTGTTTGAGGGGGGATAGTGCACAGTGCTGAGTGTTTGTGCTCTTGTTGTAGGGTGTGTCAGGCTTCTCAGGAAGCCCAGGTCTTAAAGGCTCCAAGGGCGACCCTGGAGAGAGTGTGAGTGGTCTCCTCCAACAAGTACAAATGGATTGTTACATAAAGCTTATGGTGTTCAGGGTCCCATTTTCAGACCTTTTGATACCATACTTGTGGTTATGAAGTTTTTCTGGTTATTCAAGCCTTACGTTCTGTTTTCTCACCAGGGGCCACCAGGAGTTGATGGCAAGCAGGGGGGGCCAGTGAGTGTTTTCTAAGGAGTTTACCAGTTTGCTAGCTTCATGGTGTCAATAAATTATTGTGTGCCATTACATTTTATATGCTTATGCTCTGTGTCCAGGGTGCTCCCGGACCGAAGGGTGAACCAGGAGAGACGGAAACAGAGGTGAGAACAATTGTGGCACTCTTTATTTTAAACAGTTTTGGATTTGCTTAATAAGTTTTGATTTTGGAGATGCAGGACTGTGTGTGAGTAAGTTTGAGTTGGGGGACTGTGTGTGAGCGAGTTTGATTGGAGGACTTTGTTATTGTTAATATGCTTTTCCTTAAGCTTCAACAGTTGAAAGAAGCACTGAAGATTCTGGCAGAGAGGGTTCTGATTCTAGAGTACATGTTCAACATTCATGGTAAGAGCACTTCTGCTCCGTCTGTCATTCAGCCAGTCTAAAACCCATGTTGTGGGAGCTGTTTTAGGGGGGTTACCTCTAAGAGCAGTTGTGTGAAGGCATTTACAGCATTCTGGAATATTCTGTACTGTTAGTGTCATGGAGTGCATGCTTAACAGAACCACTGGAATGCTGTTGATAGCAAGAAGGTGACTTAATATCACATCTGAGACAGAGGAATGCTGACCAGGTCTAAGCTGTATTGTTGAGATCGGTTTGGGTACAATGACATTAGTTAGATATCAGTATTTGAAATGCCAAAATCTAAAGAAGTGAAGCTACACTACATTTTCCCTGTTGGATCAAATGTCCCCATTATTTAAATCTAATTCTTTGATCTGCTCAGTGTTATAGCTGAAAGAATGTACAGGTCCTTCCAGAAGGGATGTGTTACTGACTTCTTTACATTTAAGAGTCTAGCTGACACTTTTACCCAAAGCAGCTCATAGTTATTAAGGGACTTGTTCAGAGAAACATGTCAGTGGTGGGGCTTGAACTTGTAACCTTCTGTTTACAAGTCAAGTATCTTAACCACTGAGCTCTTCCTGTATCTGTTGTGGGCCTCCACAGATGCAGCCATGGAGTTAGGTTCGGGATCAGACCTGCTGCTAAACGTCCCGCCCACAGTCAGAGCTACGGGACAAGGCAGGTCCTTCCCCTCCTCCCCCGCACCAAGGAGGCCCAGGGTGCCCAGGACACCATAGATGCTGATGTCCAGCAGGAGGAGACTCACCTATGGGTCTCTTGCACTAAACACAGAGCTCCTGCTGGAGCCTTGTATTCTGTTACCCAAATAAAATTCCTGTGTCAGAGCAACTACTGACACCTGTCAGGAAAAAACTTTTTAAAGTCACGGAAAGAAAAGATTTTACAGTCATTTTATTATTGCTATTAATAATAATAATAATAATAATAATATCACCATATGTATGTCTAAATGTAATTGGTATTTTCCCACATGATGTTGGTTTTCATATAGTTAATCATACTGCCCACAGAAAGTTGGACAATGTAAACTGATCTCAGATCAGATTTTTTAAAAACAAGGAGAAATTCTCTGTGAATATTATGGGAAAATTGTTCTGAGATGAGCATGGAAAAAGCATTGTTTAAACTAGAGATGCACTGATTGATCTGCTTGTGACCGGAAACTGCTGGTTTTCAGCATAATCGGCCATAACCGGTGACCAGCTGATCAGTCTCATGTATTTCATATATTTCATATTTTAGTGCTGGTCACATTTACGCTTGTTCACTACATGAGGACTACAGCGACACGAACACAGCCACACGTGAACAGCGCAGCAACTGCATTAGATGTATGCATGGACAACAACATAAAGGTGCCTTGAGTTCTCATTTGTATTACCTGGTGCACTTGTTTTCATTTGGAAAAGTAAAACTATTGCTCTTTATTTTATTTGGAGGTTTGTGAAAAGCAAATGTTCACCCTATAACCTAGTGCATAGTTTTATGCTGAGATATTTCGTTTCCATTAAAAGAGAAATTGAACAAAAACGCATCCTTGTGCTGTTATTCGTAATACTAAGAAAGAAAATTAGCCAAAAACGTTGCGATTGCCGCATCTCTTACTTAAACCCCCAGTTAAGAGTACGCTGAGACTGCTTCATAAAAGAAATAGTATTTGTCCTGAATCACAGTGTGTGCAATATCAATCAGATGTGGTGAAAGCAGAAACCTTATTCTTTTCCTTATTTGTGTCTTGTTCTTCCATTACATGTTAACTTTCATCAGGTGTGTTCAGCTCTTGTTCATAAGGGGGTGACACCGCTCCAGCTGAAAGGTTCTTCCAGTCTATTCACTGAAACATGCTAATTAACGAACCTGTATTAGTATCGCGTTACTTACTGCCTGCTCTACCTATACTTGTCTAATTATTGAAAGAGTATGCAGGGCTGGTGTGGAGGTGTAGTCTGTACGTCTGTCTCTGTGGAGGTGTAGTCTGTACCTCTGTCTCTGTGCAGGTGTAGTCTGTAGGTATGTCTCTATGGAGGTGTAGTCTGTATGTCTGTCTCTATGGAGGTGTAGTCTATAGGTATGTCTCTATGGAGGTGTAGTCTGTACATCTGTCTCTGTGGAGGTGTAGTCTATAGGTCTGTCCCCATGGAGGTGTAGTCTGTAGGCCTGTCTCTGTGGAGATTAAGGCTCTGGGCCTGTCTCTGTGGAGGTGTAGTCTGTAGGTCTGTCTCTGTGGAAGTGTAACCTGTAGGTCTGTCACTGTGGAAGTATAACCTGTAGGTCTGTCCCTGTGGAGGTGTAGCATGCAAGTCTGTCTCTATGGAGATGTAGTCTGTAGGTTTGTCTCTGTAGAGGTGTAACCTGTAGGTCTGTCTCTATGAAGGTGTAGTCTGTAGATCTGTCTCTGTGGAGGTTTTGTCTGTAGGCCTGTCTTCATGGAGGTGGAGCCTGTAGGTCTGTCTCTATGGAGGTTTACTCTGTAGGTCTGTCTCTATGGAAGTGTAGTCTGTAGGTCTGTCTTTGTGGAAATGTAACCTGTAGGTCTGTCTCTATGAAGGTGTAGTCTGTAGGTCTGTCTCTATGGAGGTGTACACTGTAGGTCTGTCTCTATGGAGATGTAGTCTGTAGGTATTTCTCTGTGGAGGTGTAGTCTGTAGGCCTGTCTCTGTGGAGATGTAACTTGTAGATCTCTGTCTGTGGAGGTGTACTCTGTAGGTCTGTCTCTATGGAGGTGTACTCTGTAGGTCTGTCTCTATGGAGGTGTACTCTGTAGGTCTGTCTCTGTTGAGTTTGCATGCTCACCTGTTGTAACAGTGCACAGCGGTTTTGGTGTGGTCTGTTGATAGCTGCTCTGACAGAGTGCACACAGGCCCTCTATAAATGGAGCAGGAACAGAGAGGCTGGAGATGAAAGGGAGCCTTGACCTTCTTCAGGCTGTTCTGACCAGTCTGGCTCTCAGCTTGGAGTTATAAGGCTTGAGGGTTCTGACTTCAGAATGTTGCTCTTCGTTTGGTGTTATAGTTGGGCTTAGGTTAGGGTTCTGGCTTACGCAGTGTAGCTCTCTGCCATTTTCCCACTATATTTCTGCATATATATATATATATATAGAAATGAGCCTTTTTAATACAGAATTTTTACAGCTTTATTGACAAAAGGACAAGTGCAGGGAAAGGGAATCAGAAACAGACTTTCAGTAAACACAGAGAACCATGGGATATGGAGTATTTACTCCTGCTCCTTGTCCTCGCCGTGGGTGATGACATAGCACAAATTTTTGTAGTCCAGATTACCAGCCACATCCAGGGGGAAGTTTGTGAACATCTGATTTACCTGAAGGTGTCAGAGAGGAGGTTGCCATAGCGACTATAAAAGTATGTTCCCAGAAGGATTATTTGGTGGTTTGATCACTGTAGCATGTGAAACAATCAGTATGTCACTTTTAAAGCTGAATACCACTATGTGTGAGAGAGTTAAACATACCTCTGCCTCTGTGAATTTGTCTGCCTGGGACATGAGGTGATATTTGATCCTGAGAGATGAAAACAGAAGAACACAGAACACCTTATTCTGCAAGCCATAGTTTAGTTTTGTCTCGTGTAAACTGAAATAACTGCAATACATCGGCATTGAGCTGTATTGAACAGTACATGCAGGCAGACATGTTTATATTCACGAAGGAGGATACTCACTCTTCTCCTTTGATGATGCCCGTGCCCTCTGGGTCGAAGATCTTAAAGGCATTAAGAATGTTCTCCTCAGGATCAGTCCCTTTCAGAGGGCAGAAAAGCCAGTAGTGTTATCTTAGTGGCGCTAGCCGCTAGCACGCAAGCTCCCTAGCTGTGGGGTTATACTAATATTTATGCAAGACAACATCTTAAAGCTGCCTCTGTCTGTAAACATATCCATACCTTCGTTGCTGCATAAATCTCTAAATCTTGTAACCTTGTTTGAAGTGTAGTGTTTGCTCATGGGTTGGTTTGATGTGTGGTGTTTTCTTATGGGTTGGTTTGAAGTGTAATGTTTTCTTATGGGTTGGTTTGATGTGTAGTGTTTTCTCATGGGTTGATTTGAAGTGTAGTATTTTTTTATGGGTTGGTTTGATGTGTAGTGTTTTCTCATGGGTTGGTTTGATGTGTTGTGCTTCATCATTGGTTAGGTTGAAGTCTACTGTTTTCTCATGGGTTGCTTTGAAGTGTAGTGCTTCATCATTGGTTAGGTTGAAGTCTACTGTTTTCTCATGGGTTGGTTTGAAGTGTAGTGCTTTGTCATGGGCTGGTCTCACCTTTTAGCTTCTCTCCAAACATGCTGAGGAAGATGGTGAAGTTAATGGGACCAGGAGCTTCCTTCAGCATCTCATCCAATTCATCATTGCCCACATTCAGACGTCCTGTACACGCACGCACGCACACGCACACGCACACACACACACACACACACACACACACACACACACACACACACACACACACAGAGAAATACATGCGCACATGGGAAGACAGCATTGGTAAATTAAAGGCCAGTTGTTTGGTTAGGTAAAGAGTAAACCCAACTGTGTTACATTTTCCACATTTTCCATTAACTGAAGTCACTGGATTAAAGGTAAAACATAAAACTATGAGATTTGTTTCACAGGTCTGCTGTGCTAGAGTGCTCTGTAATAACTAGGGCAGTGCCAAACCCAGTCTTAGTATTCTAAAGGGATAACCATGCCTAAGATCAGAGAGCAGTACAGAGACAGAAGTTAGAACCTGCAACTCTCTCGAATTGAAACAACTGGGAATCATACAACACCCTGTTTATCTCTGAGGCTCTCTGTCTGTCTCTCTCTCTCTCAATTTTTCTTTTTCTTTATCTTTGTCTCTCTCTCTGATTTCCCTGAATCATTCAAAAAATATCACATACCCAGTGCAGCAAAGGTGTCTCTCAGGTCGTTCTTGTCAATAAAGCCATCTCTGTTCTGGTCCATGATGGTGAAAGCCTGGAAATGTGAAAACCATTAAGAATGTGAAGAAATGTACCAGTTCATCAAACATCTGCATATAGGAACACTGACCTATCACCTTACAGCACTTCATAACACCTTCTAGCACTTTACACCAACCTTCCCACATTCTTATAGTTCTTATGCTGCTAAAAAGATACTAAAAGATGCTTTTCATACCTCCTTAAACTCCTGGATCTGAGATTGCTCAAACATGCTGAATACATTCTTACCTCCTTAAACTCCTGGATCTGAGACTGCTCAAACATGCTGAATACATTCTTAACTCCTGGATCTGAGACTGCTCAAACATGCTGAATACATTCTTAACTCCTTAAACTCCTGGATCTGAGACTGCTCAAACATGCTGAATACATTCTTACCTCCTTAAACTCCTGGATCTGAGACTGCTCAAACATGCTGAACACATTCTTACCTCCTTAAACTCCTGGATCTGAGACTGCTCAAACATGCTGAACACATTCTTACCTCCTTAAACTCCTGGATCTGAGACTGCTCAAACATGCTGAACACATTCTCACCTCCTTAAACTCCTGGATCTGAGACTGCTCAAACATGCTGAACACATTCTTACCTCCTTAAACTCCTGGATCTGAGACTGCTCAAACATGCTGAACACATTTGAGCTGGCTGCTTCCTTCTTCTTGGCTTTCTTTGGTGCCTGAAATTTACAATAATATTTTTTTTTGTAGATGTCATTATGAATACTTCCTAGTATTTCATACTTTGGGCTTTTGAGAGCTGAATAATGTTCATTAAGAGATATGCTGATGTGTGAATCTGCCCAAGTCATATCACTATTCCACCATCTCAGTATTTTGGTGGCAGTTGATTTATATTAAACTATTGTTATTTCAGTTGCTTCCATTATGCATTACTGAGCAGTATTAGTCTTAAAGATTTTTGTTAACAGCAAGATTCAACAAAAAGGACTGACAAGTGTGATCTTCAGTGGCCTGATCTCAGTTAGGCATAAAGGTGAAAGACCCTGTGTATCACATTCAGTCACCCAGTATCAAACATCTGCCCATTTCTCATACATTATCTTGCTTCTCAAACATCTGAGCATTTCTCATACGTTATTTTGTTTCTCAAACATCTGAGCATTCCTCATGCATCATCTCATTTCTCAAACATCTTCTTTCTCTAAATCCTTTGCATTGTCTAGCATCTCATTCTCTAACATCTTCTCATTCTTTTCCCACAGCAATCACGGAGTTCTGTGGTGACCGCAGTCATCCCGTGCTTCACGTCCTTCGGCTCAGCCTGTCAGTCCGAGGTTAGAACCGTCACATCGTCCCTGAGCGGGAGATTCCATGCAGCATCACTAGACTTCTCCGTTAAGTCGCAGTGAAGTAGAAGACGCAGGCCTACCATTGTCTCGGGCTTCCTGTTCTGTTCCCGGTCACTAATGGCTGAGCAGACGTTTGGGAAGCAGCTCCTATGGCTTATATACGGGTGGGTTCGGCCCGGTGGCATTCTGGTCTATGTTTAGACAAAGGCGGTGGCACGACTCAAGCATGCCTGCCTTATAGAGAATCAGAGCCCCCCCAGCTATTGTTGTGGACAGATGCAGAGTGAACTCGTCAGGGTGCGAAGGCCTGCCGTCGTAAGATCACTCAGTGTGGCCCAACCCCACCGGCTAAGCTGCCCGCTCACATTCCACCGGGCTTCTTTCTCTGGGCAGCGGCTCCACGCTCACTCCAACTCCTCCACAGGGCAGTCAGTCTGTTAATGAAATGGAGCTTTTATTCACTCAGTAAAGTTATGACATGAGGCCATGAGAGAGCGTCTGTGGATGTCGTCGTGATGGAAGCAGATGAAGGTTGATATTACACATATCCAATTTCCATAATCCGTTTTTTCTGAAAGCTGATTCGATACAAGCTGGAAATAGGAATGTGAGATTGTGAATGTAATAAAAACCAAACCTCTACAATGTGTTATTTCAAATACCTTGTTATCATATACTTTCTTTATTACAATGGTTTAAGAGTTTATTTTTATCCAAGCTCACATTTTTATCACTAATTACACCGTACTGCAAAACTAGTCCTTTTTAAATCATATTTATAATAACATAAATAATACAGTTGGTTAGTGCATCACACAATTATACACCAATGTTTTTCACTATTAGTGATTAGAACAGAACATTTGAACTGCTAACTTGTTCAGTTACCCATTAATGCTTTTTAAGACTGTCGTTCTTTACTACAAACAAACACAAAATGCATTTCGTTGGTCTGAAACTGGCATCGAATGAGATATTTGGCTACAGCATGGCTGACGCCTTGTCTTGCGGGTAAAGTGATTACCAAGCAGCTGATATTTTAGCAATCAACTCAAACCTCAAACTGACTCAAACCTCCAGAACTGTGGTCATCGTGACTAAGACCATTCCTGGTACTCTTCAGCACAATCAAGCTCTCAGTTTGGATTTGGCAGTTCATTTTTTATGTGTTTATCATAAAAAATATTATTTCCTGGCCCCTGTCGCTCGTAATGAACAAAGAGACAAATGCTTCTTCAATAGAACAGATATGGACTGCTATTTTATGGAAGCCAAATTTAACCCTGTTGTTTTACACAGCCCAGAACTATGTTCTGGCACCTGCTCGCCTGCCAGAAGGAGCCACAGGCCTTGGAACAATCGTTTTAGCCCTGCCCTTACAGACAATGTGTATGTGTTTGTGTGTGCGTGTGTGGGGGGGGGGGGGGGGTGACATTCTCAGTATAAGCTGGGGAGGAGAGCCATGTCCATGTTAGGCAAGTGAGCAGCAGGTGTGAGATAGGAGTCAAGGTCTGGACGTTCGTTCCAACAATGCCACAGGTGTTGCTAGTCTGCCTGGGAGGAGACGGTTTCCTCCAACTGCTACTGACTGTCAGTCACCTCAGCCTGCTCCATGTGATCCCACTGTGACAAAATAACACTTAAATAACACCAGGACGACTGAACAGAGCTGGTGCTTGTTTGTGTAAACTCTGGAACACCCCCTTACATCATCTGTTTGCCATTTTCACAACACCACAGAGCAAGTCTCCTGACCGTGGCAAATCTGGGTGGTCTGAAAGGCAGAACCGAGTCCTGAAATAATCCAGTGTGGTTTGGTCAGGGCTGTAAAACATTGCTTTGGCTATTACTATTTTACCATAACCTGATTTCCTTTAACATACAAGAACTCAGTGTATGTTTTGGGGGCTTTTTTCATGAAATGTGCCTCTGTTTATTACTGACTACAGTGAGTACAGTGCAGCCCAGAACAGAACCATAAAATCCCCCGTGCAGTCTAAATCCTACCCGCACAGTTTCTAAATCCAACTGTGATGCAAGTCGTGCCTTAGGAAGGCTAAACAGATGGCTCTTTGGTCTGGTAGTTAGAGCTTATGTTTATCTCCTGTTGGACTGGAGTTTGAATCCCAGGTAGGATGGCTGCCTTTGGACATTGTTGCACATGGTGTCAGAAGTGGCAAAGCCATTGGGAATGCTTGCTAGGTTGATAGACCCCCCCTGCTATGAGGAGATGGTGTAGCCTGGTGGGAAGACCCCTGACGAGGGGCATGGGTGTGGCCCTGAAGGAATGGACAGTTGTGTGAGGAGGGGCATGTGGGAAGTGTCATGCACAAAGGGGCCCGCCCCAGAAGTGAGGCATTGTCATGGAGACTGTCACTCTCCAAAGGGGAGGATGGTGTGATGGTGCCAGTCACTTTGGGGAAGTTAAATGGGTGCTGTGTTGTGGTAGTCAGACCTCATGTTTACCTCCTGTGGATACTGGGTTTGAGCCCCAGGTAGGGTGGGTGCCTTCAGCCTTCGTTACAACTACCCACAGAGTCTACTTCCTTCCCACAAATACTAAATTCAACCTGAGCCTAAAGGATTCCTGTGCAGAGTCTAAAAGTTTAGGGATTGCTCTGCTCAGACAAAACTACTAAAGCCTGCAATTGACTGATGAGTTGAATCAGCTGCATGTATGTGTTCAATCACCAAACCACACTGGCCTCTGGCTCTCTGGCAGCAGGTTTTGACACAGTACATTAGCTACATTAGCTAATAATAGTTAAATGCACCTGATTCAACTCATCAATCAATTGCCAGGTTTAATAGGTGTGTCGGAGCAGAGCAATCACTCCAGCCCCCCAGGACTGGACTAGGACACCCCTGGTCCAAAACCTACCCACACCCTAAATCCTTGTCTAAAGCATTTGGATGCTTCAACACAGGTAATTTACTATAGACCTTTACCACAGATGATGTACTACAGATGCTTTATTACTGTAACACAGATACTTACCTACAGATACATCACTACAGGCCCAAAGCACGCAGCACATACTGCCTTTGTGATAACTACGTGTAGCACAGCCTAATCGACTCTAACTGTACACACAGGTGATGCTAACAAAAAGGGGGTTGCCTGCACACCGATCACTTCACAACATTTCAAGGTTCATGGCTTTTATTAACTTGGTGTACCTGCCTTTTTTTTCTTCAGGGAGAATCGATCGTAAACACAACAATCCTCTCTGTGGGTGACCAGCTGCTTGGCTTGCACTGCCACTAGAGGGCGCAGTGCAATCAAAAGCCTGGCTGTTCTCGGTATTCAAAAACAAAACACAAATGGATGCATCTTCTAATTATTTATGCACTGAAGATGGGATCAGTTAGAAAGAGAGTAAATAATTGCTAAGATCTTATGCGGAATAAGGCACACATGACGATCTGGGTGACGATACACTATGCTTGTCTCTCCATTCTATCCATAATTAAAATCCAGTCCTGCATGCCGCTGTTTTAAACGAGGACTGGCCTCGAGAGGAGCCTTATTTGATTAAAAAAGCAAGCTGGAGGATGGGGGTGACGCATGGGGGTCCTTCACAGCTTATCACGGGGAGGAGGATGAGGAGGAGGTTGTGGGCTCCCAAGAGTGGGGGCGGGGGGGGGGGGGGGGGGGGTGAGAGCTGTACCAGGGGAGCTCTGCCGCTCCTGAGGGCTTCAAAACCAAGTACCAATGGGACCCGCTTCTCTCCCAGCTCCCCTGATGACTTCTACGGGCAAGGAAGGAGAGGGATGCAGAGGGGAGGAGCTCTGAGCCTCCCTCAGCTCCCGAAACCTGGTCTGGCCCGCGCTGAACAGAAGCAAGGAAATGCAGACGTGAGTTTAGAGTTTCGGTGTGGGCAGGTAGCTCGGGCCAGCCGAAGAGTAATGGGCATCCGTACACAGGTTTCCATACCACAGGTCAGGTTTACACCAGGCATCCATAATTTTTTAACATTATTTCTTTACAATAATAGATAAAGCTAACATGGCGATATGCAAAATGCAAAAAAACGCAGGAAAAATATTCCTGCCTCTACAGCATGAATAAAGGTTCACTATATTTCTGATTCATCTTCAAATCATTTATTTAGGCAGCAATTAAAAGCGATGAACGCACAGGTCATAAATGAGAATCACAAACAAAAATATAAATATATTAAATATAAATACAAACCCCACATCACGCGGAAACACATCATGCGTTTTTAACCAACAGGGGGCGCGCCTTCCTAAGCTCAAGTTCAAGTATATCACCGATTCCTTATAGTTTATAGTTTCAGTATCGAACGTTTAACAAAATACAATAAATAAATAAATAAATCCGAGTAAGAATTAGTTGCGACTTTGACGTTGTTTTACTGCTTTTTACTCTTCCCAAGAAGATGCACCCAATATGTTGCAAAATACTCCTTTTAAAATGTCCCTTTTAAGATTTGTATTATATTGTACAGCTGCACGTTCAAGTTCAAGTTCGGTTTATTCGTCACATACATAGTCATACACAGTATAACACGCAGTGAAATGGTGGAGAGTGCTCTGTCCAAACTGAGGAAGAGAACCAGGGGTGCATAGAGAAAAAAAAATATATACAGATAAATATATATATTCTATGTATGTACAAAAATATATTAACAATGTATGTACAATATATGTATATTATGATTATATACACAATGTACAATGTATATGGTTGGGTATATATGTACACAATCCACAGAATGTACAGATCCATTTTGTATATATTTTGTATACGTTATAATGTAGTTTGAAAATATTATTTGTGGGCTGCAAGTAGGTCCCCGTCAACAAGATGTAACCTGTTTTTTCAGCTTCCTATTACAATAGTCTATTTGGCGCCAACTGAAAACTGAGATATATATACTCGTGTGTTTGTTCTAGTTAGCCATATATATATATATATATATATATATATATATATATATATATATATATATATATATATATATATATATATATATATATATATATATATATATATATAGCTAACTAGAACAAACACGAGTCTTTGAACCCTTCGAGCTGTGTGCTTTGCAACTTCTGTAACCTTCAAATCCGCGCGCAGGTGTGAGTCGGGATGTCGATTTTAAAGACGTAAACAAAAAACAATACGATGACACGAACTCTTTTTGTGAAAGACCCACATCTCCGCCAAACCTTTCTTTGTGCGTGTGTGTGTTTTGGGGGGGGACCTCCAACTACTGCAAGCTCCATCCCGTGTTTTCTCGCTTTATTAGCATGCCACCCCCGTCTCGATCATCCTGCTCGGTGGTCCTTGGTCGATATCGCAGGTTTAGCGGTCGATAACTCCGTTCCACGGCGCGCGCTAATAAGGGCTGGCGCCGTTCGATCGCTCCGCTCCGTGTTTTGCGCGCGCTCCCCCTCCTCGTCGGACTGAACTCCAGCCCCCTCGCTCTCTCTCTCGCTCTCTCTCTCTCTCTTTCGCGCTCTCTCTCTCTCTCTCTCTCTCTCTCTCTCTCTCTCTCTCTCTCTCTCTCTCTCTCTCTCTCTCTCTCTCTCTATCAGCCTTTCATTCCCGACTCAATATGTCTCAAGATGGCGGCCAATGCGGGATCGATGTTTCAATATTGGAAGCGCTTTGATTTACAGCAACTCCAGGTAAACTTCTTTGACTTTTACTTACTGGGCGGTTGTTTTGGTTTTCTTGTTTTGGTTTTCTTTTACCCCCGGCCCGGGGAGAGCAGGTAGCCTGTCTGGCGCGCAGCTCTGTGGAACCTCTCCACCAGTTCGCGCGGCCGTGTTGAAGCTCTCCCGTTGCCCATCGATTACAGCGGTGCTTGCGCTGATCGGAAATCGATCCTCTTTGTTCAGTTCCCCATCGATCAGCCATCGCGGTGGGGGCGGGGGTGGGGGGTATGGGGGGAATCCGCTGGCAGGGAGACAGCACGTGCGTCCCAGCTGTCAGGGGCATCCTCGCAGCCTCCAGACTGCTCCAGTCTGGGTAGTTTGGCCAGTGCGCAAAGGAACTGGCTGTACTGGAATCGTTTGGTTTTGGAGAAGACGCGTGCAGGGTGTCTTGCGGTGTCACGGGTGGCGCTGTGGTGGCAGATACCTCTGCTCTTCAGAATTAGCTTTCATACGTTACTTTTTTTTCACTTTAGGACTATGTACCGTCTAGTTTATTTTTTTGTTATTGTTGGAATTTTTATAAGTTGTAATTACGGTTTCGGTGTTATGAGCATCGCTTTGTCGTACGAAACTTTTTGACTGTCTCGCTGTATCAAGTCCAAGATCAAGTTCAAGAACGGGTTTGGTTGAACTTGGTGTCCGACGTTGTATCTTAAATAAAAACTAAACAAAATAAATCGAACAAACAAACAAACAACAACAACTAGCAACTAGAAAACAAGTGCGCTCCGCGATCCATGTATAATCACGTATGTGCTGTATGCGCAGTGCAGGACCCCGGGCGATGGAGTTAGTAATATTCTAGGTTCACTCTTTTTGTTTCACGCTTGGCACAAGTTTTTTAGTGTGAAGTTCATTCTAGCTCGGCACTGACTAGGTTAAGTTACCGAAATGTGAGCTAGTGATATGGGTGTTATATTAGGAACCTGAACCTTGGCCGCGATCAAAATGTGGACTCTGTATTGAAAATGGTTGTATTTAAAATTGATCTATATATATTAAACATGTGCTATATTTACAATTTACTGTATTTTACTGTTATTGTTAGGGTTGGTACTTTGGTTTAGCCAAGTTTTATATATATATATGTGTGTGTGTGTGTGTGTGTGTGTGTGTGTGTGTGTGCGCGTGCGTGCGTGTGTGTGTGTGTGTCTGTTGTCAAAATGTTCAGGGGTGTTTTGGCGCGCCGGAGCTTGCTTTTTGATGTAGGTTACGTCTCTTTCATCTGTTGTTAACAGTCCACCCGGATATTAGTCTAAATTCAATTACATTTAATTGCACCAAACAACGTTGTTTGATATATGTGTGATAACCCGTTCAGTGGGCTGTTCTGTAGCAGGCACTACGTTAGTAGTGTCGCCCAGTCAGCTGGTGGATGTACCGTGTTCAGGACATGACGGGACGATTCTCTTATCAGCCTTACACAAAGTAACCCACAAAGCCCACCTAAACCATGTTAAAAGTGAAAATCCCCTTCACCGCAAACGCGGCTGAAGAATGCTACGTTCCCCGGTGTCTTGATTTGGGACATTGTAATTATCTAGGATTATAAGATTTTTTTGTGTGCGTGTTTTATTTTCACGGGGCATGCCGTGTGGGGACCACCCAAGAGCTCACCCAGGCGGGTCTCCTCTGATGTGGTTACCGATCCTGTGGTCGGTCCTTTGCCGCCCGCCTCTCCGACACACTGGAGCTGGCACCGGCGCTTTTTTGGACGTAGCGAGTGAATTCCTTTTTGGCGTCTTTGTAAAGGGTGTGTTTCGTTTGATTCACCGCGGTGGTCTTCGCCGTGTGATATTAGGGCGGTTGTTTGAATGGATTTAACGCGCCTGCTACTCTTTTGTTTTCTGGAGAAAAAAAAGTACGTTGACTGCTTTAAGCGTAATAGCTGCCGCCATGTGGTTCAAGTGCACCTTTGGAACATTATGCAGTGATAGTGTTATTTATGAGGACAACCGCAGTTACGCGGCTGTTCTCTGGGTTAAAGGGGGCTTGTGTCTCGCTTGGGTTTATGTCGGATCTTTGTTGTTTTTTGCTCCGTTACCTGTCACCTGGGCTGTGTGAGGTGCGCAGCTAAAGGTGAGGCTAAAGGCGGAGCCTCCTCCTTTGTCGCGCGTCACCGTGCGGAGACTTGACTGTGATGCAGGTAGCGCGGTCCCCGTCGCGATGAGAGGCGTCAGTCGTGCCCCAGCCTGTTCTGGTCTGCTCATCGCTGTGGTCACGCCTGCCACACCTACGACGAGTGAGACACACACACACACACACACACACACACACACACACACACACACACACACACACACACACACACACACACACACACACACACACACACACACACTCACTCATCTGATCAGGACTGTGTCTGTAGCTAATTTCTTCTCTTCTCTTTTCTATGGAAAAACCCTCAAAATGAGCATCACAATTAAGAGAGCTGGGAGAATGTTTTATCTCCTGAAATTTTAAGAGCAGTGTTCAGGTTGAAAAAGCATTAACAGCTCATAAGTAATGGGGAATAGTTAAAAAGGTCTTCAGATAACATTCATTAGTGTATCAGTGGCTACGTTAGGTACCTGGCTGTGTTAGGAACATGGCTGTGTTAGGAACATGGCTGTGTTAGGTACCTGGCTGTGTGAGGAGCGTGGCTGTGTTAGGAACGTGGCCGTGTTAGGAACGTGGCTGTGTTAGGTACCTGGCTGTGTTAGGAACGTGGCTGTGTTAGGAACGTGGCTGTGTTAGGTACCTGGCTGTGTTAGGAACGTGGCTGTGTTAGGTACCTGGCTGTGTTAGGAACATGGCTGTGTTAGGAATGTGACTGTGTTAGAAATGTGGCTGTGTTATGAACGTGGCTGTCTTAGGTACCTGGCTGTGTTAGGAATGTGACTGTGTTAGGGACCTGGCTGTGTTAGGTACCTGGCTGTGTTAGGAGTGTGGCTGTGTTAGGTAACTGGCTGTGTTATGAACATGGCTGTGTTAGGTACCTGGCTGTGTTAGAAATGTGACTGTGTTTGAAATGTGTCTGTCTTAGGAACGTGGCTGTCTTAGGTACCTGGCTGTGTTAGGAATGTGACTGTGTTAGGGACCTGGCTGTGTTAGGAACATGGCTGTGTTAGGTACATGGCTGTGTTAGGACCGTGACTGTGTTAGGTACCTGGCTGTGTTAGGAATGTGACTGTGTTAGGTACCTGGCTGTGTTAGAAATGTGACTGTGTTTGAAATGTGTCTGTCTTAGGAACGTGGCTGTCTTAGGTACCTGGCTGTGTTAGGAATGTGACTGTGTTAGGGACCTGGCTGTGTTAGGAACATGGCTGTGTTAGGTACATGGCTGTGTTAGGACCGTGACTGTGTTAGGTACCTGGCTGTGTTAGGAATGTGACTGTGTTTGAAATGTGTCTGTCTTAGGAACGTGGCTGTCTTAGGTACCTGGCTGTGTTAGGAATGTGACTGTGTTAGGTACCTGACTGTGTTAGGAGCGTGGCTGTGTTAGGTACCTGGCTGTGTTATGTATGTGGATGTGTTAGGGACCTTGTTGTGTTAGGAACATGGCTATGTTAGGTAATTGGCTGTGTTAGGTACCTGGCTGTGTTAAGAACGTGGCTCTCCTGATCCAGACTTTGTCAAACGTATGAAAATGCTGCGTGATCAGAACAAACCCGCAGCCTGTGGGCCCGGAGCTTCCAGCTCCTGATACATTTGAAGTAATGAATCCTGCTATATGTGGAGCACCCAGGGACCAATCACTCGCTCACCTTTAAACGTAATAGAGAACATCCCTCAGACGTTTGACGTGTACTGTGCAATGCCGGTATTTGGCTGACAGTATTCTGTCTGTTCAAAAGCACCTGAGTGGCTTTGAGCTCAAGGTGAATGTACCCAAGCGGTTATATTACTTTGTGTGTGTGTGTGTGTGTGTGTGTGTGTGTGTGAAAATAAACTGTTCTCTCTTCTCCAGACTGCTTTTAGACACTGCTTTAATGCAGACTTGAAAGATGTGCAGAACAAGAGTGTCTCTGTGCAGTCTACCACTCACACACACACTCATGCACACACGCACACACATGCGCACACACACACACTGAATTCTCCCTTCAGATCTTTGCTACTTCAGAGCCTCACTAAACTTGTAAAAGAGGCTTGACAACAAGACAGAAACAGGACAGTGCGTAACGTGTCCAGAACGAGCCTGTGTGTGCAGCCCGTCCAGGTGAGCCTGTGCTCACAGTATATAACCTGTCCAGAACGAGCCTGTGCTGTCAGCATGTAGCCTATCCCGACCAAGCCTGTGTGTGTAGCCTATCCAGACCGAGCCTGTGTGCGTAGCCTGTCCAGAACAAGCCTGTGTGCGCAGCCTGTCCAGACCTAGCCTGTGTGCGTAGCCTGTCCAGAACGAGCCTGTGTGTGTAGCCTGTCCAGACCGAGCCTGTGTGCGTAGTCTGTCCAGAACGAGCCTGTGTGCACAGCCTATCCAGACCGAGCCTGTGTGCGTAGCCTGTCCAGAACGAGCCTGTGTGCGTAGCCTGTCCAGAACGAGCCTGTGTGCGTAGCCTGTCCAGAACAAGCCTGTGTGCGTAGCCTGTCCAGAACGAGCCTGTGTGCGTAGCCTGTCCAGAGCGAGCCTGTGTGTGTAGTCTGTCCAGAATGTGCCTGTGCTCTCTCAGAATTACTTTTGTGTCATCAATCAATAGAACACTTTTTGGGTCAAAAGGATCTTAAGTCTGAATCAGCACTAGGGCCTCTTTACTGAAATTATAGATTAATAATGTAATAAATTAATGATGTTCTAAATTATAACATACTAATGTCTTAAATTAACAATAGTATAACATACCAAATCATAATATAATAACGTGGCCTAATAATGTAGTCTATTAAATTTTTTAATGTATTAATAATGTGCTAAATTAATAAAGCACTAATAATGTACTAAATTAAAAATGTACTATTTATGTAATGTTAATTAATAATGTACAATTTTATACTTTTCATCTGTTCTAACTGTCAAATTTCAAAGTGGCAGCATAATTGAGGAACTGTTCATTTCCACAGTACAGGAATAACACTGCTGTAAATTTAGAAGTGAGCTGTTGCTCAGTTTGCACCTGATTTAGACTTTTAAAAAAAGGATAGGAAAAAAAGCCGTTTGAGAGCAGAGCTGGCAGCCGGAGCGCGGAGCCCGTTACTGGGGGCTCATGCCAAGGCCCCGACGGGGCAGGGGACCCAACATGGCGTCAGGGGAATCGACGGTGGAGACGGCGCTGTTTTA